>NC_091990.1:108308111-108670786 GCF_044704955.1 Pristiophorus japonicus | reverse complement strand
GTGATGTGGAGGTCAGAGTGAGGGGTGGCGGAGGAGAGGGGAGGGGAGGTAAGGGGGGGAGGAGGAAGACGTGGGGCGTGGGAAGGGAAGGGAGGGGGAGGGGGAAGAAGTGGGGAGGGGGAGGTGGCATAAGAGGGAGGTGTAGGGGAGGGGGATGGAGCGGGGGGGGAGGGAGAGAAAAGGAGAGGGGAGGGGAGGGGAGAGGGAAGACATGGGGAGGGCGGAGGGGCAGAGGAGGGAGTAGGAGGAGTTGTGATGGGGAGGGAGAGTGGAGTAGTAGGGAGGGGGAAGCAGTGGAGAGGGAAGGGGGAAGGATTAGGGAGGGGGAGGGGGCGGTCAGGGGGAGGGATGGGTGGAGGAGAGGGGAGGGGAAGTTGGGGAGGGGGAAGGCATGGGGGAAGGGGGCAGGAGAGGGGGAAAGGGGAAGGAGTGGGGAGGGGGAGGGGAGGGGGAGGGGGAAGGAGAGGGAAGGGGAGGTGGAGAGAAGGGCGAAGATTAGGGGAGGGGGAGGGGAGGTGGGAGGAGAGGGGAGGGGAGGGGGAGGTGGAAGGGGAGGGGAGGGGAGGTAGGGGGAGGAGGAAAGCTAGTGGAGAGGGAGGGGGAGCAGAGGGAGGTGGAGGGGAGGGGGAAGGAGAGGGGAGGGGAGGGGAGGCGGAGGTGGAAGGGGAGGGGAGGTAGGGTGAGGGGGAAGGATAGTGGAGGGGGAGGGGAGTGGGGAGGGGAGGGCAGGGGGAAGGAGTGGGGAGGGGGAGGGGAGGGGAAGGTGGAAGGGGAGGGGAGGGGAGGTGGAGGGGAGGGTGAAGGATAGGGGAGGGGAGGGGAGGCGGAGGTGGAAGGGGAGGGGAGGGGAGGTAGGGTGAGGGGGAAGGATAGTGGAGGGGGAGGGGAGGGGGAGGGGGAGCAGAGGGAGGTGGAGGGGAGGGGGGAAGGAGAGCGGAGAGGGATGGGGAGGGGAAGGGGAAGGCGTGGGGGGAGGGTCGGGAGTGGGGTGGGGGAGGGATGAGGGGAAGTGGGAAGCGTGGGTGGGGGAAGGAGTGTGGAGTGGGGAGGGAGAGTGGGGCGGGGGGGTAGAGTGGGGAGGGTCAGTGGGAGGAAGAGGGGAAGAATGAGGGAGAGGTGGGGTGGAAGTGGAGGGTGAAGTAGTGGGGAGGGAAGTGGGAAGGATTGGTGAGGGGGTGGTGGGAGGTGGAGGGGAAGGAGTGGGGAGGGGGAGGGAGAGGGGAGCGGGAGGGGGAAGGGGAAGGCATGGGGACGTGGAGGTGATGGGGGAGGGTAGGGGGAATGAGTGATGAGGTGGAGGGGAGGGGGAACGTGTGGGGAGGGGAGAGGAGGGGTGAGGAGGGGAGCGTTAGAGGGAGGGAGAGGAAAGGGAGGATGGGGAGGAAGGAGTAGTGAGGGGAGGAGTGTGGTGGGGGAGGGGGAAGGAGGAGGTGAGGGGGAAGGAGTATGGAGGGGGAAGGTGCGGAGGGGAGGGAGAAAGCCTCGGGAGAGGGGCGAGGGGAGGAGTCTTGAGGACGAAGGAGTGGGATGGGGGACGGAAGTGCGATGGAGTGAGGAGGGGGATGGAGTGGGGAGGGTCATAGGGAGGGAGAGGGGGAGGAGGAGGGAGCGGGAGATGGGGAGCGATGAGGGATGGTCTGGGGAGGGGGAGGGGAGTGGGGATGGAGAGTGAGGTGAGGTGGATGGGAGATGGAGGGGGAGCGGAAGGAGTGGGGAGGCAGGTGTAGGAGGCGGGGAGGGGAGGGGGTGGGAGGAAGGGGAGGGGGAGTGGGGAGGGAAAGGGGAGGGCTAGGGAGAGGATGAAGGAGTGGGGAGGGGGAGGGGAGGCGGAAGGAGTGGGGAGGGGGAGGTGGAGGGGGAAGGAGGTGGTTGGGCGGGGGAAGGACTGGGGATGGGGAGGGGGAGGGGAGGGGAGGGGGAGGAGTTAACATAGAAACATAGAAACATAAAAAATAGATGCAGGAGTAGGCCATTCGGCCCTTCGAGCCTGCACCACCATTCAATAAGGTCACGGCTGATCATTTCCTCAGTACCCCTTTCCTGCTTTCCCTCCATACCCCTTGATCCCTTTAGCCGTAAGGGCCATATCTAACTCCCTCTTGAATATATCCAATGAACTGGCATCAACAACTCTCTGCAGCAGGGAATTCCACAGGTTAACAACTCTCTGAGTGAAGAAGTTTCTCCTCATCTCAGTCCTAAATGCCATACACCTTATCCTAAGACTGTGTCCCCTGGTTCTGGACTTCCCCAACATCGGGAACATTCTACCCTATCTAACCTGTCCCGTCCCGTCAGAATCTTATATGTTTCTCTGAGATCCCCCCTCATCCTTCTAAACTCCAGTGAATACAGTCCCAGTCGATCCAGTCTCTCCTCATATGTCAATCCTGCCATCCCGGGAATCAGTCTGGTGAACCTTCGCTACACTCCCTCAATAGCAAGAACGTCCTTCCTCAGATTGGGAGACCAAAACTGAACACAATATTCTAGGTGAGGCCTCACCAAGGCCATGTGCAACTGCAGTGGGAGGGGGAGGGCGGAGGTGATGGGAGGGGAAGGGGAGTGGAGGGGGAAGGGGTGGGGGTAGGGGGAACGAGATGGGCGGGGGAGGAGGAAGGAGTGGGGAGGGGAAGGGGGAAGCAGGGGAGAGGGAGGGAGGAGAGGGAGGTGGATGGAGTGGGGAGTGGGAAGGTGAAGGAATGGGGAGGGGGAGGGGAGGAGGAGGAGTGTGGAGGGGGAGTGTTATGTATGTAAACATTACCAATGTGTAAGACTTGCCACCAAGGGGCGCACCTGTGGGAGACCCACGGGTCACCTGCACACCCTGGGCAAGCAGGTGTAAAAGGCAATCTATCATGCTGCCTCCTCATTCTGGAGTTACAATAAAGAGACAAGGTCACAACAATTTGAGCTTAACATATACAGTCTCGTGACAATTGGCGACGAGTAACAGATCAGGAACCTTCACGCAGTTATGGCTGCTGTTGGTATTGTTGAGAGATTTGTTGAGGGTGATGCTTGGGAAGCCTTCGTTGAGTGTCTTGACCAGTACTTCGTGGCCAACGAGCTGGAAAAGGAAGAAACCGCGGTCAAGCGCAGGGTGATTCTCCTCACCGTTTGTGGGTCCATGATATATGGCCTCATCAAAAATCTGCTAGCACCAACGAAACCAATGGACAAGACATATGAAGAGTTGTGTACGCTGGTTCGGGAACACCTCAAGCCAAAGGAGAGCATCTTGATGGCCAGGTATTGCTTTTATACGCTCCACCACTCCGAGGGCCAGGATGTGGCAAGCTATGTCGCTGACCTAAGAAGCCTTTCAGGATCGTGCGTATTTGCTGGATATTTGGGGGAAGTGTTGCAGGACTTTTTCGTGCTTGGAATCGGCCACGAGGACATTTTTCGCTCGGGCTAGGGGGAGGTTGAAGGAGTGGGGAGGGGGAGGGGGAGGGAGATGTGGAGGAGGAGGGGAAGGGGAAGGAGTGGGGAGGGGGAGGGAGAGGGGGATGGGAAAGGAGTGTGGTGTGGGAGGGGGAAGGAGTGGGTGGGGGAAGGGAGAGGGGGTGGGGGAAAGAGTGCAGAGGGGTAAGGTGGGGAGGGAAGGGGGAAAGAGTGGGGAGGGAGAGGAGAAAGGAGCGGTGTGGGGGAGGGGAGGGGGAAGGAGTGGGGAGGGGGGTGGGGGAGGTGAGGAGGAGGTCAGGGGGATGGGGCAGTGGAGGAGCGGGGAAGGGGGAGGGGGAAGGAGGGGGAGAGGGAAGGTGGTGAGGGGGAGGGGGAAGGAGTGGGGAGGGGGAGATGAGGGGGGGGAGGTGGAAGGAGAGGGGAGTTGGAGGGGAGGGAGAAGGAAAGGGGAGGGGTTGAGGAGGGGAAGAAATGGTGAGGGGGAGGGGAGCTGGTAGGCGTGGGGTGAGGGGAGGGGGAAGGAGTGGAGGGAGAGGGGAGAGAGAGGGAGTGGGGAGGGAGAGGAGAGGGAGGAGGGGAGGAGGAAGGAAGGGGGAGGAGTGGGCTAGCGGGAGGGTGAAGCAGTGCGATGAGGATGGGAAGGAGGGGGATGGGGAGGGGGAAGATGTGGAGAGGGGGAGGAGAAGGGGGATGGGGAAGGAGTGGGGAGTGGGGGGGAGGAGGAGGGGAGAGTGAAAGCGTGGGGAGGGAGAGGGGAAGGAACGGTGCAGGAAGAGGAGAGGGCGAAGGCATGAGGAGGCGGAGGGGAGGGAGAGGGGAAAGGAGTGGGTAGGGGGGAAGGATTGAGGAGGGAGAGTGGGAAGAAGTCAGGAGGGAGGAGGAGGGGTGAGGTGGAGGTCAGGGCGAGGGGGTGGCAGACGAGCGGGGAAGGGGAGGGGGAGGGGTAACGAGGGGGAGGGGAATGAGTGGGGAGAGCGGAGGGGCAGGGGAGGGGAGTGGGAGGAGTTGTGATGGGGAGGGGAGGGTGGGTAGCGGGGAGGGGGAAGGAGTGGAGAGTGGGAGAGGCGGTCAGGGGGAGGTCAGGGGGTGGGGGAGGAGGAGGAGAGGAGAGGGAGAAGGTGGTGAGGGGGAGGGTGAAGTTGTGGGGAGGGGGGAGGGGAGGGGGAGGAGGAGGGGGAAGGAGTGGGGAGGGGGAGGGGAAGGGAGGGGAAGCGCAGGGGTGGTGGAGGGGAGAGGGAATGAGAGGGGAGGGGGAGGGGAACGAGTGGTGACAGGGAACAAGTGGGGAGGAGGAAGGAGTGGGGAGGGATTTGGGAGCTGGAGGGCGTGAGGGGAGGGAAGGGGGAAGGAGTGGGGAGGGCAGGAGGAAGGGGAAAGATTGAGGAGGGGGAGGGGGAAGCAGGATGGAAGGGTGAAGGGGTTGGGGGAGATGGGGAGGGGGAAGGAGTGGCAGGGGGAAGGTGGGGAAGGAGAGGGGAGGAAGGAGGGGGAGGGGAGGGAGGAGGGGAGGGGAGGGAGGGGGAGGGGAGGTGGAAGCAGTGGGGAGGGGAGGGGGGAGGAATGGCGAGGGGAGCAGGAGGGGGAGGGGAGTGGGAGGACTTGTGAAGGGGATGGGAGGGGGGATTAGTGGGGAGGGGGAATGAGTGGAGAGAGGGAGTGGGAAGGAGTGGGGGGGTTGAGAGTGGGTTGGGGGAGGGATGAGGGGAAGTAGGAAGAGTGGGTGACGGAAGGAGTGGGGAGTGGGGAGGGAGAGTGGGAGGGGGATGGAGTGGGGAGGGTCAGTGGGAGGGAGAGGGGGAGGAGGAGGGAGAGGGGGAGAGATGAGGGAGGGTCTGGGGAGGGGAGGGGGAGGGTGAATTAGTGGGGAGGGAAGGGGAAAGGAGTGGGGAGGGGGTTGTGGGAGGCGGAGCGGGAAGAAATGGGCAGGATAGGGGGAGGGGGAAGGCATGCGGATGGGGAGGTGATGGGGAAGGGGAGGGGAATGAGTGGGGAGGGGGTGGGGAGGGGGAATGTATGGGAAGTGGGTGAGGGAAGGTGTGGGAAGGGGAGCGGAGGGGAGGGGTAGGGGAGGGAGAGGAGAGGGAGGATGGGGAGGAAGGAGTGGGGAGGGGGAGGGAGAGGGGGAGGGGAGGAGTGTGGTGGGGGAGGGGGAAGGAGGAGGGGAGGGGGGAGTATGGAGGGGGAAGGTGGGGAGGGGAGGGGAAAGCCTCGGGAGAGGGGCGAGGGGAGGAGTCGGGAGAGCGAAGGAGTGGGGTGGGGAGGGGCGTGCAATGGAGTGAGGAGGGGGATGGAGTGTGGAGGGTCATGGGAGGGAGAGGGGGAGGAGGAGGGAGAGGGGGAGGGATGAGGGAGGGTCTGAGAAGGGGAGGGGAGTGGGGCGTGGGGATGGAGGGGGCGGTGAGGTGGATGGGAGTCGGAGGGGGAGCGGAAGGCGTGGGGAGGAGGATGGGTGGGGTGGGGGAGGGAGAGAGAGGGAGAAGGAGGAGTTGGGAGGGGAAGGGGAGAGCTGGGGGAGGGTAAAGGAGTGGGGAGGGGGAGGGGAGGCGGAAGGAGTGGGGAGGGCGAGGGTGAAGGAAGGGGTTGGGAGGGGGAAGGAGTGGGGATGGAGAGGGGAAGGGGAGGAGTTAACATAGAAACATAGAAACATAGAAAATAGGTGCAGGAGTAGGCCATTCGGCCCTTCGAGCCTGCACCACCATTCAATAAGATCATAGCTGATCATTCCCTCAGTACCCCTTTCCTGCTTTCTCTCCATACTCCTTGATCCCTTTAGCCGTAAGGGCCATATCTAACTCCCTCTTGAATATATCCAATGAACTAGCATCAACAACTCTCTGCGGCAGGGAATTCCACAGGTTAACAACTCTCTGAGTGAAGAAGTTTCTCCTCATCTCAGTCCTAAATGCCATACACCTTATCCTAAGACTGTGTCCCCTGGGTCTGGACTTGCCCAACATCGGGAACATTCTATCCGTATCTAACCTGTCCTGTCCCGTAAGAATCTTATATGTTTCTATGAGATCCCCCCCACTCATCCTTCTAAACTCCAGTGTATAAAGGCCCAGTTGATCCAGTCTCTCCTCATTTGTCAGTCCTGCCATCCCGGGAATCAGTCTGGTGAACCTTCGCTGCACTCCCTCAATAGCAAGAACGTCCTTCCTCAGATTAGGAGACCAAAACTGAACACAATATTCCAGGTGAGGCGTCACCAATGCCTGTACAACTGCAGTGGGAGGGGGAGGGCGGAGGTGACGGGAAGGGGAGGGGAGGCGGAAGGGGTGGGGGAGGGGGGAGGAGGGTGTGGGGGTAGGAGGAAGGAGTGAGGAGGGGAAGGGGGAAGCAGGGGAGGGGAGGGAGGAGAGGGATGTGGATTGAGCGGGGAGTGGGAAAGCGAAGGAATGGGGAGGGGAGGGGGGGAGGGGAGGGGGAGGAGTGTGGAGGTGGAGTGTTATGTATGTAAACATTACCAATGTGTAAGACTTGCCGCCAGGGGGCGCACCTGTGGGAGACCCAAGGGTCACCTGCACACCCTGAGCAAGCAGGTGTAAAAGGCAATCTATCATGCTGCCTCCTCACTCTGGAGTTACAATAAAGAGACCAAGGTCACAACAATTTGAGCTTAACATATACAGTCTTGTGGAGTTATTCTAAATGTAACAATTGGCGACGAGTAACAGGTCAGGACCTTCATGCAGTTATGGCTGCTGTTGGTATTGTTGAGAGATTTGTTGAGGGTGATGATTGGGAAGCCTTCGTTGAGCATCTTGACCAGTACTTCGTGGCCAACGAGCTGGAAAATGAAGAAACCGCGGTCAAGCGCAGGGTGATTCTCCTCACTGTTTGTGGGTCCACGATATATGGCCTCATCAAAAATCTTCTAGCACTGACGAAACCAACGGACAAGACATATGAAGAGTTGTGTACGCTGGTTCGGGAACACCTCAAGCCAAAGGAGAGCATCTTGATGGCCAGATATTGCTTTTATACGCTCCACCACTCCGAGGGCCAGGATGTGGCAAGCTATGTCGCCGACCTAAGAAGCCTTTTAGGATTGTGCGTATTTGCTGGATTTTTGGGGGAAGTGTTGCGGGACTTTTTCGTGCTTGGAATCGGCCACGAGGTCATTTTTCGCAAACTGCTGTCTGCCGAATCCCTAGATCTGAGCAAGGCCATTTCGATAGCCCAGGCTTTTATGTCCACGAACGATGACATTAAACAGATATCATTGCAGCATCGGAACTCACCAGCAAGTACTGTGCATTAAATAACGCCGTCAGCAAACAGAACTGTACATAGCAGGGTCTACACACCCGCAGATGCCAGACCTCGGATGACTCAGTGACCGCCATGGGGCATGAATGCGAATCATGTTGGCGCTGCGGGGGTAATCATTGAGCCCATCAATGTCGATTCAAGCACTACGTGTGCAAGGACTATGGAACCATGGGGCACCTCCAGAGAATGTGCAGACGTGCTGCGACTCACCATGTGGCAGAGTCGGCAGAAGATGATCGATCTGGCAGGTTTCACGCTGAACGAGTAAGAGAGGCAACTCAACCCGAGGCTGAAGAGGAAGTGTGTAGGGTACACCCCTTCACCACCAAAAGCCCTCCAATAATGTTAAAAGTCAAATCAAACGGCATTCCAGTTTCTATGGAATTGGACACGGGGGCGAGTCAGTCAATTATGAGCCAGAAGGCTTTTGAGAAACTGTGGGGCAACAAGGCACAAAGGCCAAAACTAAGCCCGATCCACACCAAGCTGCGCACTTACACCAAAGAACTCATACCAGTCATTGGCACTGCAGCAATGAAGGTATCGTATGATGGAACTGTGCATGATTTACCACTATGGATTGTACCAGGCGATGGCCCAACACTGTTCGGCAGAAGCTGGCGAGGAAAGATCCGATGGAACTGGGACGACATCAAAGCACTGTCTTCGGAGGATGACGCCTCGTGCGCCCAAGTGCTAAACAAATTCCTGTCGTTATTCGAGCCAGCTATCGGTAACTTCACAGGCGCCAAAGTGCAGATCCATCTAGTCCCTGATGCACGACCCGTTCATCACAAGGCCCAAGCAATTCCATACATGATGTGAGAGAAAGTCGAGATCGAGCTGGACAGACTTAAATGAGAGGGGATCATATCGGCAATCACGTTCAACGACTGGGCTAGTCCAATTGTTCCGGTGTTGAAGAGCGATGGGACGGTCAGAATCTGCAGGGTCTACAAGGTAACGATCAACCGAGTCTCGTTCCAGGACCAGTACCCACTACCCAAAGCTAGCTAGCAGGGGGTGAAGTTGTTCACCAAGTTGGATCTAACCTCTGCTTACATGACACAGGATCTGGCTGAACCTTCAAAAAAATTGAAGTGCATCAACAGAGGACTGTTCATATACCACAGATGCCCCTTTGGGATTCGCTTGGCAGTGGCCATTTTCCAGAGGAACATGGCGAGTTTGCTGAAATCGGTTCTGCGCATTATGGTGTTCCAAGACGACACCTTGATCACTGGCCGCAACACCACTGAACACCTGCACAACCTGGAAGAGGTTCTCAAGCGATTGGACAGAATGGGACTCAGGTTGAAATGCTCCAAGTGTGTTTTCCTGGTGCCAGAGGTCGAATTTCTGGGGAGAAGGATTGTGGCAGACGGCATCAGACCCACAGACTCCAAGACGAAGCCATCAAGAATGTATCCAAATCACAGAATGTGATGGAGCTGCGTTCATTCCTGGGATTCCTCAACTATTTTGGTAACTTTCTACCGGGGTTGAGCACTTTGCTGGAATCATTGCATTTATTGCTACTCAAGGGTGACGACTGGGTTTGGGGTAAATCTCAAGAGACAGCCTTTAACAAGGCCAGAAACCTTCAATGTTCTAACAAGTTACTTATATTGTATGACAGGTGTAAACGTTTAGTACTAGCTTGTGATGCATCTTCGTACAGGGTCGGTTGTGTGTTACAGCAAGCCGATGGGTCAGGCAAACTGTAACTGTTGCATATGCGTCCAGAAGCTTATCTAAGGCTGAAAGAGCCTACAGTAAGGTTGATAAAGAAGCATTAGCATGCGTAAACGGGGTTAAGAAAATGCATCAATATCTATTTGGGCTCCGGTTCAAGCTCGAAACCGACCACAAGCCGTTCATTTCATTGTTCTCAGAAAGCAAAGGTATTAACACCAATGCTTCATCCCATATCCAAAGATGGGCACTAACGTTATCTGCGTATGATTATGTAATCCGCCACAGACCAGGCACTGAGAACTGTCGGCTACCATTGCCCACCACTGGGACGGAAATGGCGCAACCAGCAGACTTGCTCCTTGTAATGGATGCTTTTGAGAGCAAGAGGTCATCCGTCACGGCTCGCCAGATCAGAACCTGGACTAGGCAGGATCCGGTGTTACCTCTTATAAAAAGCTGCGTCCTCAATGGGAGCTGGTTGGTGGTCCCAGGGAAAATGCAAGACGAAATTAAGCCATTCCACCGACGCAAGGACGAAATGTCCATTCATTCGGATTGCCTCCTTTAGGGGAATCGTGTAATATTGCCAAAAAAAGACAGGGAAACAGTACCCACCCAGGCATAGTCATGATGAAGGCTATCGCCAGGTCGCACATTTGGTGGCTCGGCATTGACTCGGAGTTGGAGTCATGCGTACACCAATGCAACACTTGCTCACAGTTGGGCAATGCACCAAGGGAGGCCCCACTGAGTCTGTGGTCATGGCCCTCAAAACCGTGGTCAAGGGTCCACGTAGATTTCGCTGGCCCCTTTCTAGTAAAGATGTTCCTAGTAGCAATGGACTCTTACTCTAAATGGATTGAATGTATAATAATATCGTCATGTACGTCCATTGCCACCATTGAAAGCCTCCGGGCCACGTTCGCCACTCATGGTTTGCCCGACGTCCTTGTTAGCGACAATAGACCATGCTTCACCAGCTCGGAATTCAATGAATTCATGACCCGCAATAGCATCAAGCATGTCAGGTCTGCGCCATTTAAGCCCACATCCAATGGTCAAGCGGAACGGGCAGTCCAAACCATCAAGCAGAGTTTGAAACGCATGACGGACGGTTCCCTACAGACCCGGTTACCTCGGATTCTGCTCAGCTTCCGCACGCGACCCCACTCGCTTACCGGGGTTCCCCCTGCAGAATTGTTAATGAAGAGAGCACTCAGAACCAGGCTCTCATTCGTCCACCCAGATCTCAATGATCATGTAGAAACCCGGCGTCACCGACATAACATGTACCACGATCGGGCGGCTGTATCACGCGACATTGAAGTTACTGACCCTGTGTTTGTTCTTAATTATGGCCATGGTCCCAAATGGGTTGCTGGCACTGTTTTAGCCAAGGAGGGGAATGGAGTGTTAGTTGTCAAACTTTTGAACGGACAAACATGCAGAAAGCACTTGGATCAGACCAAACCGCGGTTCACTGACAACCAAGAACAGTTTGAAGAGGACGTTACCATCATTTTTCCACCGACACACACCCAACCGGCAATCGACCTCGCGGTCAACCACGAGGATGAACCCACCATGCCCGACAGTCCGATCAGACCAGCCACACCACAGTGCAGCAATGATCCGACCGACTCACCCATGCCAGGACTTCAACTCAGGTAATCAACCCGGGAACGCAGAGCGCCGAATCGCCTCAACTTGTAAATAACTTGTACATAAGACTTTGGGGGGGTTGGTAATGATGTTGCCACCAGGGGCCGCACCTGTGGGGGGGTGTGAGTGGGAGTGGGGTGGAGAATTGAAGTGACAGGTGACCGGAAGCTCAGGTTCACACATTCGGACTGAACGGAGGTGTCCCGCAAAGCGCTCACCCAATCTATGTTTGGTCCCCCAATGTAGAGGGGACTACAACCGTGAGCAGCGAATACAGTATACTAAATTATACAGAACAATGTTCAGACCACAGTTGGAGACTGAGTGCGGTGCTGGACACCACATTATACAAAGACACTGAAGCCACAGCGAGCGGACAGACTAGGATGACCAGGATAAATCTTCTGGCTCTCACTCAAATACAGTTTCGTGGACATTCCTGGGGCCTGGATAGTGAGGTGGAGATGAGGCGAGGGGGTATATATCCACCTCGGATAGTAGCACAGGCAAAATTGGTCCTATCCTCAGTTGTCACAAAGCCATATATTGGACAGAGATCAGGAGTTTTTCCCAGTCCCAGACTATTGACTTTGAGGCCAATTATCACACTGCCAAGCCAACATTAGTTCATCGAGTACAGACCTGGGAACAAGCTGGTCTGACTGCTTTAGTCGGCATTAGGCCATGCACTTACCTCGCCAGATATTAAGTCTGCTCCCTTTTCTAACAGTTATTTGCTTTCTGCCAAACCTCAGTTAGTGCCAGCTGTGGCTCAGTGGGCAGCACATTCGCCGCCGAGTCAGAAAGGTTGTGGGTTCAAGTCCCACTCCAGAGATATCGCCACAAAAATCCAGGCTGACACTCCAGTGCAGTACTGAGGGAGTGCTGCATTGTCTTTCGGATGAGATGTTAAACCAAGGCCCCGTCTGCTCTCTCAGGTGAACGTAAAAGTTCCCATGGCACTTTTTCGAAAAGAAGCAGGGGATCTCTGAGCAATATTTATCCCTCAATCAGCATCACTGAAACAGATTATCCGGTCATTATCACATTGCTGTTTATGGGCACTTGCTGTGTGCAAATAGGCTGCCACATTTCCCACATTACAACAGTGACTACAATTCAAAAGATCCCGCATTGGCTGTAAAGCGTTTTGGGACGTCCGGTGGTCGTGAAAGGCGCTACATAAATTGAAGTCATATTGTTTTCTTTTTTTTGAATCACTTCCGGATTTGCATTGTTCAGAGTTTCCATGACATTCATTAGTTTAGTTTCAGGGATAGTGATATGTAATGCAGTGAGTGAAAGGATAGAGTCATCGGATATTCATTATCATTAGGATTGGTGTGGTCGTACATTGGATTTTGCAATAAACGGTAATGTAATAGTCACTAAATAATTGAATCATTTCCAATCTGTGATGATTTACATTTCAGAAATAAAAACATAAAAACTACCAAGAAGGGAAATTAAAGAATGTTGGGAGAAAACATTAGCCGAGGGGATCAGTAGTAATCGGCAACGATTGATAATCAGAACCTGATCAGACTGTTGAACCTCGTCATCGATGTCTACCCTTGCTGATAATAGACTCCCAAGGTATGGAAAGTGGTCCAAGTTGTCCAGGGCCGCGCTGTGGATCTTGATGACTGGGGGGGTAGTCCTGTGTGGCGGGGTCAGGTTGGTGGAGAATCTTTGCCTTACGGACATTTAGTGTAAGGCCCATGCTTTCGTACACCCCAGTGAAGATGTTGACTATGACTTGGAGTTCAGACTCTGAATGTGCGCAGACACAAGCGTCGTCTATGTACTGTAGCTCAACGACAGGTTGGGACGGTTTTGGATCTGGCCTGGAAGCGACGAAGGTTGAACAGGTTCTCACTGGTTCTGTAGTTTAGTTCCACTTCAGCAGGGAGCTTGTTGAGTGTGAGGTAAAGTATTGCAGTGAGGAAGATTGAGAAGAGAGTTGGTGCAATGACACAGCCCTGCTTGACCGCAGTCCGGATGTGGATTGGGTCTGTAATGGATCCGTTGATCAGGATCACAGCTTGCATGTCATCGTGCAGCAGGCGGAGGATGGTGATGAACTTTTGGGGGCCAGCCGAAACGGAGGAGGACGCTCCATAGTGTTCGCAGTTGGCAGTGTCAAAGGCCTCGGGGAGGATAGACACACCAACGTTAGCATCCTCGACCAGGCCAACATCCCCAGCATTGAAGCACTGACCACATTCGACCAGCTCTGCTGGGCGAGCCACATTGTTTGCATGCCTGACACAAAACTCCCAAAGCTAGCGCTCTACTCGGAACTCTAACACGGCAAGCGAGCCCAAGGTGGGCAGTGGATATGTTTCAAGGACACCCGCAAAGCCTCCTTGATAAAATGCAACATCCCACAGACACCTGGAAGTACCTGGCCAAAGATTATCCTAAGTGGAGGAAGTGCAGCCAGGAGGACGCTGAGCACCTTGAGTCTCATCGCCGAGAGCATGCAGAAATCAAGCGCAGGCAGCGGAAGGAGCGTGGAACAAACCAGTCCCACCCACCCTTTCCTTCAACAACTGTCTGTACCACCTGTGACAGAGATTGTAATTCTTGTATTGGACTGTTCAGTCACCTTCGAACTCAATTTTAGAGTGGAAGCAAGTCTTCCTCGATTTTGAGGGACTGCCTATGATGATGATGATGATGATGATCAGACTGCAATGTGACAATATTACGAACATTGAATCAATAAAGCATCCCACATTTCCCAATACTAACTGTTAATGAAATATTACCATCATCATCATTATTGGCAGTCCCTCGGAATCGAGGAAGACTTGCTTCCACTCTTAAAATGAGTCCTTAGGTGGCTGAACTGTCCAATACAAGAGCCACAGTCCCTGTCAGAGGTGGGTCAGATAGTCATTGAGGGAAAGGGTGGGTGGGACTGGTTTGCCGCATGCTCTTTCCGCTGCCTGCGCTTGATTTCTGCATGCTTTCAGTGATGAAACTCGAAGTGCTCAGTGCCCTCCCAGGTGCACTTCTTCCACGTAGGGCGGTCTTTGGCAAGGGACTCCCAGGTGTCGGTGGGGATGTTGCACTTTATCAGGGAGGTTTTGAGGGTGTCCTTGTAACATTTCCTCTGCCCATCTTTGGCTCGTTTGCCATGAAGGAGTTCAGAGTAGCGTGCTTGCTTTGGGACTCTCTTGTCTGGCATGCGGACAATGTGGCCTACCCAGCGGAGTGATCAATTGTGGTCAATGCTTTAATGCTGGGGATGTTGGCCTGGTCGAGGACGATAATTTTGGTGCGTCTGTCCTCCCAGGGGATTTGTGGGACTTTGCGGAGACATCGTTGATGGTATTTCTTCAGAGAATTGAGGTGTCTACTGTACATGGTCCCTGTCTCTGAGCCATACAGGAGGGCATACCAGTGATATGATATCAACAATTTGATTTAAGTCAATTTAAGCAGTTATGCTAAAAAAAATTGGCCGATCTCCATCTGTCTTCAAGATAAGAGAGAGTATTTAAGAGACATGTTGGACCAAGAGGTTGTGGAGCTGTTGGAAACATTGTTTCTCGCCTGAGGCCATTCATCACTGAGAACAAGGTGGGTGTGAGAGAGTGCCACGTAATCACAGGTGGGTGTGGGAGTGTGCCACGTAATCACAGGTGGGTGTGGGAGTGTGCCACGTAATCACAGGTGGGTGTGGGAGAGAGCCGCGTAATCACAGATAAATGTGAGAGAGTGGGGAGTGATCACAGGTAAATGTGAGAGAGTGCCGCGTAATCACAGATTGTTGTGAGAGAGTGCTGAGTAATCACAGGTAAGTGTGAGAGAGCGGGGAGTGATCACAGGTAAATGTGGGAGAGTGGGGAGTGATCACAGGTAAGTGTGAGAGAGTGGGGAGTGATCACAGGTAAGTGTGAGAGAGTGCTGAGTAATCACAGGTAAGTGTGGGAGAGTGGGGCGTGATCACAGGTAAGTGTGAGAGAGTGCTGAGTAATCACAGGTAAGTGTGAGAGAGTGCTGAGTAATCACAGGTAAATGTGGGAGAGTGGGGAGTGATCACAGGTAAGTGTGGGAGAGTGGGGAGTGATCACAGGTAAGTGTGAGAGAGTGCTGAATAATCACAGGTAAGTGTGGGAGAGTGGGGAGTGATCACAGGTAAGTGTGGGAGAGTGGGGAGTGATCACAGGTAAATGTGGGAGAGTGGGGAGTGATCACAGGTAAGTGTGGGAGAGTGGGGAGTGATCACAGGTAAGTGAGAGAGAGTGGAAAGTGATCACAGGTAAGTGAGTGAGAGTGGAAAGTGATCACAGGTAAATGTGGGAGAGTAGGGAGTGATCACAGGTAAATGTGGGAGAGTAGGGAGTGATCACAGGTAAATGTGGGAGAGTGCGTGGGAGTCCAGGGAGGGAGGGAGCCCGCGGGGAGCGAGAGAGCCCAAGGAGGGAGCCAAAGGTGGGAGGGGGGAGTGGCGGAGCCCAGAGGGGAGGGAGGGACGGCGCCGAAGGAGCAAGAGGGGACGGAGGGAGCCCAGGGAGGGAGGGAAGGAGGAAGAAGGGAGTGGGGGAGGAAGCGAGGGAGCGAGCCCAGGAGTACCTCGGTTCCCACGTGCCCTGACGTGTTATGTTCTCTATTTAGGAGCAAGGATGATGAGCATCGCTGCCCGAGCGGGACCCTGCATCTTGATACTCGCTGCTCTTGTAGGAACACAAGCATTGCCCTCATTGGACAGGTACCGTCAGCTTACCGTGATTCTAAATATTACCCATTTAATCTGCTGTCAAACTCACACATATGTCATGGTGAAAAGGCTTGTTCACAATCCAATGGTTGGCCAATGATCAGGGATCGGCAATTAGCATTGTGTCGGTCCCTCTCACTGCTTCCACTCAGAGTCCCTGATGGGCTCGGGACAGCAGGTCAGACCTGGCTCCGTGGGTCACACTCTCATCTCCGGGTCAGGAAGTGGTGGGTTCACGTCCCACCCCAGAGACTTGAGCACAACATCCAGGCTGACACTCCAGTGCAGTACTGAGGGAGAGCTGCACTGTCGGAGGGGCAGTACTGAGGGAGCGCTGTACTTCTCGTGCTGCCGACAGCTTCCTCATTCTCCCCCAATTACCTCAAAATCTGCCGATGGTGCAGATTCTGCCTTTGTCCTTTATTCGATTGTTAGAGCCCTGTATTCAGTGTCCTCACTGCACTCGTTATCCATCAGCGTTAGAGGCAGCTAGTAAAATGGTTAGTGACCATTTCTGCAGCGCCCAGCAATCCCAGCTCAGTCTGAGGGCATCCAGGGATGGGCAACACGTGTGGCCTCACACACATCCCGGGAGGAAACAAAGGTGCGAAACTCAGGGCAGTGCAGACTGGAACCGTATCCGTCCAGATGTTGCATGGCGCGGAATCACTTCCATCCCAGATGTTGCATGGATTTAGACCCTCCTGCTTCTCCCCCTTATTGTGAGGACATTTATTTTTCACCTGCTTGACTAACCCAATAAAGACAGATAGCGATGCAGGAAAGGGAGTGTGGCAGTAAATGTTTAACTGTGCTGTTGTCACAACAGGAAACACAGTGATGGACTATTCACCGCGGAATACAGCAAGCTGCTAAAAGAAAAAGCTGCCAAAAAATAGAGTCACTCTTATTGATGAGAAAGTGAGAGCCATCACTGCACAATACTGTAACACTGTGGAGAAGCCGGATGTTGGTGAGTGAACGAGACATTGGTCAGTCTGTCCTGACACTCTGTTACTTTCTCATTCAGCACAGAGACAGATCCAACGAGAAATGAACTATTGGCAGACATCGTGCTCACCCTCAGATCCTCGGATTATCTCAGGACGCAAGGCGAGTTGGGACAGCTGGAAGGTTTATTACAGGAGATTCAATCTGACAAAAGAAGGTAATTCTAATGTCATTAATGGTCAAACTGTGGGCGTACAGTCCGACACATTACAGGGGGCAATTCTTACTGTCCGTCTGAATGGTCTTGAAATATTACTTGAACTGTGCCACAGAAAATGTTTTGCGTTTAAGTTTCCCCGTGTTCTGGGTGGTGTGTTTCTCGGACTTCAGTGAGTAACTCACCCGACCCTCTCATCCCGTACTGAGGAATGGCCTGCTTCCTGGGAGGAGATTGCACAGTGAAATCAAACTTTACAGACACAATATTGTTGTCCTTTCTTTCCATTTCCATCACCACACAGACTACCTCATCCATAAAACCATCGAGCCAATTCCCTGGCAAACCGGCAGTGTGGTGTATAATGGGGAGGGGAGAGGACTGGACCTGTGTGTGCAGGTTCTGGTCCTTATGCTGTTTGTGGAAGCTTGTTGCTCACCAATTGGCTGCTGTGTTTCCTATATTACAACAGTGACTGGAATTATAGAATGGGTCACAGCACAGAAACAGGCCATTCGGCCCGTCGAGCCCGTGCCGACTCTGCAGGAACGCTTCAGCCAGTCCCACTCTCCCACCCTTTCCCCGGAGTCCTGCAAATTTTATTCCTTCAGCTAATTATCCAACTCCCTTTTCAAAGCTGTGATTGAATCTGCCCTCACCACCCTCTCAGGCAGCGCATTCCAGATCCTGACCACTCGCTGCGTAAAAACCTTTTTCCTCATGTCGCCTTTGGACTTTCTGCCAATCATCTTCATCTTCAAACTGTGGCCTCTGGTTCTCCACCCCTCCAATGGGAACAGTTTGTCAGTAAGTGTAAATGTTGACAATTATTCCAATATATTTTCATAATCAATCTAACTGCAAACAATTTATGCTCAAAGTTTCAGTGATGAAGAGAATTCCGAGTCTGTTGTCCCGAGGGCGGACAGTGCGTTGCAAGCGTCGTGCGTCCAATGGCTGAATAACCATCAGGCTGATGGGACAAGGTATAACTCTAAAAGCATTTCATTTCTCTTCATAATGTACAATGATGTAACTACAGTGCCGGCTCGGTGAACTAGAATGCTGTCCTAGATTTCCATCAGTGACTGGCGGATCTTCAGACACATACTACATCCCAAAACCTCTTTCCCCAATTGTCCCAGATTTCCACAGCCTCTCCCCCAGTACGTCCACATCAGGCAACCACCCCTCAGTTCCCCAATCCCGTCAACCTTGTACCAATTGCCCTGTATATCAGTGCCCCCTCCCAATGGTCCAATCCCATTTGGGCCCAATGGTCCCAGTGTCCGGACTGTGGCTGCTGCTCCTAAACTCCTCCATCCACTGCCCACTGGTTCCACCGCCAACACACTCTGTACCCACTGCTCCCTCACCAAAACTCCCACACTCTGAGTGCACCACTCGCAGAGCCCGCACACCCTGGATTTCCCTCTCCTGGTACTCCCAGGCGAAGGTCCCATTCCCAGATGTGTTTCTCTTTTATTTTCCAGACACAAAGGGACAGCAGAGAGACTAAAGTGGTCACTCTGCCTCCGGATTGCATTCACTCTGCCCTTGCTTTGCTGGAGAGCGAGGAAAGGAGGCGGTGGAGAGGAAGGAGACTGATAGCCAGCTCACACAGCATCCCAGAGCAGTGGAGGCTGGGAACGGAGACACAGGCAGTAACATACCTGCCAAGGGCTCCAGCAGACCAGGAGCCCGAACACAAGCTGACCCACTGCCCCACCGGGGATTGCTCGCAGATGGCTGAGGGTCAGTAGGTCGATGATCAGTGGAGAGAGGCGGGATATCCAGTGAGGAAGGTGCTAAGTCGGACACACTGAGCACTGGTGCGCGTATTGCCGGCTGGGAGTGAGGAGGTGAAGGGTTCAAGCCCCAGTCCAGACAGCGGGTGGAGAATGGCGCGTCCGCCCTAAATACTGGGCTGCCGTCTAACGGGTTACTGGTGTCGGCTGGGAGCGGGCAGCGTGCAGAAGGGCAGGGGGTGGGAGGAAGGCTTCTTATCCTTGGTTGCAGCCCACCTGGCGGACGATACTCCGAAAGTGCAAAAAGTGAGGGGGGGGGGGGCGCAATGAGGAACCACTTCAGCTGCTCTGCCCCAATGAGTGGCTCCTGGATCTCAGGCATTGAGTCAGGACCTGCCCAAGGGGCCGAGCCCCACCATTCCACACCCACAATGCCAAACTATGTCCCCGTTTATGATGCATGGATATTACTGCGGAAATAACTCTGAAACATTTTGATTTCCACACAGCCTGACCAACGATGAAATGGCCACGCTTAGCATCTCGCTGTGCACACTCTTCGTCGCGATGGTTGAAGACCGGAGAGGGGCATAGGCGTGCTCAGTGCCAGCTGCACCTTGTGCTGGGTGACTTGTTTCTCGGCCTATGTCAAGCCCAATCATTCACTCTTTGTATTTCTCTGTTAAAATGCAGACAATAGGTCGTGTGTTATATAGCAGTGCTTCTTGTTTAACTCTTCTTTACTCGGTTTGTATCCGCCTTTAGATGGACGTTTCTGTGTTTCAGGGTTTACTTTCTCGTTACTGAACTCAAATATATAATAAATATGCAACTATTCTTAGCAACATTCGAGTGCTTTCTGATTTATTGGCCCTGCTTACACCAAGCAATGACTGGAAAATCTATCCACCATACACTAAAGATCATGGAGTGAAGATTAGTCTGGACCCATTCCTGGGCGAGTTCACAAACTTTGCAGAAGGACCATTATTTGCCTATTTCGATTGATCCAGCGTTGCTTTCAGGCAACCGCCAGGGACAACTAATACCAGGGACCAATATGGCGGGGTGGATGGGGCACAGAACCTTGCGCCCAGAAATCTGGGCACGTTGCACTTGTTTCATGCCTGAAATACAGGCAAAACACATCCAATTACCGCCCGGTCTATCTCTGTGCACTTCCCATTATCAATTCCCACCCCCATATTAATAAGGACGTGTCTATTTGCAATGCCAAAGTTCTGATTGCGTCCCCTTGGATGACAATACCTGATTGCTGATTGGTCCCCGTGGATGACAATACTTGATTGCTGATTGGGTCCCCTTGGATGACAATACCTGATTGCTGATTGGTCCCCTTGGATGACAATACCTGATTGCTGATTGGTCCCCGTGGATGTCAATACTTGATTGCTGATTGGTCACCTTGGAGGATAAGACACACCCAGCTGTTTCTCTGGAATGTGTTATTAGACTCTTTCTGCCTGTCACCGAGTGGCTGCAGAGCATTCTGGGGGGGAGATGGTGAGCAGCCAGAGGTCGTGGTCCATATCGGGACTAATGACAAAGGTAGAAAGAGCGATGAGGTCCTACAGACAGAGTTTAGTGAGCTAGGAGAGAGATTAAAAAGCAGGACCTCAAAGGTAGTAATCTCTGGATTACTCCAGGCTCCACAAGCGAGTGAGTACAGAAGTAGGTGGATAGAGCAGATGAATACGTGGCTGGAGAGATGATGCAGCCGGGAGGGCTTTAGTTTCCTGAGGCATTGGGACCGCTGCTGGGGGAGGAGGGACCTGTACAAGCCGGAGGGGTTTCACTGCAACAGAGCCGGGACCAATATTCTCATGGGGTGGTTGTTTGCTAGTGCTGTTGGGAATGGTTTAAATTAGCTTGGCAGGGGGATGGGAACCTGAAAATAGATTCAGTATGGAGGGGTGTAAAGCTGGAGTTAGAAAGCAAAAATAAAGAAAGCGAGTTTGAAGGAGAGATGATTCAAGCAGGAAAAAAGGGTTAATAAAAAAAATGTAAAGGCACTTTGTCTAAATGCATGAGCCATTCGTAACAAAATAGATAAGTTGATGGCACAAATAGATATAAATGGGTATGATCTGACAGCCATTACAGAGACGTGGTTGCAAGGTGACAAGGACTGGGAATTAAATATTCAGGGCTATTTGACAATCTGAAAGGACAGACAGAAAGGAAAAGGTGGTGGGGTAGCTCTATTGATAAAGGATGGAATCACTGCAACAGTGAGAAATGATATTGGCTCAAATGATCAGGATGTTGAAACAGTTTTGGTGCAGATAAGGAATAATAAGGGGAAAAAGTCACCAGTGGGGATAATGTATAGGCCCTCTAACAGTAGCAACTCTTTTGGTCGGAGCATAAACTCAGAAATAGTGGGGGCTTGTAAAAATCATGGATGATTTTAACCTCCATATTAATTGGACAAATCAAATTGGTCAGGGGAGCTTTGAGGAAGAGTTCATAGAGTGCATAAGGTACAGGTTCCTTAAGCAGTATGTAATGGAACCAACTAGGGAGCAGGCTATCTTGCATCAGGTCCTGTGTAATGAGATAGGATTAATAAACAATCTCCTAGTAAAGGATCCCCTTGGAATGAGTGATTATAGCATCTAAGCTTAAATAAAGGAGACTATGAAGGTATGAGGGCAGAGTTGGCTAAAGTGGACTGGGAAAATAGATTAAAGTGTAGGACGGTTGATGAACAGTGGCATACATTTAAGGAGATATTTCACAACTCTCAAGAAAAATATATTCCAGTGAGGACAAAAGTGTGTAAAAGAAAAGATAGCCATCCGTGGCTAACTAAAGAAATAAAAGATGTTATCCAATTAAAAACAAGGGCATACAAAGTGGCCAAAACTAGTGGGAGAACAGAAGATTGGGAAGCTTTTAAAAGCCAGCCACGAATGACTAAAAAATATGATTTACGAAAGGGAAGATAGACTATGAAAATAAACTAGCACGAAATACAAAAACAGATAGCAAGAGTTTCTATAGGTATATAAAAAGAAAAAGAGTGGCTAAAGTAAATGTTGGTCCCTTAGAGAACGAAACCGGGGAATTAGTAATAAGGAACATGGATTTGGCAGAAACCCTCAACAAATATTTTGTATCAATCTTTATGGTAGAGGACACAAACTGATAAGTCCTTACTACACAGTATAAATGCACACGAGGCCCATGCTTGAGAGAAGGTCAGTCTGTGACCTGTCCTTTATTCCTTAGCACCCAAGTGATGAAGGTGGGTGGAGCTTCCCCTTTTATCCCTGAAGGTCCAGGTTAGGAGTGTCTCCCATCTAGTGGTCAGTGTTCTCACAGTGTACAACTTAGGTCAGTTTATACATGGGTTACAATGCTGGTTGAATACATGACACAAACAATATCCCAACAGTAAATAGTCAACGGGCTATAGGGGGGAGGAACTTAACACAATCACAATCACTAAGGAGGTGGTACTGAGCGGCCCCGGCCTGCAAGCACCATTGGAGCAGGCCAAGGAGCAGAAGGAGCAGTGTGGCGGCCTGGCCCAGCAGTCTGCGCGGCCCCCGATCTGCGAGCACCATTGGAGCAGGCCGGGGCCGGAAGGAGCAGCATGACAGCTTCAGGGAACAGCGCGTGCTGGAGCAGGAGAGCAATGGCAGTGAACAGGAACATCACCAAGATCCAAGTTGGTGATTGGAGCATGCGCAGGGACAGCAGGAGCGGCGAGGTCGGGGCGAAGGAGCGGCGAGAGACTGCAGAGGGACGTGATCAGGGTTCAGGAGAGACATGAGTTTGGGGCCCAGAAGAGGCATGGGCCCAGCGACAGCATGGGCCAACCCACACTGTGATATGTGTGCACACTAGATCCGTGCAGCAGAGCTGGTTTCCAGTCGTCTTGGATAATCCTTGCTACTGGACCAAGACCTAGCTCTGCCAAGCCCGTGTGGTGGCTGCTGTGCAATGGTCACCACACATTAAAAAGAATCCAAGCGCAGGCATCTTCCACCCTTCAATATTTAGTTCGGACCTGGAATTTTAGGTCCATAATTGAAACACCTGTGAACTTTTTGACGTGTAAGCAAGACATCCTCGATTCGAGGGGCTGCCTATGATGATGATGGGGACTTAGTAAGATAATGGGACTAAAGGCAGATAAATCCCCTGGACCTGATGGCTTGCATCCTCGGATCTTAAGAGAAGTAGTGGCAGGGATAGTGGATGCATTGGTTGTAATTTACCAAAATTCCCTGGATTCTGGGGAGGTCGTAGCAGATTGGAAAATTGCAAATGTAACACCCCTATTTAAAAAAGGAGGCAGACTAAAAGCAGGAAACTATAGACCAGTTAGCCTAACATCTGTGGTTGGGAAAATGTTGGAGTCCATTATTAAAGAAGCAGTAGCAGAACATTTGGAAAAGCATAATTCAGTCAGGCAAAGTCAGCTTGGATTTAGGAATGGAAGGGGAAGTCATGTTCGACAAATTTGCTATAATTCTTTGAGGATGTAACAAACAGGATGGATAAAGGGGAACTAGTGGATGTGGTGTATTTGGACTTCCAGAAGGCACTTGACAAGGTGTGACATAAAAGATTACTGCACAAGATAAAAATTCCCAGGGTTGGGGGTAATATATTAGCATGGATAGAGGAATGGCTCATTAATAGAAAACAGAGAGTGGGATGAATGGGTCATTTTCCCGATGGCAATCAGTAACTAGTAGGGTGCCGCAGGGATCAGTGCTGGGACCCCAACTATTTACAATCTATATTAACGACTTGGAAGAAAGGACCGATTGCAACGTAGCCAAGTTTACTGACGATACAAAGATGGGAAGAAGACACAAAAAATCAGCAAAAGAATATAGACAGGCTAAGTGAGTAGGCAAAAATTTGGCAGATGGAGTATAATGTTGGAAAGTCTGAGGTCATGCACTTTGGCAGAAAAAATCAAAGAGCAAGTTATTATTTAAATGGAGAATAATTGCAAAGTGCTACAGTACAGCAGGACCTGGAGGTACTGGTGCATGAAACACAAATGTTAATATGCAGGCACAGCAAGAGATCAGGAAGGCCAATGGAATCTTGGCCTTTATTGCAAAGGGGATGGAGTATAAAAGCAGGGAAGTCTTGCTACAGTTATACAGTGTATTGGTAAGGCCACACCTGGAATACTGCGTACAGTTTTGGTTTCTATATTTACGAAAGGATATACTTGCTTTGGAGGCAGTTCAGAGAAGGTTCACTAGTTTGATTCCGGAGATGAGGGGTTGGACTTATGAGGAAAGGTTGAGGAGGTTGGGCCTCTACTCATTGAAATTCAGAAGAATGAGAGGTGATCTTATCGAAACGTATAAGATTATGAGGGGGCTTGACAAGGTGGATGCAGAGAGGATGTTTCCACTGATGGGGGAGACTAGAACTAGGGGGGATAATCTTAGAATAAGGGGCCACCCATTTAAAACTGAGATGAGGAGGAATTTCTTCTCTCAGAGAGTTGTAAATCTGTGGAATTCGCTGCCTCAGAGAGCTGTGGAAGCCAAGACATTGAATAAATTTAAGACAGAGATAGACAGTTTCTTAACTGATAAGGGATTAAGGAGTTATGGGGAGCGGGCAGGGAAGTGGACCTGAATCCATGATCGGATCAGCCATAATCGTATTAAATGGCGGAGCAGGCTCGAGGGGGTGTATGGCCTACTCCTGCTCCTATTTCTTTTGTCCTTATGTTCTTATAATCAGTGACTTTGCAAAGTGCAATTTGAGCCATTCTGACTGACGACTCCAGACAACTCTTAGAACAGACAGGGTTCACAAGTTAATTCCTTCTCCCCCACCCCCCCACCCCTGAAACACGTTCCTCCCCCCCCCTCACCCAAGTTTTTTTCCTCTCCTCCCTCCCCCTCCCACTCCCACCCTGCACCCAAGTGCCTGACCTTCTCCCCCTGCTCAAGTTCCTGACCTCCCACTGCCCAAGTGCCTGACCTCCTTCTGCCCAATTTCCTCCCTCATGAATTCATGACCTTCTCCCCAACAAGTTCCTGATCTCTTCCCCCTGCTATAGATGGGGCATTGTGTGTGTGGGGGGGCACGGTTTGTTAACAGGTTTATTGGGTATGACGTGAATAGTGACACTGTCGTGACTTCCGGATTTCATCCAGTCCAATGATATCACTTGCCACACATGCACCGAGCTTTGCGAGAAATCAACCAGGTGTAGGGAGAGGAGAGGGAGAACGTGGTGAGGGTGTAAAGGGGGTGGGTTGGAAGAACGTGATCCATCTTACCATCTGGATCACGTTCTCGCTCTCAAACCTTCCCTGTAGACCTGGATCACATTTTTCCTCCATCCCCACTGTACTCTGCGTGCTCATTACCCCCCGCCTCCCACAGTTCCTGACCTCCTCTCTCTCCCGTCCGATTCCCTCTCTTATCCCCCCAGCCACCAACGATCCAGGTGTCCCATGGAGCCAAGGGAAATGTGGCCTACACAGCCATGCACAACGTTCCTGCAAATAATCGCCCCACATCTAGAATGACAACTAGCTATGTAAACCCGTCACGCTGTAACTGCACTCTCCCACCAATGGCAGCGCTGCAGAACAATTTATAATGGGAGAATGTGAAATGCGGTCAGAATGGGGTAGACATTGTGATACACTGTGCCTGTTTTCCAAGAATGGATATTGGACAAGCAGACTGGCAACACAGTGGCAGTTCAGGGATTGAGAGAGGTGGAGGAAAGGTAGAGCTGGGTGTACATGCGGAACCTGACCCCAGGTCTATGGACATTGTCGCCGAGATGAGGAAGAGGAGACAGAACATTGGGGGGACTCTGCAGGTGATGACGCAGGGTAGGAGGAGAAGTCATTGTGGCTGTTGGAGGTCAATCATCACAGCCCCAGGAGTTCCTCAGGGCAGTGTCCTAAGCCCAACCATCCTCAGCTGCTTCATCAATGGCCTTCCCTCCATCATAAGGTCAGAAGTGGGGCTGTTGGTCCATATCGGGACCAACGACATAAGTAAAAAGAGTGATGAGGTCCTACAGGCAGAATTTAGGGAGATAGGAAAAAAATTAATGGGTAGGACCTCAAGGTAGTAATCTCCGGATTACTACCAGTGCCACGTGCTAATGAGTACAAGAATAGAAGGATAGAGAGGGTGTACATGTGGCTGGAGAGTTGGTGTAGGAGGGAGGACTTTAAATTCTTGAGGCATTGGGACTGCTTCTGGGGGAGATGGGACCAGTACAAACCGGAAAGGTTGCACTTCAACAGCGCCAGGACCAATATCCTTGTGGGGAGTTTTGCCAGTGCTGTTGGAGAGAGTTTAAACTAGCTTGACAGGTGGATGGGAACCTGAGAACAAATTCAATAGGGAAGGAAGTAAACCAGGAAGTGTATAGCAAGAATTTAGAAAGCGAATATTTTAGACAGAGGAAACAAGGGTTAGTAACTAGTACTCAAGGAGGTCTTCCTGTGCTAAGTGGTATATACTTTAATGCAAGGAGTATAGCGAATAAGGCGGATGAGCTAAGAGCACAGGTAAACCCTTGGGAGTATGACATTATAGCCATGACAGAAACATGGCTGAAAGAGGGGCAGGTTTGGCAGATCAATATTCCTGGTTACAGGATTTTTAGACAAGACAGAGAGGGGGGTAAAAAGGTGGGGGGTGAGGTCATCACAGTATTGATTAAAAAAACTATTACAGTGGTGAGGAAGGATGATATGTTAGAGGGATCATCAAATGAGGCCATATGGGTCGAATTGAAAAATAAAAAAGGGGCGATCACACTGCTGGGCGTGTATTATAGACCCCCAAATAGTGGAGGGAGATAGAGGAACAAATATGTAGGCAAATTGCTGTGAAGTCCAAAAACCATAGGGTAGTAATAGTAGAGGATTTTAACTATCCAAATATTGATTGGGACAAATATAGTGTGAAGGGTATAGAGGGTGCGGAATTCTTAAAATGCATTCAAGAGAACTTTTTTAGTCAGTATGTAGCAAGCCCAACATGAGAGGGGGCGGTTTTGGATTTAGTTTTGGGGAATGAAGCTGGGCAGGTTGAAGGGGTATTAGTGGGAGAGCCCTCGGCTGCCAGTGACCATAATTCAGTCAGATTCAAGTTGGTTATGGATAAGGACAAGGATAGGCCTAGAATAAAAGTCCTGAATTGGGGAAAAGCTAATTTTGCTAAGTTAAGGAGTGATTTGGCCACAATGGACTGGAAACAGCTACTTGTGGGTAAATCAGTGTCAGAACAGTGGGAGGCATTGAAGGAGGAGATACGGAAGGCTCAGACCAAACATGTGCTCTTAAAGAAAAAGGCTGGGAATAATAATTCTAGAGCCCCCTGGATATCTAGGGACTTACAGGGGAGGATAAAGAAAAAAAGGGACACTTATGTCCTATACCAACGTCTAAATATAATAGAATCTTTAGAGGAATATAGAAAGTTAAGAGGCAAAACTAAAAAGGATATTAGGAATGCTAAGAGAGAGCACGAAAATTTCTTGTCCAGTAAAATTAAGGAAAACCCTAAGATGTTCTATAAATATATTAAATGTAAGAGGGTAACTGAAGAAAGGGTAGGGCCTATTAGAGACCATGAAGGTAATCTTTGTGTGGAGGCAGAAGATGTTGGTAAGGTTCTTAACGAATACTTTGCATCTGTTTTCACAAAGGAAAGGGACAATGCAGATACTGCTTTCGAGGAGGAGTGTGAAATCCTGGATGAAATAAATATAGTGAGAGCGGAAGTATTAAGGGGTTTAGCAGCTTTGAAAGTAGATAAGTGGCCAGGCCCGGATGAAATGCATCCCAAGCTGTTGAGCGAAGTAAAAGAGGAAATAGCAGAGGCCTTGACCATTATTTTCCAGCCTTCTTTGGATTTGAGCATGGTGCCAGAGGATTGGAGGACTGCTAATGTAGTACCCATGTTTAAGAAGGGAGAAAGGGATAGGCCGAGTAATTCCAGGCCTGTCAGCCTAACCTCAGTGCTGAGAAAATTATTGGAAAAAATCCTGAAAGTCAGAATAAATCTACATTTGGAAAGGCAAGGATTTGATAAGGGAAGATCATGTTTGACTAACCTGATTGAATTTTTTGAGGAGGTAACCAAGAGGGTCAATGAGGGTAGTGCGTATGATGTAGTATATATGGACTTTAGCAAAGCTTTTGATAAGGTCCCACATGGTAGACTGATCACCAAGGTTAAAGCCCATGCGATCCAGGGCAAAGTGGCAAGTTGGATCCAAACTTGGCTTAGAGGTAGGAAGCAAAGGGTAATGGTTGAGTGATGTTTTTGTGACTGGAAGGATATTTGCAGTGGGGTTCCGCAGGGCTCAGTGCTGTGTCCCTTGCTTTTTGTGGTATATATCAATGAGTTAGATTTAAATATATGATTAAGAAGTTTGCAGACGACACTAAAATTGGCCGTGTGGTTGTTAATGAAGATGAAAGTCATGGGCTGCAGGAGGATATCAATCTACTGGTTAGGTGGGCAGAGCAGTGGCAAATAAAATTTAATTCAGAGAAGTGTGAGGTAATGCATTTTTGGGAGGGCTAATAAGGAAAGGCCACTTAATAGTGTAGATGAGCAAAGGGACCTTGGATGCTTGTCCACAAAACTCTTTTGGGAGGAAACTAAAACATTAAATCGTGGCCCCCTGATCTGGGGAACGCATCAAACATTTACAAGGCCCTTTTTTGTGGGGTTTTTTGGGTTTCTTTGTGGGGTTTTTTTGTGTTTTTTTTTTGGGCACTAAAATCATATTTTTTTCACCAAGTGCCCCCTATAAAAGGGGAGGAGGACACGAAAAACACTGGCAATTAAAACAAATTAAACTTTAAAACATAAAATCAAATTAAAATTTGGTTGCACTCCAGTCCCTCCGGTGCCCACCTCTCGCGGAAGGCCGCGAGCGTACCGGTGGATACCGCGTGCTCCATCTCCAAGGACACCCTGGCGCGGATGTACACGCGGAAGAGAGGCAGGCAGTCAGGTTGAACGACCACCTCGACCGCCCGCTGCCTGGACCGGCTGATGGCACCCTTGGCCGTGCCCAGGAGCAGTCCTACGAGGAGGCCCTCGGACCTACCTGCTCCCCTCCGCATAGGGTGCCCAAAGATCAGGAGTGTGGGACTGAAGTGCAGCCAGAATTTCAGGAGCAGCCCCTTTAAATAATAAAACAGGGGCTGCAACCTCGTGCATTCAATAAAAACATGGAACACGGACTCTTCCAGACTGCAGAAATTGTAGGCGGCCTGGGAGCCCGTGAACCGGCTTAAAAATTTATTGCACGGCACTGCTCCGTGCACCACCCTCCAGGCCAAGTCCCCGATAAATACTGGGAGGACTCCCGCGTAGAGTGCCCTCCATCGGGGACCCCCGCCTCCTCCGGACGGCAAGATGGCACGCCATGGCGTGTCCGGACGGCAGGCGAGGATGGCAAAGTTGAGAGTGTGCAGGAGCAGCCCGTACAGGAAACCCCTCCGCGCGGAACTGAAAGGCACGGAGGGGATTTCCTCGAGGCGGCTCAAGTTGTGAGGCGCCGGTTCCCGAGGGAGGTTCCGGGGTTTGGCGCCGATGAGGAATTCCGTCCGGACGGGGGTCAGTTCGAACGGGATCTCCCCACGTGCTTGAGCCTTCTTGACACACCTAACGGAGTCGGGGCCCAGAGCTGTTTTTAGCTACTCGATGGCATCGGCCGGGCATCGGTCGTTGGCGGAATTTAGGCGGCGCGCCAGCGTGTCTGGCGCCATCCAGCCCGCTCCTCCGCCATCGAGCAGGTCCCTGATCCTGGTCACCTCACCAGCCACAGCCCTCTCGTCCGACCGCCACCTAAAACCTCGGTCGTGGAGGTACGGATTCCCGAGCAGCGGCTCCTGCAGGACAGCCGCCACTCCAGCCGGTGGAGAGCTGCGCTTGGTGGAGACTTGGTTCCAGACCCTGGTGAGTTCCTTGTAAAAGATAGGCAGCTCCTGGAAGGCGGTCCTGACGCCCCCAAGCTCATAAACAGGAGCTGCGTGTCGTAGTTGAGGCCGTGCTGCTGGCGGAAGAAGTACGTCGCCAGAGCATGCCACCTGGGAGGGGGCTCAGGTAGACTCCCAGATAGAGGAGATGGGTCGTGCTCCAGGCAAAAGGCCTGAGCTCCTCCGGCAAGGAGTCCACCCGCCACTGACCCACCAGGCGTCCGGAACGTTTCTCCCAGTTGATCCTGGCAGAGGATGCGGCCGAGTAAATCTCCTGGCACTCACGCATCCTCCGCAGATCAGCGGGATCCTCTACCGTGAGGAGCACGTCATCGGCGTAAGCCGAGAGGACGACCTCCACGCCCGGCCCTTGCAGAGCCAGTCCCGTCAACCTCTTCCGCAGGAGGCGCAGGAAAGGCTCCACGCAGATGGCATATAACTGGCCGGACATGGGGCATCCCTGGCGCACCCCTCTCCCAAAGCGAAGGTGCGCCGTCAAGGACCTGTTAACCTTTATCAGACACTCCGCGGCAGCGTACAAATGTCGGATCCGGGCAACGAAATGCGTCCCGAACCCGAAAGCGCGCAGAGTTCCGAACAGATAGTAGTGATCCACCCTGTCGAACGCCTTATCTTGGTCGAGAGATAGGAAGGCGACCGACAGACCAGCCTCCTGGGAATAATGGATGAGGTCCCGGACCAGATGGATGTTATCGTGGATTGTCCGGCCCGGGACCGTGTAGGACTGGTCGGGGTGGATCATGTGGTCCAGCACAGCGCCAAGGCGAGCAGACATCGCCCTGGCGAAGATTTTGTAGTCCGTGTTGAGGAGGGAGACCGGGCGTCAAGAGCTACTTACGGACACTCTATCTTTTTTCCAGCGAGTAGAAGAAGGTGGAGCCGCGGTCAAGATCCCGCAGGAACCGGATCTGCGACCTCACGAACGCGCCTCGGGGCCCGACGAGCTGCAGTTCCTTCAGCGCGGCCTTCTTCGCTTCGTACACCATCCACAGGGCCGGATCCTCGACGACTTGGCCGAGACGGGACTCCAGGTCGAGCACCTCTTTTTCGAGGCGCCCGACTCTGGCCGCCCGCCTCTTGGTCGACCGCCTCGCGTACTCTTGACAGAAGACGCGGACGTGAGCCTTGCCCACGTCCCACCATAGCCTCAAGGAGGGGAAGCCCCCCTGCTTCCTTCTCCAGTCGGCCCAGAAACGACGGAACGAGTCCTGGAACCGCTCGTCCTCCAGCAGCCGGTTGTTAAAATGCCAGTACGCGGACCCCGTCCTCGCGCGGAGCGAAGCGAGCTCCGCCCACACCAGGTGGTGGTCCGAACACGGCACCGGCCGCATGGAGGCCGCCGGGACGCAGGAAATGTACGCCCGAGACACGTAAAGGCGGTCGACTCTGGACAATCCTACTCCAGGCCTCACCCAAGTAAAGGCGCTGGAGTCGGGATGGAGATTTCGCCAGACGTCCACCAAGTCGAAGGACCCGACCAGGTCCCTCAACTTCTCGATCACCGTCATGCTCTGCGGGGCATCGGAGCGGTCCCTCGCCTTGAGGGTGCAGTTAAAATCCCCCCCGAGGACAATGCAGTCGCCGACGTCAACGGAGCCAAGAAGAGCGGACACTTCTTCGAAGAAGCGCGTTTGCTGCGGGCCGGGCTGAGGGGCGTACATGTTCACGAGATGGAGCGGCACGTCCCCCAGGCGAACCGTGACGTGCAGCAAGCGGCCTAGCACGGGCTCCTCGACCCCCAAGATCTCCGGCTGAAAATGCAGGGCCAACAAGATGGCCACCCCACAAGAAGTAGTAGTGAGGTGGCTCATGCGGACCTCTCGTTGCCATTCCAGGAGCCACGTGGCTTCATCTCCCGGAACGGTGTGGGTTTCTTGCAGGAAGCACACCGCATATTTCCCCTCCCGCAGGAGCGAAAATTTGTTAAATCTACGGCGTGCCTCTCTGCCGCCGTTGATGTTGAGGCTGGCTATGGTTATCTTCATGACAAAAGTATAGTGCAACCTCTACCTAACCTATTGTGGGGGGGGAGTGGAGTCGTTTGTTGACCTCCGCTCCCTCCGCAGCCCAGCGAGGAACCTTTTGAGCCGGCGCAGCTCAAGGCCTTGCGCCTTTGATAAGGGCCCGCCTGCGGCCATGGTTTTAGCGGCGGCGCGGACGGACGCGACGAGCAGCCTCGGCTCGGACCATCTTTCCCGGGCCAGAAGGGCTCGGTTGCGGCGACACTGGCTCTGGACCAAAAAGTCCCGGAGTTCCTTTGCAGGAATGAGGGGGGACTCAGCGGCGGGCACGAGGAGATCCACCGCCTTACTGGCGATGGACTCGAGATCTTCTCCCTCGTCCCCCACCGAGTCCCCGTTTCCCTCCGGGAGGTCGCCGCCAGCAGCCGGCCCATTGACCGCACGAGGTACGGCAAACGGCCCGGCCGCTCCATCCGGCCCTGACTCTGCCCCGATCCCACCCCAAGGATCGTCGGCAGAGGAGTCCCCACTGGGCTCTTTTAAAAGCGGTGCTGGGTCAGGAAGCGACAGCGGAAGGGGTTCCTCCTCCGCCCCAGGAGCCGGGGAACACGGAGAGACCCGGCCAAAGAAATTCTCCAGGTCCGCCAAGTACCACAGCTCCAAATTAGGGGGCGAGGGTTGTTGTTCCTCCCCCTCCCCGCCGCCACCCCCCGGCCCAGCGTGTACAGAATCATTAAAATTGTTCACATTTTTTGTTTCTTCCGGGTCGAGCGACTCCCGGGTGAAGTTGGTTAATAGCTGGGCGGGCTCAGTTTCGGCCTTATCGGCCCCGCCTGCCTCAGTCCCCGGGACGCTCGACCCGGCGGCTACACATTCCTCCGCTGGCCCCACGAACCCCACAACGGGCAGATCTTCCGTGCCATCCCCGGGAGGCAGAGGCTGGGCAGCCTTGACTGTCTCACCCTCCCCGGGGACAGACTCCTCTCGCCTACGGCGCAGTTTGGGGGCGCTGGTGGGGGACGCGGGACACGCGGCGGGCACCGACTCCTCCGCGGAGGGATGTTGTTCCCCCTCCGCCTCATTGAGCGGCGCCTCCTTTTGTTCCTGGGGGGGCGCGGAGGCAGGGAGACCTCCATGTCTGCCGAGGCCTCCCGCTCCAGTCCCCCCTTTTTCTTATCTTGCCCGCGCCCGAGCCCCTCTGCGGTATTGGTCAAGGGCTCGGGCACGGGCTCAGGGCACCCCGCGCTCACCGGTGACAGGGTTGGGCTGAGCGCGGTGATCAAATTGTCCGGCGCACTGAGGGGACCCGCCTTGAGATGTTTCACCTTCCTCCGCGTCTTCTTTCCGATCGGACGCTCTCCCTCTCCCCCGCCGGAGGCCGTGAAAACAAAGGCCCTCGACGATGCCCGCGTACTTACGGCTCCCGGCACGCGGACGCAACTAGGGGGAGGGGTGGCGGCGGCGCCAGCCTTGGCCGCCTTCGGTGGTTTGGCGGCCTTGGAGGTGGGGCAGTTCTTGCGAACGTGCCCCACCTCCCTACAGGCATGGCACCGCACGCCGTCCGACGTCCAGAAGACGCGGTAGGCAGTCCCCTCGTGCACCACATTAAAATTACCCTCTGTCGTCTCCTCCCGCGCCAGCCGGACAAAAAGCTGGCGGCGGAAGGAGAACACATGGCGCTGGCTGTTCTCCCTGAGGCCGAGCGGTATGGGGTTTATCCCTGACCTTACCTTCCCCAGTTGGTGAGGGAGGAGGAGCTCAGCAGGAACAAAGGGCGGGACGTTTGAAAGGATGACCCTCTGCACGGCGGCCTCGAGAGGGTCCACCGGCAGGAATGTCCCGCCCACCGTGAGCCCCTTTTCAAGGGCCAGGGACACTGCCCGCTCCGACCCCAGGAAGAACACCGCCTTCCCAGACATCTTGGAGGCTGCGACAATGGCCGAGGGGCCGACTACCCCAGCCATCGCCCGCACGCACTCCTCAATGCTCATTGTGGGGTGAGTGTAGCTCTTGACCCCGTGTTTCTTTGTTATTAGTCTGAAAGGTGGCAGGGCAGCAGGAGGCGCAGGAGGCGCCTTGGATGTGGACGGCGCCTGCGCATATGTCTTTGCTGGCCCTGCCACCGGCGTGGATGGAGTCGCCATCACGGGGTCCCTTTAAGGGCCACACCCACCCCAAAGTCACAGGCCTTAATGGTCTTAAATGGCCTCGTTTGAACAGAGGGAGCTCCAAAAGAGGCACACCTCTCCCCTAGTTGACAAGTGGGGAGGGGCCTTGCTCCCTCTGCTCAGTTGTCTTAATTGTTTTTTCAATTAGGAGGAATGGGCTCTCAGAGAGAGAGGGGAGAGACAGAGAGAGAGAGAAAGTGTGAGGGGGTGGGAAAGAGGGAAGCTGCATGGGCAGGTCTCCCCTCACAGTGATGGGTGGGTGTTTCTTGGGGTGCACCCCCCAGATGGCAAAAAACACAGTCTTTGTAGATGGTCTTCGGGTGGGGGGAGAAGATGTCTTCACCTGGGGTAGCTGGAGCCATGCAGGCACATACTCCCAACGATGTTAGATAGGGTAATTAATGATTCTTCAGCCAGGTAGCTCCAGCTATCCCAGGCTAGGCAATGGGGGAGGGGTGCTTCAGTGGTGTGTGGGGCCGAGCTGTAAGCAAGACCCCCACACACACTTCCACACACACACACCCCCCGCGATGTTCCGGCCCTCGAGTTATCTTCTTTCCTCCTCCCACCAATAAAACAAAGTCTTTCGGGGAATGCACCAAAATACACCCACCTGTTGAAGATTGTAGAAATGGCTCTCCCTCCTTCCACACTGGATGGTGTTTTCTCAGGTTGTTGTTCTTTTCCCCCTCTCTCCAACTCTCTGTAGCAGTAATAAAGTTGATACATTTTTCTGCTCTCCTCCTCTCCCTCTGGATGAATTGGAACAGTAGTAAGCCCCTTCCTCCTCTTCCTGGGTTGTTTCACAGGGCTCACTCAAGGCCTCCCAGACAGGAGCAACAGCAGGGAGTTCCTTCTCTCACAGCAGCAGAGCACCAACTGAATAGGCCACGCCTCCAAAGCTCCACCATTGGTCCATAGAACTCTTTTGGGAAGAAACAAAAACATTAAATCGTGGCCTCCCGATCTGGGGGACGCACCAAATATTTACAAGGCTCTTTCTTTTTGTATTTTTTTTGGTGTTATTTTTTTTTTCAAGTTTTTTTTTGGGCACTAAACTCATATTTTTTCTCCAAGTGCCCCCTATAAAAGGGGAGGGGGGACACTAAAAACACCGGCAATTAAAACAAATTAAACTTTAAAACTTAAAATCAAATTAAAATTTGGTTGCCGGGCGTGATGATGCACTCCAGTCCCTCCGGTGCCCACCTCTCGCGGAAGGCCGCGAGCGTACCGGTGGACACCGCGTGCTCCATCTCCAAGAATACCCTGGCGCGGATGTATGCGCGGAAGAGAGGCAGACAGTCAGGTTGAACGACCCCCTCGACCGCCCGCTGCCTGGCCCGGCTGATGGCACCCTTGGCCATTCCCAGGAGCAGTCCTACGAGGAGACCCTCGGATCTACCCGCTCCCCTCCGCACAGGGTGCCCAAAGATCAGGAGTGTGGGACTGAAGTGCAGCCAGAATTTCAGGAGCAGCCCCTTTAAATAATAAAACAGGGGCTGCAACCTCGTGCATTCAATAAAAACATGGAACACGGACTCTTCCAGACCGCAGAAATTGCAGGCGGCCTGGGAGCCCATGAACCGGCTTAAAAATTTATTGCACGGCACTGCTCCGTGCACCACCCTCCAGGCCAAGTCCCCGATAAATACTGGGAGGACTCCCGCATAGAATGCCCTCCATCGGGGACCCCCGCCTCCTCCGAGTGGCAAGATGGTACGCCATGGCGTGTCCGGACGGCAGGCAAGGATGGCAAAGTTGAGAGTGTGCAGGAGCAGCCCGTACAGGAAACCCCTCCGCGCGGAACTGAAAGGCACGGAGGGGATTTCCTCGAGGCGGCTCAAGTTGTGAGGCGCCGGCTCCCGAGGGAGGTTCCGGGGTTTGGCGCCGATGAGGAATTCCGTCCGGACGGGGGTCAGTTCGGACGGGATTTCCCCTCGTGCTTGAGCCTCCTCGATGCACCTAACGGAGTCGGGGCCCAGAGATGTTTTTAGCAACTCGATGGCATGGGCCGCGAGGCGGATGTTGGCAGAATTTAGGCACCGCGCCAGCGTGTCTGGCGCCATCCAGCCTGCTCCTCCGCCATCGAGCAGGTCCCTGACCCTGGTCACCTCACCAGCCACAGCCCTCTCGTCCAACTGCCACCTAAAACCTCGGTCGTGGAGGTACGGATTCCCGAGCAGCGGCTCCTGCAGGACAGCCGCCACTCCAGCCGGTGGAGAGCTGCGCTTGGTGGAGACTTGGTTCCAGACCCTGGTGAGTTCCTTGTAAAAGATAGGCAGCTCCTGGAAGGCGGTCCTGACGCCCCCAAGCTCATAAACAGGAGCTGCGTGTCGTAGTTGAGGCCGTGCTGCTGGCGGAAGAAGTACGTCGCCAGAGCATGCCACCTGGGAGGGGGCTCGACGTAAAGGTATCTCTGCAGGGTCTGAAGACGGAAAGTCGCGAGCTGGGTGCTGACGCACACCAACGACTGACTGCCCTCCCCAAGCGGGAGACTCAAGACCACGGCAGAGACCCAGTGCTTCCTGTTGTTCCAGAAGAAGTCCACCAGCTTCTTCTGTATCTTGGTGACAAACGCAGGGGGAAGGGTCAAAGTGACCAGCCGGTACCACAACATGGCGGCCACCAGCTGGTTTATGTCTCGCGCTCGACCCCTGTAGGACAGCACTCGGAGCAGTCCTGTCCAGCGCCCTAGGCGAGCGGCGACCTTGGACTCCAGCTCTTGCCAGTTCGCCGGCCAGGCTTCCTCGTCGGGCTAAGGTAGACTCCCAGATAGAGGAGATGGGTCGTGCTCCAGGCAAAAGGCCTGAGCTCCTCCGGCAGGGAGTCCACCCGCCACTGACCCACCAGTAGTCCGGAACATTTCTCCCAGTTGACCCTGGTGGAGGATGCGGCCGAGTAAATCTCCTGGCACTCACGCATCCTCCGCAGGTCAGCGGGATCCTCTACCGCAAGGAGCACGTCATCGGCGTAAGACGAGAGGACGACCTCCATGCCCGGCCCTTGCAGAGCCAGTCCCGTCAACCTCGTCCGCAGGAGGCGCAGGAAAGGCTCCACGCAGATGGCATGTAACTGGCCGGACATGGGCATCCCTGGCGCACCCCTCTCCCAAACCGAAGGGACGCCGTCAAGGACCCGTTAACCTTTATCAGACACTCCGCGGCGGCATACAAAAGTCGGATTCGGGCGACGAAATGCGTCCCGAACCCGAAAGCGCGCAGAGTTCCGAACAGATAGTCGTGATCCACCCTGTCGAACGCCTTCTCTTGGTCAAGAGATAGGAACGCGACTGACAGACCAGCCTCCTGGGAATGATGGATGAGGTCCCGGACCAGATGGATGTTATCGTGGATTGTCCGGCCCGGGACCGTGTAGGACTGGTCGGGGTGGATCATGTGGTCCAGCACGGCACCAAGGCGAGCAGACATCGCCCTAGTGAAGATTTTGTAGTCCGTGCTGAGGAGGGAGACCGGGCGCCAGTTTTTAAGGGGGCGGAGATCGCCCTTCTTCGGCAGCAGGACGATGACTACCCTGCACCAAGAAAGGGGCATCTCCCCGGTCGCCAGACTTTCCCCCAGGACCCGCACATAGTCGCCCCCCAGGACGTCCCAGAACGCCCTGTGGAACTCCACAGTCAGCCCTTCCAGCCGCGGGGCTTTTCCCCTCGAGAGCCGGTCGAGGACGCCGGTCAGCTCCGCCAGGCTTAGCAGAGCTTCCAAATTTTCGGCGCCCTCCGGGCTGAACTTCGGCAGGTCCTCCCACAAAACTCTATGCGCTTCCTCGCTGGACGGCTCCGGAGAGATCAGAGCTCCGTAATATTCATGGGCCCTGTTGTTGACGCCCTCCGGATCCGAGACGAGAGAGCCGTCGTTGGCCAGCAGCATCAAGAGCTGCTTACGGACACTCTGCCTTTTTTCCAGCGAGTAGAAGAAGGGGGAGACGCGGTCCAGATCCCGCAGGAACCGGATCCGCGACCTCATGAACGTGCCTCGGGACCCGACGAGCTGCAGTTCCTTCAGCGCGGCCTTCTTCGCTTCGTACACCGTCCGCAGGGCCGGGTCCTCGACGACTTGACCGAGACGGGCCTCCAGGTCGAGCACCTCTTTTTCTAGGCGCCCGACCCTGGCCGCCCGCCTCTTGGTCGACCCCCTCGCGTACTCTTGACAGAAGACGCGGACGTGAGCCTTGCCCACGTCCCACCATAGCCTCAAGGAGGGGAAGCCCCCCTGCTTCCTTCTCCAGTCGGCCCAGAAACGACGGAACGAGTCCTGGAACCGCTCGTCCTCCAGCAGCTGGAGGCCGCTGGGATGCAGGAAACCTACGCCCGAGACACGTAAAGGCGGTCGATTCTGGACCATCCTACTCCAGGCTCACCCAAGTAAAGGCGCTGGAGTCAGGGTGGAGATTTCGCCAGACGTCCACCAAGTCGAAGGACCCGACCAGGTCCCTCAACTTCTCGATCGCCGTCATGCTCTGCGGGGCACCGGAGTGGTCCCTCGCCTCGAGGGTGCAGTTAAAATCCCCCCCGAGGACAATGCAGTCGCCGACATCGACGGAGCCAAGAAGAGCGGACACTTCTTCGAAGAAGCGCGTTTACTGCGGGCCGGGCTGAGGGATGTACACGTTCATGAGATGGAGCGGCACGTCCCCCAGGTGAACCGTGACATGCAGCAAGCGGCCTGGCACGGGCTCCTCAACCCCCAAGATCTCCGGCTGAAAATGCGGGGCCAGCAAGATGGCCATCCCACAAGAAGTGGCGGTGAGGTGGCTCATGCGGACCTCTCCTTGCCATTCCAGGAGCCACGTGGCTTCGTCTCCCGGAACGGTGTGGGTTTCTTGCAGGAAGCACACCGCATATTTCCCCTCCCGCAGGAGCGAAAATTTGTTAAATCTACGGTGTGCCTCCCTGCCGCCGTTGATGTTGAGGCTGGCTATGGTTATCTTCATGACAAAAGCATAATGCAACCTCTAACTAACCTATTGTGGGGGGGGAGTGGAGTCGTTTGTTGCCCTCCACTCCTTCAGCAGCCCAGCGAGGAACCTTTTGAGCCGGCGCAGCTCAAGGCCTTGCACCTTTGATAAGGGCCCGCCCGCGGCCATGGTTTTAGCGGTGGCGCGGACGGATGCGATGAGCAGCCCCGGCTCGAACCATCTTTCCCGGGCCAGATGGGCTCGGTTGCGGCGACCCTGGCTCTGGGCCAAAAAGTCCCGGAGTTCCTTTACAGAAATGAGGGGGGACTCAGCGGCGGGCACGAGGAGATCCACCGCCTCACTGGCGATGGACTCAAGATCTTCTCCCGAGTCCCCCACCGAGTCCCCATCCCCCTCCGGGAAGTCGTCGCCAGCAGCCGACCAGTCGACCACACGAGGCACGACAAACGGCCCGGCCGCTCCATCCGACCCTGGCTCTGCCCCGATCCCAACCCCCAGGATCGTCGGCAGAGGAGTCCCCACTGGGCTCTTTTAAAAGTAGTGTTGGGTCAGGAAGCGACACCAGGAACCGGGGAACACGGAGAGACCTGGCCAAAGTAATTCTCCGGGTCCTCCAAGTACCCCAGCTCCAGAGTAGGGGGCGAGGGTTGGTGGTCTTCCCCCTCCCCGCCGCCCCCCCCCGGCCCAGCGTGTACAGAATCGTTAAAATTGTTCACATTTTCTGTTTCTTCCGGGTCGAGCGACTCCCGGGGGAAGTTGGGTATTGGCTGGGCGGGCGCGGATTCGGCATTTTCGGCCCCGCCCGCCTCAGTCCCCGGGACACTCGACCCGGCGGCAACGCATTCCTCCGCTGGCCCCACGCCCCCCACGACAGGCAGATCTTCCACGCCATCCCCGGGAGGCAGAGGCTGGGCAGCCTCGACTGCCTCACCCTCCCCGGGGACAGATTCCTCCTGCCTACAGCGCAGTTTGGGGGCGCTGGTGGGGGACACGGGACACGCGGCGCGCACCGACTCCTCCGCGGAGGGATGTTGTTCCCCCTCCGCCTCATTGGAGCGGCGCCTCCTTTTGTTCCTGGGGGGGCGCGGAGGCAGGGAGAACTCCATGTCTGCCGAGGCCTCCCGCTCCACTCCTCCCTTTTTCTTATCTTGTCCGCGCCCGAACCCCTCTGCGGTATTGGTCAAGGGCTCGGGCACGGGCTCAGGGCACCCCGCGTTCGCTGGTGACGGGGTTGGGCTGAGCGCGGTAAACAAATTGTCTGGCGCACTGAGGGGACCCGCCTCGAGATGTTTCACCTTCTTCCGCACCTTCTTTCCGATCGGACGGTCTCCCTGCCCCCCCCGCCGGAGGCCGTGAAAACAAAGGCCCCCGACGATGCCCGCGCACCCACAGCTCCCGGCACGCGGACGCTACTAGGGGGAGGGGTGGCAGCGGCGCCAGCCTTGGCCGCCTTCGGTGGTTTGGCGGCCTTGGAGGTGGGGCAGTTTTTACGAACATGCCCCACCTCCTTACAGGCATGGCACCGCACGCCGTCCGACATCCAGAAGACGCGGTAGGCAGTCCCCTCGTGCACCACATTAAATGATCCCTCCGTCGTCTCCTCCCGCGCCAGCCGGACAAAAAGCTGGCGGCAGAAGGAGAAGACGTGGCGCAGGCTGTTCTCCCTGAGGCTGAGCAGTATGGGGTTGATCCCCGACCTTACCTCCCCCAGTTGGTGTAGGTGAGGGAGGAGGAGCCCAGCGGGAACAAAGGGCGGGACATTAGAAAGGATGACCCTCTGCGCGGTGGCCTCCAGAGGGTCCATCGGCTGGAACGCCCCACCCACCATGAGCCCCTTTTCAAGGGCCAGGGACACCGCCCATTCCGACCCCAGGAAGAATACAGCCTTCCCAGACATCTTGGAGGCTGCAACAATGGCCGAGGGGCCGACTATCCCAGCCATCGCCCGCACGCACTCCTCGATGCTCATTGTGGGGTGAGTGTAGCTCTTGACCCCGTGTTTTTTTGTTACAAGTCTGAACGGTGGCAGGGCAACAGGAGGCGCAGGAGGCGCTGTGGATTTGGACGCCGCCTGCGCGTATGTCTTTGCTGACCCCGCCAACGGCTTGGATGGGGTCGCCATCACGGGGTCCCTTTAAGGGCCACACCCACCCCAAAGTCACAGGCCTTAATGTTCTTAATTGGCCTCGTTTAAGTGTCTGAGCAGAGGAGCTCTCAATGAGGCACACCTCTCCCCTAGTTGACAATTGGGGAGGGGCCTTGCTCCCTCTGCTCAGTTGTCGTAATTGTTTTTTTTCAAAATTAGGAGGAAAGGGCTCTCAGAGAGAGAGGGGAGAGACAGAGAGAGAGAGAAAGATAGCGGGGTGGGAAAGAGGGAAGCTGCACGGGCAGGTCTCCCCTCACAGCGATGGGTGGGTGTTTCTTGGGGTGCACTCCCCAGATGGCAAAAAACACAGTCTTTGTAGATGGTCTTCGGGTGGGGGGAGAAGATGTCTTCACCTGGGGCAGCTGGAACCATGCAGGCACATACTCCCAACAATGTTAGATAGGGTAATTAATGATTCTTCAGCCAGGTAGCTCCAGCTATCCCAGGCTAGGCAATGGGGGAGGGGTGCTTCAGTGGTGTGTGGGGCCGAGCTGTAAGCAAGACCCCCACACACACTTTCACACACACACACCCCCCGTGATGTTCCGGCCATCGAGTTATCTTCTTTCCTCCCCCCACCAATAAAACAAAGTCTTTCGGGGAATGCACCAAAATACACCCACCTGTTGAAGATTGTAGAAATGGCTCTCCCTCCTTCCACACTGGATGGTGTTTTCTCAGGTTGTTGTTCTTTTCCCCCTCTCTCCAACTCTCTGTAGCAGTAATAAAGTTGATACATTTTTCTGCTCTCCTCCTCTCCCTCTGGATGAATTGGAACTGTAGTAAGCCCCTTCCTCCTCTTCCTGGGCTGTTTCACAGGGCTCACTCAAGGCCTCCCAGACAGGAGCAACAGCAGGGAGTTCCTTCTCTCACAGCAGCAGAGCTCCAACTGAATAGGCCACGCCTCCAAAGCTCCACCATTGGTCCACAGATCCCTGAAAGTAGCAGGCCAGGTGGATAAGGTGGCTCAGAAGGCATATGGAATGCTTGCCTTTATTGGCCAAGGCATAGAATATAAGAGCAGGGAGGTTATGCTTAAATTGTATAATACATTGGTTAGGCCACAGCTGGAGTACTGCTTGCAGTTCTGGTCGCCGTATTATAGGAAGGATGTGATTGTGCAGAGGAGATTTACTAGGATGCTGCCTGGAATGGAGAATCTTAGTTATGAGGACAGATTGGATAGGCTGGGTTTGTTCTCATTGGAATAGAGAAGGTTGAGAGCAGACCTCATAGAGGTGTACAAAATAATGAGGGGTCTGGACATAGTGGATAGTAAGGGCCTATTTCCATTATTGGAGGGGTCTATTACGAGGGGGCATAGTTTTAAGGTGGTTGGTGGAAGGTTTAGAGGGGATTTGAGGGGCGGCTTCTATACACAGAGAGATGTGTGGATCTGGAACTCACTGCCTGGAAGAGTGGTGGATGCAGAAAACCTCACCACTTTTAAGAGATGGTTGGATGGGTACTTAAAGTGCTGACAGACCTAGAGCTGGTAATTGGGATTAGACTGGCTAACCTCTTGTTGGCCGGCGCAGATATAATGGTAAGTACTGCAGGGAATCAAATACAACCAGGGTGATCTCCTGGACTAGTTTCGATCGCCTGGATGGGTCGGAGAGCAATTTTCCCAGATTTTTTTTTTCCCTAATTGACCTGGGTTTTTATCTGTTTTTTGCCTCTCCATGGAGATCACATGGCTCCGGTTGGGGTGGAGTGTCGAATGTTTTACTGTAAGGGTGTCGCAGTTGTGTGGGGCAGACTGGTTAGGCTGGGTGCTCTTTACCTTTCTGCCATTGTTCATTGTTCATAGGTTTATATGTAACATTCAGGGCTGTTGACCGAGAGCCTTGCGGCTCTTTGTCGGCTGGCGCGGACACAATGGCCCGAAATGCCCTCGTTCTGTACTGTAAATTTTTATGTTTCTATGTTCACTGATGACTGCACAGTGTTCAGTTCCATTCGCAACTCATCAGATAATGGAGCAGTCCATGCCCATATGCAGCAAGACCTGGACAATGTGCCACACAAGTGCCAGGCAATGAATATCTCCAACAAGCGAGAGTCTAACCACTGCCCCTTGACATTCAACGGCATTACCATCGCCGAAACCACACCACCAACATCCTAGGGGGTCACCATTGACCAGTAACTTAACTGGACCAGCCACATAAATACTGTGGCAACAAAAGCAGGTCAGAGGCTGGGTATTCTGCAGCAAGTGTCTCACCTCCTGACTCCCCAAAGCCTTTCCACCATCTACAAGGAGTGTGATTGAAGCTCTCCACTTGCCTGGATGAGTGCAGCTCCAGCAACACTTAAAAAGCTCAACACCATCCAGGACAAATCAGCCGCTTGATTGGCACCCGATCCGCCACCTTCAACATTCACTCCCTCCACCACCGGCGCACCATGGCTGCAGTGTATACCATCTACAAGATGCATTGCAGCAACTCGCCAAGGCTTCTTCGACAGCACCTCCCAAACCTGCGATCTCTACCACCTAGAAGGACAAGGGCAGCAGCTGCATAGGAACACCATCACCTGCAAGTTCCCCTCCAAGTCACAAACATGGAGGAGAGAGAGACAGTGCATAAGAACATAAGAAATAGGAGCAGGAGTAGGCCATATAGTCCCTCGAGCCTGCTCCGCCATTTAATATGATCATGGCTGATCCGATCATGGAATCAGATCCACTCCCCTGCCCGTTCTCCATAACCCCTTAATCCCTTATCGGTTAAGAAACTGTCTTTCTCTCTTAAATTTATTCAATGTCCCGGCTTCCACAGCTGTCTGAGTCAGCGAATTCCATAGATTTACAACCCTCTGAGAGAAGAAATTCTCCTCATCTCAGTTTTAAATGGGCGGCCCCTTATTCTAATATCATGCCCCCTAGTTTTAGTCTCCGCTATCAGTGGAAACATCCTCTCTGCATCCACCTTGTCAAGCCCCTTCGTAATCTTTTACGTTTCGATAAGATCATCTCTCATTCTTCTGAATTCCAATGAGTAGAGGCCCAACCTCCTCAACCTTTCCTCATAAGTCAACCCCCTCATCTCCAGAATCAATCTAGTGAACCGTCTCTGAACTACCTCCAATGCAAGTATATGCTTTCGTAAATATGGAAACTAAAACTGTACGCAGTATTCCAGGTGTGGCCTCATCAATACCCTGTATAACTGTAGCAGGACTTCCCTGCTTTTATACTCTATCCCCTTTGCAATAAAGGCCAAGATACCATTGGCCTTCCTGATCATTTGCTGTACCTGCATATTAACATTTGTGTTTCATGCACAAGTACCCCCAGGTCCCGCTGTACTGCAGCACATTCTCCATTTAAATAACTTGCTCTTTGATTTTTTTTCTGCCAAAGTGCATGACCTCGCATACTCCAACATTATACTCCAGCTGCCAAATTTTTGCCCACTCACTTACCCTGTCTATGTCCTTTTGCAGAATTTTTGTGACCTCCTCACACATTGCTTTTCCTCCCATCTTTGTTTTGTCAGCAAACTTGGCTACATTACACTCAATCCTTTCTTCCAAGTCGTTAATATAGATTATGAATGGTTGGGGTTCCAGCACTGATCCGTGCGGCACCCCACTAGTTACTGGTTGCCAACCCGAGAATGAACCATTTATCCGACTTTCTGTTTTCTGTTAGTTAGCCAATCCTCTATCCATGCTAATATATTGCCTCCAACCCCGTGAACTTTTATCTTCTGCAGTAACCTTTTATGTGGTACCTTTTCAAATGCCTTGTGCAAGTCTAAATACACCACATGCACTGGTTCCCCTTTATCCAACCTGTTCGTTACATCCTCAAAGATTCCAGCAAATTTGCCAAACATGACTTCCCCTTCATAACTCCATGCTGACTCTGCCTGACTGAATTTGCTTTTCCAAATGTCCTGCTACTGCTTCTTTAATAATGGTGTTGTATATGGAGAAAGAGTCAGACTGAACACTGTGAGCTCAAAGTAAAGTGTGACCTTAGTCTTTTTTTGCAGGTCTCCAGAGTGGCTCTCCAACCTGTGAAGCTTCCTTAAATACCTGTGCTCCCAAGGGATTATGGGATCACTTGGGACTCCAGGGTATGAGCCCTCTGGTGGCTGTACAAGTTTACATATATAACAACACTCCCCCCAAAAGTCAATAGTATAACTATTTACAATGTGAGTCGATCTGGGGCCCTTCTTGCCTGAGCAATGATCGCCTGGGCTATCGCTATGGCCTTACTCAAGGTTGGGATCTCTCCAGTCAAAAGTTTGCAAAGTATGGTTTCGTGGCCAATGCCAAGTACGAAAAAGTCTCTGAGCATGTGCTTCAAATGTCCTTCAAATTCACAATGTCCCGCAAGGCGTCTTAGCTCGGCAACATAACCCGCCACTTCCTAGCCTTCAGACCTTTTGTAGATGTAGAACTGGTACCTCGCCATCAGAACGCTTTCCTTCGGGTTCCAATGCTCTCGGACCAGTATGCACAAATCATCGTACGATTTCTCCATGGGTTTTGCTGAAGTGAGCAGATTTTTCATGAGGCCATACGTTGGTGCCTCACAGACGTTGAGGAGGATCGCCCTTCGTTTGGCAGCGCTCTCTTCCCCATCTAGCTCGTTGACCACGAAGTATTGGCCAAGTCGTTCCACAAAAGTTTCCCAATCATCTCCCTCTGAGAATTTCTCCAGGATGCCCATTGTTATCTGCATCTTTGGGTTCGCTATCTGTATCTCGTCGCCCGTTGTTGTTTATGGAGAAAGAGTCAGGCTGAACACTGCGCTCAAAGTAAAGTGTGACCTTAGTCTTTTATTGCAGGTCTCCAGAGTGCCTCTCCAACATGTGAAGCCTCCTTAAATACCTGTGCTCCCAAGGGATTATGGGATCCCTTGGGACTCCAGGGGATGAGCCCTCTGGTACAGAGTAAATACAAGTTTACATATATAACAAATGGACTCCAACATTTTCCCAATCACAGATGTTAGGCTAACTGGTCTATAGTTTCCTGCTTTTTGTCTGCCTCCTTTTTTAAATAGGGGCGTTACATTTTCAGTTTTACAATCTGCTCGGACCTTCCCAGAATCCAGGGAATTTTGGTAAATTACAACCAGTACATCCTACTGCTACTTCTCTGAAGACACCTAGGATGCAAGCCATCAGCTCCAGCAGATTTATCCTCCTTTAGTCCCATTATCTTACTGAGTACTACCTCCGTACTGATTGTGATTGTGTTAAATTCCTCCCCCCTATACCCCGTTGACTATCTACAGTTGGGACATTGTTTGTTTCCTCTACCGTAAAGACTGATACAAAATATTTGTTCAGAGTTTCTGCCATCTCCATGTTCCCCATTACTAATTCCCCGTTTTCGACATCTAGGAGACCAACTCATTTCCTTTTTATCTATCTATAAAAACTCTTGCTATCTGTTTTTATATTTCGTGCTAGTTTACTTTCATAGGGCTCAATTTTCCCCAGTGATTTGCACCGTTATTTTGGAGTAGGCTGCTTTTTTTGACGTATTGAGTTAAATTTTTGCCGTATTGTTTTTTCAAACTTTTCCCCGTGACCTGCGTCGGCGTAACGGACATAGTTACAATTTTTCTAGGCCAATTTTTTTTCACCTCAGAGGGGGCATTCCCTCATGTCTGCGCCGATTTTTTCAATTGTTCGCAGTTTGGCCAACATTTTTCTTCATTACATTGGTGTATCTGGCCACTCCCAAAAAATCTTCTGGTGCATTAAGATACCAACGCACATTCACAAATCGACGCTGAAAGATGCCATTGTTTTTAAATCGAAGATTTTGGAGGGATTCAACAACACTGTCAAAGTCAATAATAAAGTTCAACTTTTTTTTTACCTGTCAATGTCGAAGTGTAAATTTGTTGGATTTCACAAGTTTTCTAATTTTTTTACTCACTCACACGCCACCAGCGAATGCTTTGAAGAAGGCCTGGAGGGTTGTAGGTTTGGCCGGCAGAATCGGCCTCGCGTATGGACACAGCAGCTCGGGGTTCAGCTACAAAACAAGCCGTAGGGTGGGGGGGGGGCAGGGAAGAGAGGAGAGGAGGGAGAGACAGCCGAACTTACGGCTTGTAGCCCGGGGAGGGAGAGAGCTAGCCGATCTTATGGCTTGTAGCCCGGGGAGGGGATGGGAGAGAGAGGTCACAAGACTCAAGGGGTGGGGGGAGAGAGAGGAGAGGTCACCTTTGTGTGAGCTCCATCCATACAGACCTTGAAGAGAGAGAGAACTGCGAACCTGTGCTGCCTGCTTTCCTGCCGTTTTGAGCTTCTTTCAAAGTTTAATTTTAAATATGGGGGCAATACTGACAATGCCATACCTTGTGTGAGTCTTCTGCATCATGGTGCTACATAGGAGACTGTTATGTATTGGTGCTTGGGGTCACTAGACACCAGGGGGTGCCACTGTCGGAGGTCATTGGGCTGTACGCGCGTGTGCGCGGGCCCTGGTATATAAGAGCGATTACCATGTCATGTGCTCACTTTGGGTGCAAATAAAGTTGAAGCAGGTTTGCACCTGAGTGAGTTTACAGTAACAAGCCTTTTGAGTCATTATATACATTACATTTGGCGACGAGGTAACTTAAGAACCTTCGCATGCACAATGGGCACCATTGGAATTCTGGAGAGATTCGTGGATGGCGAGGATTGGGTGGATTTTATCGACCATCTGGATCAGTAGCTCGTGGCCAACAAAATGGAGGAAGCTGGTGATGCAGTTAGGCGCAGGGCGGTTTTCCTCACCATTTGTGGTCCAAAAATGTATGGCCTCATAAAGAATCTTCTCTCGCCTGGACAAAATGTATGGGGATTTGTGCACTCTGGTGTGTGAACAGCTCAAGCCAAAAGAGGGGATCATCATCTCTCGCTATCGCTTCTACACACATGCTCGTGCTGAGGACCAGGATGTCTCGGGATTCATCGCCGACCTAAGACTGAGCCGTAAGTTCGGAAATGCGTTGGAAGATATGCTGCAAGATTTCTTTGTGATACGCATCAACCATGATGTGATCCTTCGGAAATTATTGGCTGCAGAAAGTCTGGATTTGAACAAGCCCATCGCGACTGCCCAGGTATGCATGGCGACTGATGATAATTTAAAGCAGGTATCATCGAAGAGTCAGAACTCCATGGCAAGTACTGCAAATAAGATTGTGTCGTCGCCTGGCAGAGCTGGTTATGGCAGGGCCTACTCGACTGCTTATGTGAAACCTGTAATTGCCCAAAGTCCGGCAACTGGTACGAATCCAATTTCACCCTGTTGACGTTGTGGGGCAATCATCGGCCTCATCAGTGTCGGTTTAAACAGTACATCTGTAAAGGCTGTTTGAAAGTGGGGCATCTTCAGCGAATGTGCCCACAACTGAGCAAGCGTGCTGCTGTTCATCACATTGATGATGACCAGTCCAGTGCTGGCCCGGATATGCAACCCAAGATACCCGAGGAGGAAGTGTACGGCCTGTATTCGCTCCTGACAAAGAGTCAACCGATAATGGTTAATGTGAAGCTGAATGGTGTGCCTGAATCAATCCTGGAGCTGGACACGGCTGCGAGTCAGTCAATAATGAGCCAAAGGACATTCAACAAACTGTGGGACACTGAGACTGTGAAGCCTCAGCTGAGTCCAGTCAATGCCAAGTTGCGTACTTACACTAAGGAACTCATACTGGTGATTGGCAGTGCAATAGTCAAGGTGTCATATGATGGTGTGGTTCACAATTTACCATTATGGATTGTCCCAGGAATTGGCTCGAGAAAATCAAGTGGAACTGGAATGATATCAAAGTGGATGACACTTCGTGTGCTCAAGTGCTGAAGAAGTTTCCTTCTTTGATTCAACCGGGCATTGGCAATTTTACTGGAGCCAAGGTGCAGATTCACCTGGATTCTGATGCAAGACCTATCTATCTTAAAGCTCGGTCTGTTCCATACATGATGAGGGAGAAGGCCGAAATTGAGCTTGACAGACTCCAACGTGAAAGGGTCATATCACCGGTCAAATTTAACGAATGGGCCAGTCCTGTCGTTCCTGTGTTAAAGAGTGATGGCACTGTCAGGATCTGTCTGCCATTGCCCATCCACTGTCAACCCCTTAAGTGTCATTTGCCAATCTATCCAAGCCAATTCACGCCTCATATCTTCAAAGTTACCCTTCTTTCAGTTCTGGACCATGGTCTCTGAATTAACTGTTTCATTCTCCATCCTAATGCAGAATTCCACCATATTATGGTCACTCTTCCCCAAGGGGCCTTGCACAACGAGATTGCTAATTAATCTTCTCTCATTACACAACACCCAGTCTAAGATGGCCTCCCCCCTAATTGGTTCCTCGACATATTGGTCTAGAAAACCATCCCTTATGCACTCCAGGAAATCCTCCTCCACCGTATTGTTTCCAGTTTGGTTAGTCCAATCAATATGCATATTTAAGTCACCCATGATAACTGCTGCACCTTTATTGCATGCACCCCTAATTTCCTGTTTGATACCCTCCCCAACATCACTACTACTGTTTGGAGGTCTGTACACAACTCCCACTAGCGTTTTCTGCCCCTTGGTATTCCGTAGCTCCACCCATATCGATTCCACATCATCCAAGCTAATGTCTTTCCTTACAATTGCATTAATTTCCTCTTTAACCAGCAATGCCACCCCGCCTTCTTTTCCTTTCTGTCTATCCTTTCTAAATGTTGAATACCCTTGGATGTTGAGTTCCCAGCCTTGGTCACCCTGGAGCCATGTCTCCGTGATGCCAACAACACCATATCCGTTAACTGATATTTGCACAGTTAATTCATCCACCTTATTCCGAATACTCCTCATATTGAGGCACAGAGCCTTCAGGCTTGCCTTTTTAACCCACTTAGACCCTTTAGAATCTTGCTGCAAAGTGGCTCTTTTTGTTTTTTGCCTTGGGTTTCTCTGCCCTCCACTTTTACTCATCTCCTTTCTGTCTTTTGCTTCTGTCTCCATTTTGTTTCCCTTTGTCTCTCTGCATTGGTTCCCATCCCCCTGCCATATTAGTTTAACTCCTCCCCAACAGCACTAGGAAACACTCCTCCTAGGACATTGGTTCCAGTCCTGCCTAGGTGCAGACCGTCCAGTTTGTACCGGTCCCATCTCCCCCAGAACCGGTTCCAATGCCCCAGGAATTTGAATCCTTCCCTGCTGCACCACTGCTCAAGCCACGTATTCATCTGAGCTATCCTACGATTCTTACTCTGACTAGCACGTGGCACTGGTAGCAATCCCGAGATTACTACTTTTGACATCCTACTTTTTAATTTAATGCAGCACTCCCTCAGTACTGCCCCTCCGACAGTGGAACACTCTCTTAGAAAAGCCCCTCTAACAGTGCAGCGATCCCTCAGTACTGCCCTCCGACAGTGCGGTGCTCACTCAATACTGCTCTTAACAGTGCAGCACTCCCTCAGTACTTCCCCTCCAGCAGTGCGGTGCTCCCTCAGTACTGCCCCTCCGACAGTGCATCACTCCCTAAGTACCGCCCACTGACAGTGCAGCACTCCCTCAGTGCTGCACCTCCGACTGTGTAACACTCATTCGGTGTTGCCCCTCCGACAGTGCGGCGCTCCATCAGTCTTGTCCCTCCGACAGTGCAGAATTACATCAGTACTGCCCCTCTGACAGTGCAGCACTCCCTCAGTACCGCCCTCTGACAGTGCAACACTCCCGCAGTACTGCCCCTCTAACAGTGCAGCGATCCCTCAGTACTGCCCCTCCGACAGTGCGGTGCTCACTCAATACTGCTCTTAACAGTGCATCACTCCCTCAGTTTTGCCTCTCCAACAGTGCGGCGCTCCCTCAGTACTGCCCCTCCGACAATGCCGCGCTCCCTCAGTACTGCCCCTCTAACAGTGCAGCATTACGTCAGTACTGCCCCTCTGACAGTGCAGCGCTCCCTCAGTACTCCCCGTCTCAAAGTGAAGCGCTCCGTCAGTACTGCCTCTCCGATAATGCGGCGCTCCCTCAGTGGTGCCCCTCCGAAAGTGCACCACTCCCTCAGTACTGCTACCCTATGACTTGCAGCGCTCCCTCAATACTGCCCCTCCGACAATGCAGCACTCCCTCAGTGCTTCCTCTCCGACAGTGCAGGACACTCTCAGTGCTGTGCCTCTGACTGTGCAGCGCTTCCTCAGTACTGCACCTCTGACAGTGCAGTGCTCCCTCAGTACAGCCCCTCTGAGAGTGCAGAACTCCCTCAGTACAGCCCCTCCGACAGTGCAGCGCTCACTCAGTGCTGCCCCTCCGACAGTGCGGCGCTCCTACAGTACTGCCCCTCTGAGAGGGCAGAACTCCCGCAGTCCTGCCCCTCCAACAGTGCAGCGCTACCTCAATACAGCCCCTCCAACAGTGGAACACTCCCTTCGAAAAGCCCCTCTAACAGTGCAGCGATCCCTCAGTACTTCCTCTCCGAGAGTGCGGCGCTCCCTCAGTACTGCCCCTCCGACAGTGCAGCGCTCACTCAGTGCTGCCCCTCTGACAGTGCGGCGCTCCCACAGTACTGCCCCTCTGAGAGTGCAGAACTCCCTCAGTACTGGCACTCGGACAGTGCAACACTCCCGCAGTACTGCCACTCCAACAGTGGAACACTCCCTGAGAAAAGTCCCTCTAACAGTGCAGCGATCCCTCAGTACTGCCCCTCCAACAGTGCAACGCTCCCTCAGTACTGCCCCTCCGACAGTGGAACACTCCCTTAGAAATACCCCTCTAACAGTGCAGCGATCCCTCAGTACTGCCCCTCCTGCAGTGCAGCACGCCCTCAGTATTGCCCCTCCGACAGTGCGGCGCTCCCTCAGTGTTGCGCCTCCGACTGTGCAGCGTTCATTCGGTGCTGCGCTTCCGACAGTGTGGCGCTCCCTAAATCTTGCCCCTCTGACAGTGCAGCATTTTGTCAGTATTACACCTCCAGCAGTGCAGCACTCCCTCAGTACTGCCCCTCCGAAAATGAAGCTCTCCCTCAGTATTGCACCCCTCACAGTGCAGCGCTCCCTCAGTACTACCCCGCCGACAATGCACAACTCCCTCAGTACTGCCCCTCCGACAGTGCAGCACTCCTTCACTCCTGCCCTCTGAAAGTGCGGCGCTCCTTCACTACTGCCCCTCCGACAGTGCAGTTCTCCCTCAGTACTCCCCCTCTGACAGTGCAACACTCCCTCAGTACTGCCTCTCTGACAGTCCAGCGCTCCCTCAGTAGTGCCCCTCCGACAGTGCAGCACTCCCTCTGGACTGCAGCTCCAACAGTGCGGTGCTCCCTCAGGACAGTCCCGCCAACACTGCAGTGCTCCGTCAACACAGCCCCTCCATCAGTGCAGTGCTCCCTCAGCACTGCAGGTCCAACAGTGCAGTGTTCTCTCAGTATTGTCCCTCCAACAGCGCTGCTGTCTCTATGTACTGCCCCTGCAGACGCTGCAACACTCCCACAGTACTGCCTCTCCGATAGTGCAGCGCACCCTCAGTACTACAGCTCCGACAGTGCAGTGCTCCCTCAGTACTGCCCCCCTGACAGTGCAGTACTCCCTCACTACGGCCCGTCCAACAGTGCGGCGCTCAAATAGTACTGCCCCTCTGACAGTGGAACACTCCCTTAGAAATGCACCTCTAACATGCAGCGATCCCTCAGTACTGCCCCTCCAACAGTGCAGCACTCCCTCAGTGCTTCCCCTCCGACAGTGCAGGATACTCTCAGTGCTGTACCTCTGACTGTGCAGCGCTTCCTCAGTACTGCACCTCCGACAGTGCGGTGCTCCCTCAGTACAGCCCCTCCGACAGTGCAGCGCTCACTCAGTGCTGCCCCTCCAACAGTGCGGCACTCACACAGTACTGCCCCTCTGAGAGTGCAGAACTCCCTCAGTACTGGCGCTCGGACAGTGCAACACTCCCGCAGTACTGCCCCACAGACAGTGGAACACTCCCTTAGAAAAGCCCCTCAAACGGTGCAGCGTTCCCTCAGTACTGCCCCTCCAACAGTGCAGCACTACCTCAGTACTGCCCCTCTGAAAGTGCAGCGTTCCCTCTGTACTGCCTCGCCGATTATGCTGCGCTCCCTCAGTACTGCCCCTCCAACAATGCACCACTCCCTCAGTACCGCCCCTCCAACAGTGCAGCACTCCCTCAGTACTGCCGCTCCGATAGTGCAGGTCTCTCTAAGTGCTGTGCCTCTGACAGTGCAGCGCTTCCTCAGTACTGCACCTCCGACAGTGCAGCACTCCTTCACTCCTGCCCTCTGAAATTGCGGCGCTCCTTCACTACTGCCCCTCCGACAGTGCAGTTCTCCCTCAGTACTCCCCCTCTGACAGTGCAACACTCCCTCAGTACTGCCTCTCTGACAGTCCAGCGCTCCCTCAGTAGTGCCCCTCCGACAGTGCAGCACTCCCACTGGACTGCAGCTCCGAATGTGTGGTGCTCCCTCAGTACTGCCGTCCTATGGTGCGGTGTTCCCTCAGTACTATCTCTCGGACAGCGCAGCAGACCCTCTGTACTGTGCACGTGACAGTGCAGCGCTCCTTCGGTGCTGCACCACCGACAGTGCACTGCTCCCTCAGGACTGTCCCGCCAACACTGCACTGCTCCGTCAACACAGCCCCTCCATTAGTGCAGTGCTCCCTCAGTACTGCAGGGCCAACAGTGCAGTGTTCTCTCAGTATTGTCCCTCCAACAGCGCTGCTGTCTCTATGTACTGCCCCCGCTGACGCTGCAACACTCCCACAGTACTGCCTCTCCGATAGTGCAGCGCACCCTCAGTACTACAGCTCCGAAAGTGCAGTGCTCCCTCAGTACTGCCCCCCTGACAGTGCAGTACTCCCTCACTACGGCCCGTCCAACAGTGCGGCGCTCAAACAGTACTGCCCCTCTGACAGTGGAACACTCCCTTAGAAATGCACCTCTAACATGCAGCGATCCCTCAGTACTGCCCCTCCAACAGTGCAGCACTCCCTCAGTGCTTCCCCTCCGACAGCGCAGGATACTCTCAGTGCTGTACCTCTGACTGTGCAGCGCTTCCTCAGTACTGCACCTCCGACAGTGCGGTGCTCCCTCAGTACAGCCCCTCCGACAGTGCAGCGCTCACTCAGTGCTGCCCCACAGACAGTGGAACACTCCCTTAGAAAAGCCCCTCAAACGGTGCAGCGTTCCCTCAGTACTGCCCCTCCAACAGTGCAGCACTACCTCAGTACTGCCCCTCTGAAAGTGCAGCGCTCCCTCTGTACTGCCTCGCCGATAATGCTGCGCTCCCTCAGTACTGCCCCTCCGACAATGCACCACTCCCTCAGTACCGCCCCTCCAACAGTGCAGCACTCCCTCAGTATTGCCGCTCCGATAGTGCAGGTCTCTCTAAGTGCTGTGCCTCTGACAGTGCAGCGCTCCCTCCGTACTGCACCTCCGACAGTGCACCACTCCCTCAGTACAGTCCCTCCGACAGTGCAGTGCTCACTCAGTGCTGCCCCTCCGACAGTGTTGCACTCCCACAGTACTGCCCCTCTGAGAGTGCAGGTCTCCCTTAGTACTGGCAGTCCGATGGTACAACACTCCCATAGTACTGCCCCTACGACAGTGCAACGCTCCCTCAGTACTGCCCCTCCAACAGTGGAACACTCCCTTAGAAAAGCCCCTCTAACAGTGCAGCACTCCCTCTGTACTTCCCCTTTAATCGTGCGGCGCTCCCTTAATACTGCCCCTCCGACAGTGCAACGCACCTTCACTACTGCCCGTGCAACAGTGCGGCGTCCCTAAGTACTGCTGCTCCGACAGGGCAGCGCTCCCTCAGTACTGCCACTCTGAAACTGCAGCTCTACCTCAGTACTGCCCCTCCGACAGTGCAGAACTCTTTCAGTACTTCCCTTCTGACAGTGTTGCACTCCCTCAGTACTGTCCTCTGAAAGTGCGGCGCTCCCTCACTACTGCCCCTCCGACAGTGCAGTTCTTCCTCAGTACTCCCCCTCTGACAGTGCAATGCTCCCTCAGTACTGCCCCCCTGACAGTCCAGCGCTCCCTCTGTACTGCAGCTCCGAATGTGTGGTGCTCTCTCAGTACTGCCCGTCCTATGGTGCGGTGTTCCCTCAGTACTATCCCTCGGACAGCGCAGCAGACCTTCTGTACTGCGCAGATGAAACTGCAGCTCTCCCTCAGGACTGCCCCTCCAACACTGCAGCGCTCCGTCAACACAGCCCCTTTATCAGTGCAGCGCTCCCTCAGTACTGCAGCTCCAACAGTGCAGTGCTCCCTCAGTACTGTCCCTCCGACAGTGTGGTGCTCCCTCAATACTGCCCCTCCTACAGTGCAGCACTCCCTCAGTAACGCCCTCTGAAAGTGCAGCGCTCCTTCACTACGGCCCGTCTAACAGTGCGGCGCTCAAACAGTACTGCCCTTCTGACAGTGGAACACTCCCTTAGAAATGCACCTCTAACATGCCACGATCCCTCAGTACTGCCCCTCCAACAGTGCAGCACTCCCTCAGTGCTTCCCCTCTGACTGTGCAGGATACTCTCAGTGCTGTGCCTCCGACAGTGCAGCGCTCCCTCCGTACAACCTCTCCGACAGTGTAGCGCTCACTCAGTGCTGCCCCTCCAACAGTGCGGCACTCCCACAGTACTGCCCCTCCGAGAGTGCAGAACTCCCTCATTACTGGCACTCAGACAGTGCAACACTCCCGCAGTACTGCCCCACAGACAGTGGAACACTCCCTTAGAAAAGCCCCTCAAACAGTGCAGCGTTCCCTCATTACTGCCCCTCTGACAGTGCAGCATTTAGTCAGTACTGCCCCTCCAACAGTGCAGCACTACGTTAGTACTGCCCCTCCGAAAGTGCAGCGCTCCTTCACTACGGCCCGTCTAACAGTGCGGCGCTCAAACAGTACTGCCCTTCTGAAAGTGGAACACTCCCTTAGAAATGCACCTCTAACATGCCATGATCCCTCAGTACCGCCCCTCCAACAGTGCAACACTCCCACAGTATTGCACCTCCGACAGTGCGGTGCTCCCTCAGTACAGTCCCTCCGACAGTGCAACGCTCCCTCAGTACTGCCCCTCCGACAGTGGAACACTCCATTAGAAATGCCCCTCTAACAGTGCAGCACTCCCTCTGTACTTCCCCTCCAATAGTGCGGCGCTCCCTCAATACTACCCCTCCAACAGTGCAGCGCACCTTCACTACTGCCCCTCCAACACTGCAGCGCTCCTTCAACACAGCCCCTCCATCAGTGCAGCGCTCCCTCAGTACAGCAGCTCCAACAATGCAGTGCTCCCTCAGTATTGTCCCTCCGACAGCGCTGCAGTCCCTATGTACTGCCCCCCCCCCCGACGCTGCAACACTCCCACAGTACTGCCTCTCCGACAGTGCAGTACACCCTCAGTACTACAGCTCCAACAGTGCAGTGTTCCCTCAGTATTGACTCTCCGACAGCTCAGCAGTCCCTCTGTACAGCCCACGACAGTGCGGTGCTCCCTCAGTACAGCCCCTCCGACAGTGCAGCGCTCACTCAGTACAGCCCCTCCAACAGTCCAGCGATCAATCCGTGCTGCCCCTCCGACAGTGCGGCGCTCCCTCAGTCTTGTCCCTCTGATAGTGCAGCATTACTTCAGTACTGTGCCTCTGACAGTGCAGCGCTCCCTCAGTACTGCCGCTCCGATAGTGCGGTGCTCCCTCAGTACAGTCCCTCCGGCAGTGCAGTGCTCACTCAGTGTTGCCCCTCCGACAGTGTTGCGCTCCCACAGTATTGCCCCTCTGAGAGTGCAGGACTCCCTTATTACTGGCACTCCGATGGTGCAACACTCCCGTAGTACTGCCCCTACGACAGTGCAATGCTCCCGCAGTACTGCCTCTCCGACAGTGGAATGCTCCCTTCGAAATGCTCCTCTAACAGTGCAGCGATCCCTCAGTACTTCCCCTCCGACAGTGCGGTGCTCCCTTAATACTGTCCCTCCGACAGTGCAGCACTCCCTCAATACTGCCCCTCCGACAGTGCGACGTCCCTCAGTACTGCTGCTCCGACAGGGCAGCATTCCCTCAGTACTGCCCTCTGACAGTCCAGCGCTCCCTCACTACTGCCCCTCCAACAGTGCCGTACTCCCTCTGTGCTGCAGCTCCGAATGTGTCGTGCTCTCTCAGTACAGCCCGTCCTATGGTGCGGTGTTCCCTCAGTACTATCCCTCGGACAGCGCAGCAGACCCTCTGTACTGCGCACATGAAACTGCAGCTCTCCCTCAGGATTGCCCCTCCAACACTGCAGCGCTCCGTCAACACAGCCCCTTTATCAGTGCAGCGCTCCCTCAGTACTGCAGCTCCAACAGTGCAGTGCTCCCTCAGTACTGTCCCTCCGACAACGCTGCAGTCCCTATGTACTGCCCCACCCCCCCCCCCCTACGCTGCAACACTCCCACAGTACTGCCTCTCCGACAGTGCAGCACACCCTCAGTACTACAGCTCCGACGGTACAGTGCTCCCTCAGTATTGACTCTCCGACAGCACAGCAGTCCCTCTGTCCAGCCCCCCGACAGTGCAGTGCTCCCTCAGTACAGCCCCTCCAATAGTGCAGCGTTCACTCACTGCTGTCTCTCCGACAGTGCTGCCCCTCTGAGAGTGCAGAACTCCCTCAGTACTGGCACTCCGACAGTGCAACACTCCTGCATAACTGCCCCTCCGACATTGCAGCGCTCCCTCAGTACTGACCCTCTAACAGTGCAGCGATCCCTCCGTACTGCCCCTCCAACAGTGTGGTGCTCCCTCAATATTGCCCCTCCAACAGTGCAGCACTCCCTCAGTGCTGCCCCTCCGACAATGCGGCGCTCCCACAGTACTGCCCCTCTGAGAGTGCAGACTCCCTCTGTGTCATGTATCTCACATTACTGTATATAACTGTATCTTACCATGCTATACATTGACTGTAACTGGATATGACCTGTAACAATAAGCATACCTTACCACTAGGGGTGCACTTGCAGGAGACACTTCATACCTGTCCCACTGTGGTATATAAAGGGAGGTCTCAGGCAAGTGCAGCACTGGAGAGCTGGAATTAAAGGTGCAGGTCCTGAGTGACCTTGACTTCAGCGTGTGTCTCGTGTAAGTCAGTACATTAGAGTCAGGACTTAATACTCAGTACTGGCACTCCGATGGTGCAACACTCCCGTAGTACTGTCCCTACGACAGTGGAACACTCCCTTAGAAATGCCCCATCTAACAGTGCAGCGATCCCTCAGTACTGCACCACCGAGAGTGCGGCGCTCCCTCAATACTGCCCCTCTGACAGTGCAGAACTCTTTCAGTACTTCCCTTCTGACAGTGCTGCACTCCCTCAGTACTGCCCATCCTACGGTGCGGTGTTCCCTCACTACTATCCCTCGGACAGCGCAGCAGACCCTCTGTACTGCGCGCGTGACAGTGAAGCGATCCCTCAGTGCTGCACCACCGACAGTGCCCTGCTCCCCCATGACTGCCCCTCCAACACTGCCACGCTCCGTCAACACAGCCCCTCCATCAGTGCAGCGTTCCCTCCTTACTGACGCTCCGACAGTGCGGCTCTCCCTCAGTACCGCCCCTCTGACAGTGCAGCACTCCCTCATTGCCTCACCTCCGACTGTGCAGCGCTCATTTGGTGCTGCCCCTCCGACAGTGCGGCGTTCCCTCAGTCTTGCCCCTCTGACAGTGCAGCACTCCTTCAGTACTGCTCCTCTGAAAGTGCAGCGCTCCCTCAGTACTGACTCTCTGATAATGCGGCGCTCCCACAGTACTGCCCCTCCGACAATGCACATCTCCCTCAGTACTTCACCTCCGACAGTGCAGCGATCCCTCGGTACTGCCCCTCCAAAACTGAAGCTCTCCCTCAGTACTGCCCCTCTGACAGTGCGACGCTCCCTCAGTACTGCACCTGCGACATTGCAGAACTCCCTCAGTGCTGCCTCTCCGACAGTGCAGCGCTCCCTTAGTACTGCCCCTCCGACAGCATAGCTGTCCCTCTCTACTGCCCCCCGACAGTGCAGCACTTCCTCAGTACTGCACCACCGACAGTGCAGCATCCCTCCGTACGGCCCATCCGACAGTGCAGTGCTCCCTCAGTACTGCCCCTCTAACAGTGCAACCCTCTCTCAGTAGTGCCTCTGTGACAGTCCAGCGCTCCCTCAGTAGTGCCCCTCCGACATTGCAGCGCTGCCTCGGTACTGCAGCTCCGAATGTGTGGTGCTCCCTCAGTACTGCCCGTCCTACGGTGCGGTGTTCCCTCAGTACTATCCCTCGGACTGCACAGCAGACCCTCTGTACTGCGCACGTGACAGTGCAGCGCTCCCTCAGTAGACACCACCGACAGTGCAGCGCTCCTTCAGTACAGCACCACCGACAGTGCAGCGCTCCCTCAGGACTGCATCTCCAACACTACAGTGCTCCCTCAGTACAGCCCCTCAATCAGTGCAGTACTCCCTCAATATTGTCCCTCCGACAGCGCAGCAGTCCCTCTGTACTGCCCCCCCAACAGTGCAACGCTCCCACAGTACATCCCTCCAACAGGGCGGCCCTCCCTCAGTGCAGCCCCCCCCCCCCCCACACCCGACAGTGCAGAACTCTCTCAGTACTACCTCTCCGACAGTGCAGCACTCCCTCAGTATTGTCCCTCCGACAGCGCAGCAGTCCCTTTGTACTGCGCCTCCGACAGTGCAGCGCTCCCTCAGTACTGCCCCTCTGAATGTGCGGTGCTCCCTCAGTACTCTCCCTCCGACAGCGCAGCAGTCCCTTTGTACTGCGACTCCAACAGTGCAGCGCTCCCTCAGTACTGCCCCTCTGAATGTGCGGTGCTCCCTCAGTACTCTCCCTTCGACAGCGCAGCAGTCCCTCTGTACAGCCCCCCGACAGTGCAGCGCTCCTGTCCTACTGCCCCTCCGACAGTGCGGTGCTCCCTCAGTACAGCACCTCTGACAGTGCAGCGCTCACTCAGTGCTGCCCCTCCACAGTGCGGCGCTCCCTCCGTACTGCCCCTCTGAGAGTGCAGAACTCCCTCAGTACAGGCACTCCGACATTGTAACACTCCCGCAGTCCTGCCCCTCCGACAGTGCAGCGCTCCCTCAGTACTGTCCCTCCTACAGTGGAACACTCCCTGAGAAATGCCCCTCTAACAGTGCAGCACTCCTGCAGTACTGCCCCTCCGACAATGCAACGCTCCCTCAGTACCGTTCCTTCGACAGTGCAGCGCTTCCTCAGTACTGCACCTCCAACAGTGCGGCGTCCCTCAGTACTGCTGCTCCGACAGTGCAGCGCTCCCTCAGTACTGCTCATCCTAAACTGCAGCTCTCCCTCCGTACTGCCCCTCCGACAGTGCAGAACTCTTTCAGTAATTCCCTTCTGACAGTGCTGCACTCCCTCAGTACTGCCCCTCTGAAAGTGCAGCGCTCCCTCCCTACTGCCCCTCCGACAGTGCTGTCCTCCCTCAGTACTCCCCCTCTGACAGTGCAGCGCTCTCTCAGTATTGCCCTTCTGACGGTGCAGCGCTCCCTCCATACTGCAGCTCTGAATGTGCGGTGCTCCCTCAGTACAGTCCCTCCGACAGTGCAGTGCTCACTCAGTGCTGCCCCTTCGACAGTGTTGCGCTCCCACAGTACTGCCCCTCTGAGAGTGCAGGACTCCCTTAGTACTGGCACTCCGATGGTGCAACACTCCCATAGTACTGCCCCTACGACAGTGCAACGCTCCCTCAGTGCTGCGCCTCCGACTGTGCAGCGCTCATTCGGTGCTGCCACTCTGAAACTGCAGGCCTCTCTCAGTACTGACCTTCCGACAGTGCAATGCTCCCTCAGTATTTCCCTTCTGACAGTGCTGCACTCCCTCAGTACAGCCCGTCCTACCCTGCGGTGTTCCCTCAATACTATCCCTCGGACAGCGCAGCAGACCCTCTGTACTACGCACGTGGCAGTGAAGCGATCCCTCAGTGCTGCACCACCGACAGTGCACTGCTCCCTTAGGACTGCCCCTCCAACACTGCAGTGCTCCGTCAACACAGCCCCTCCATCAGTGCAGCACTCCCTCAGTACTGCAGCTCCAACAGTGCAGAGCTCCCTCAGAATTGTCGCTCTGACACCGCTGCAGTCCCTATGTACTGCCCCCCCGACAGTGCGGCCCTCTCTCAATACAGCCGCACCTCCACCGCCCCCGCCCCCCCGCTGCCACCCCCCCCCCCCCCGACAGTGAGCGCTCCCTCAGTACCGCCCCTCCAACAGTGCGGCATTCCTTAGTACTTCCCCTCTGACAGTGCAGAACTCCGTCAGTACTGGCCCTCCGACAGTGCAGCACTCCCTCAGTCCTTTCCCTTCGACAGTGCAGCGCTCCCTCCATACTGACGGTCCGACAGTGCTGCGCTCCCTCAGTACTGGCCCTCCGACAGTGCAGAATTCCCTCAGTACTGCCCCTCTGACAGTGCATAACTCTCTCAGTGCTGTGCCTTTGATAGTACAGCGCTCCCTCAGTATTGCACCTATGACAGTGCGGTGCTCCCTCAGTACAGCCCCTCCGACAGTGCAGCGCTCCCTCCGTACTGACCCTCTGAGAGTGCAGAACTCACTCAGTACTGCCACTCCGACAGTGCAACACTCCCGCAGTACTGCCCCTCCGACATTGGAACACTCCCTTAGAAAAGCCCCTCTAACAGTGCAGCGATCCCTCAGTACTGCCTCTCCGACAGTGCAGCGCTCCCTCAATACTGCCCCTCCTACAGTGCAGCACTCCCTCAGTACTGCCCCTCCAACAGTGCAGCACTCCCTCAGTACTGCCCCTCTGAAAGTGCAGCGCTCCCTCTGTACTGCCTCTCCGACAATGCGGCGCTCCCTCAGCACTGCCGCTCCGATAGTGCAGGACTCTCTCAGTGCTGTGCCTCTGACAGTGCAGCACTCCCTCAGTACTGCAGCTCCGACTGTGCGGTGCTCCCTCAGTACAGTCCCTCCGACAGTGCAGTGCTCACTCAGTGTTGCCCCTCCGACAGTGTTGCGCTCCCACAGTATTGCCCCTCTGAGAGTGCAGGACTCACTTAGTACTGGCACTCCGATGGTGCAACACTCCCGTAGTACTGCCCCTACGATAGTGCAACACTCCCTCAGTACTGCCCCTCCAACAATGGAACACTCCCTCAGTACTGCCCCTCCGACAGTGCAGCACTCCCTCAGTACTGTCCCTCCGACAGTGCAGCACTCCCTCAGTACTGCCCCTGACAGTGCAGCGCTCCTTCACTACTGCCCGTCCAACAGTGCGGCATCCCTAAGTACTGCTGCTCCGACAGGGCAGCGCTCCCTCATTACTGCCACTCTGAAACTGCAGCTCTCCCTCAGCACTGCCCCTCCGACTTTGCAGAACTCTTTCAGTATTTCCCTTCTGACAGTGCTGCACTCCCTCAGTACTGCCGCTCTGACAGTCCAGCGCTCCCTCAGTAGTGCCCCTCCGACAGTGCAGCAATCCCTCTGTACTGCAGCTCCGAATGTGTGGTGCTCCCTCAGTACTGCCCGTCCTATGGTGCGGTGTTCCCTCAGTACTATCTCTCGGACAGTGCAGCAGACCCTCTGTACTGCGCACGTGACAGTGCAGCGCTCCCTCAGTGCTGTGCCACCGACAGTGCACTGCATCCTCAGGACTGCCCCTCCAACACTGCAGCGCTCCGTCAACACAGCCCCTCCATCAGTGCAGTACTCCCTCAGTAGTGCAGCTCCAACAATGCAGTGCTCCCTCAGTATTGTCCCTCCGACAGCGCTGTAGTCCCTATGAACTGCCCCCTACGACACTGCAACACTCCCACAGTACTGCCTCTCCGACAGTGCAGCACACCCTCAGTACTACAGCTCCGACAGTGCAGTGCTCCCTCAGTATTGACTCTCCGACAGCACAGCAGTCCCTCTGTACAGCCCCCCGACAGTGCGGTGCTCCCTCAGTACAGCCCCTACAATAGTGCAGCGCTCACTCACTGCTGCCCCTCCGACAGTGCGGCGCTCAAACAGTACTGCCCCTCTGTCAGTGGAACACTCCCTTAGAAATGCACCTCTAACATACAGCGATCCCTCAGTACTGCCCCTCGAACAGTGCAGCACTCCCTCAGTGCTTCCCCTCCGACAGTGCAGGACACTCTCAGTGCTCTGCCTGTGACTGTGCAGCGCTTCCTTAGTACTGCACCTCCGACAGTGCGGTGCTCCCTCAGTAGAGCCCTCCGACTGTGCAGCGCTCACTCAGTGCTGCCCCTCCGACAGTGCGGCGCTCCCACAGTACTGCCCCTTTGAGAGTGCAGAACTCCTTCAGTACTGGCACTCCGACAGTGCAACACTCCCGCAGTACTGCCACTCCGACAGTGGAACACTCCCTTAGAAAAGCCCCTCCGACAGTGCAGCACTCCCTCAGTACTGCCCCTCTGACAGTGCAGAACTCTTTCAGTACTTCGTTTCTGTGCTGTGCCTCTGACAGTGCAGCGCCCCCCTCAGTCCTGCACCTCCGACAGTGCGGCGCTCATTTGGTGCTGCCCCTCCGACAGTGCGGCGCTACCTCAGTCTTGCCCCTCTGACAGTGCAGCATTACGTCAGTACTGCTCCTCCGATAGTGCAGCACTCCCTCAGTAATGTCTCCGGAATGCGGCACATCTTTAGTGCTGCCCTTCCGACAATGCACCACTCCCTCAGTACTGCCCCTCCGACAGTGCAACGCTCCCTCAGTACTGTCCCTCTGACAGTGCAGCGCTCCCTCAGTACTGCCCCTCCAACAGTGCATCGCTCCCTCAGTACTGTCCCTCTGACAGTGCAGCGCTCCCTCAGTACTGCCCCTCCAACAGTGCGACGCTCCCTCAGTACTGTCCCTCTGACAGTGCAGCGCTCCCTCAGTACTGCCCCTCCAACAGTGCGACGCTCCCTCAGTACTGCACCTGCAACATTGCAGAACTCCCTCAGTGCTGCCTCTCCGACAGTGCAGCGCTCCCTTAGTTCTGCCCCACCGACAGCGTAGCTGTCCCTCTGTACTGTCCCCCGACAATGCAGCACTCCCTCAGTACTGCACTACCGACAGTGCAACATCCCTCCGAACTGCCCATCCGACAGTGCAGTGCTCCCTCAGTACTGCCCCTCTAACAGTGCACCCCTCCCTCAGTAGTGCCCCTGTGACAGCCCAGCGCTCCCTCAGTAGTGTCCCTCTGACAGTGCAGCGCTCCCTCAGTACTGCCCCTCCAACAGTGCAACGCTCCCTCAGTACTGTCCCTCTGACAGTGCAGCGCTCCCTCAGTACTGCCCCTCCAACAGTGCGACGCTCCCTCAGTACTGTCCCTCTGACAGTGCAGCGCTCCCTCAGTACTGCCCCTCCAACAGTGCGACGCTCCCTCAGTACTGCACCTGCAACATTGCAGAACTCCCTCAGTGCTGCCTCTCCGACAGTGCAGCGCTCCCTTAGTTCTGCCCCACCGACAGCGTAGCTGTCCCTCTGTACTGCCCCCCGACAATGCAGCACTCCCTCAGTACTGCACTACCAACAGTGCAACATCCCTCCGAACTGCCCATCCGACAGTGCAGTGCTCCCTCAGTACTGCCCCTCTAACAGTGCACCCCTCCCTCAGTAGTGCCCCTGTGACAGCCCAGCGCTCCCTCAGTAGTGTCCCTCCGACAGTGCAGCGCTGCCTCTGTGCTGCAGCGCCGAATGTGCGGTGCTCCCTCAGTAGTGCCCGTCCTACGGTGCGGTGTCCCCTCAGTACTATCCCTCGGACTGCGCAGCAGACCTTCTGTACTGCGCATGTGACAGTGCAGCGCTCCCTCAGTACTGCATCTTCAACACTGCAGCGCTCCCTCAGTACAGCCCCTCCATCAATGCAGAGCTCCCTCAGTAGTGCATCTCCGACAGTGCAGTACTCTCTCAGTATTGTCCCTCCGACAGCGCAGCAGTCCCTCTGTACTGCAGCTCCGACAGTTCAGCGCTCCCTCAGTACTGCCCCTCCAACAGTGCGGTGCTTCCTCAATACTGCCCCTCTGAGAGTGCAGACTCCCTCTGTGTCATGTATCTCACATTACTGTATATAACTGTATCTTACCATGCTATACATGACTGTAACTGGATATGACCTGTAACAATAAGCATACCTTACCACTAGGGGTGCACTTGCAGGAGACACTCCATACCTGTCCCACTGTGGTATATAAAGGGAGGTCTCAGGCAAGTGCAGCACTGGAGAGCTGGAATAAAAGGTACAAGTCCTGAGTGACCTTGACTTCAGCGTGTGTCTCGTGTAAGTCAGTGCATTAGAGTCAGGATTTAACACTCAGCACTGGCACTCCGATGGTGCAACACTCCCGTAGTCGTGCCCCTACAACAGTGGAACACTCCCTTAGAAATGCCCCATCTAACAGTGCAGCGATCCATCAGTACTGCCCCTCCGACAGTGCGGCGCTCCCTCAATATTGCCCCTCTGATGGTGCAGAACTCTTTCAGTACTTCCCTTCTGACAGTGCTGCACTCCCTCAGTACAGACCATCCTACAGTGCGGTGTTCCCTCAGTACTATCACTCAGACAGCGCAGCAGACCCTCTGTACTGCGCACGTGACAGTGCAGCGATCCCTCAGTGCTGCACCACCGACAGTGCACTGCTCCCTCAGGACTGCCCCTCCAACACTGCAGCGCTCCGTCAACTCAGCCCCTCCATTAGTGCAGCGCTCCCTCAGTGCTACACCTCCGACTGTGCAGCGCTCATTTGGTGCTGTCCCTCCGACAGTGCGGCGCTCCCTCAGTCTTGCCCCTCTGACAGTGCAGCACTTCCTCAGTACTGCCCCTCTGAAAGTGCAGCGCTCCCTCAGTACCAACTCTCTGATAATGCGGCGCTCCCACAGTACTGCCCCTCCGAAACTGAAGCTCTCCCTCAGTACTGCCCCTCTGACAGTGCGACGCTCCCTCAGTACCGCACCTGCGACATTGCAGAACTCCTTCAGTGCTGCCTCTCCGACAGTGCAGCGCTCCCCTAGTACTGCCTATCTGACAGCATAGCTGTCCCTCTCTACTGCCCCCCGACAGTGCAGCACTCCCTCAGTACTGCACCACCAACAGTGCAGCATCCCTCCGTACGGCCCATCCGACAGTGCAGTGCTCCCACAGTACTGCCCCTCTAACAGTTCAACCCTCTCTCAGTAGTGCCCCTGTGACAGTCCAGCACTCCCTCAGTACTGCCCCTCCGACAGTGCAGCGCTGATTCTGTACTGCAGCTCCGAATGTGTGGTGCTCCCTCAGTACTGCCCGTCCTACGGTGCGGTGTTCCCTCAGTACTATCCCTCGGACTGCGCAGCAGACACTCTGTACTGCGCACGTGACAGTGCAGCGCTCCCTCAGTAGAGCACCACCGACAGTGCAGCGCTCCCTCAGTACAGCACCACTGACAGTGCAGCACTCCCTCAGGACTGCATCTCCAACACTGCCGCACTCCCTCAGTACAGCCCCTCCATCAGTGCAGAGCTCCCTCAGTACTGCAGCTCCGACAGTGCATTACTCCCTCAGTATTGCCCCTCCGACAGCGCAGCAGTCCCTCTGTACTGCCCCCCCCGACAGTGCAGCGCTCCCACAGTACATCCCTCCAACAGGGCGGCCCTCCCTCAGTGCAGCCCAACCCCACCCCCGACAGTGCAGAACTCTCTCAGTACTACCTCTCCGACAGTGCAGCACTCCCTCAGTATTGTCCCTCCGACAGCGCAGCAGTCCCTCTGTACTGCGCCTCCGACAGTGCAGTGCTCCCTCAGTATTGCCCCCCACAATAGTGCAGCGTCCCTCAGTACTGCCCCTCCAACAGTGCAGAACTCTTTCAGTAGTTCCCTTCTGACAGTGCTGCACTCCCTCAGTAATGCATACCGACAGTGCAGCGCTCACTCAGTACTGCCCCTCCGACAGTGAGAACTCTTTAGTACTTTCCTTCTGACAGTGCTGCACTCCCTCAGTATTGCCTCTCTGACAATGCAGCGCTCCCTCTCTACTGCAGCTCCAAATGTGCGGTGCTCCCTCAGTACTGCCCATCCTATGGTGCGATGTTCCCTCAGTACAATCCCTCGGACAGCGCAGCAGACCCTCTGTACTGCCCCTTCGACTGTGCAACGCTCCCTCAGTACTGCCCTTCTGACAGTGCAGCGCTCCCTCAGTACGGCCCCTCTGAATGTGCGGTGCTCCCTCAGTACTCTCCCTTCGACAGCGCCACAGTCCCTCTGTACTGCCCCCCTGACAGTGCAGCGCTCCATCAGTAGTGCCCCTCCAACAGGGCAGCGATCCCTCAATATTACAGTTCCGACAGTGCAGTGCTTGCTCAGTATTGACCCTCCGACAGCACAGCAGTCCCTCTGTACAGCCCCCCGACAGTGCAGCGCTCCCTCCCTACTGCCCCTCCGACAGTGTGGCGCCCTCTCAGTACCGCCCCTCTGACAGTGCAGCACTCCCTCAGTACTGCCCCTCCAACAGTGCATCACTCCTTCAGTATTGCCACTCCAAAAGTGCAGCTCTCCCACACCACTGCCACTCTGACAGTGCACGACTCTCTCAGTGCTGTGCCTGACAGTGCAGCACTCCATCAGTACTGCACCTCCAACAGTGCGGTGCTCTCTCAGTACAGCCCCTCCGACAGTGCAGCGCTCACTTAGTAAAACCCTCTGACAGTGTAGCACTCCCTCAGTACTGCCCCTCCAACAGTGCAGCGCTCGCTCAGTATTGTCCCTCCGATAGCACAGCAGTCCCTCTGTACTGCGCCCCGCGACAGTGCAGCGTTCCCTCAGTACTGCCCCTCCAAAAGTGCGGCGTCCCTCAGTACTGCCCCTCCGACAGTGCGGCGATCCCTCAGTACTGCCCCTCCGACAGTGCGGCGATCCCTCAGTACCGCCGTCTGACAGTCCAGCACTCCCTCAGTGCAGCGCCTCCGACTGTGCAGCGCTCATTCGGTGCTGCCCCTCGGAGAGTGCGTGCTCCCTCAGTCTTGCCCCTCTGACAGTGCCGCATTACATCAGTACTACCCCTCCAACAGTGCAGCACTCCCTCAGTACTGCCCCTCTGAAAGTGCAGCACTCCCTCTGTACTGCCTCTCCGATAATGCGGCGATCCCTCAGTACTGCACCTCTGACAATGCAGCAGTCCCTCAGTACTGCCCCTCTGATAGTGCAGCACTCCCTCAGTACTGCCCATCCGACAGTGCAGCACTCCCTCAGTACCGCCCCTCCGACAGTGCAGTTCTCCCTCAGTACCATCCCTCCGACAGTGCAGTGCTCCCTCAGTACTGCCACTCTGAAACTGCAGCTCTCCCTCAGTACTGCCCCTCCGACATTGCGATGCTCCCTCAGTACTGCCCCTGCGACATTGCAGAACTCCCTCAGTGCTGCCCCTCCAACAGTGCAGCTCTCCCTCCGTACTGCCCTTTTGACAGTGCGGTGCTCCCTCAGTACTGTCCCCCCAACAGGGCAGCGCTCGCTCAGTACTGCAGCCCCAACAGTGCAGTACTCGCTCAGTATTGACCCTCCGATAGCACAGAGGTCCCACTGTACAGCCCGCCGACAGTGCAATGCTCCCTCAGTGCTGCCCCTCCGACAGTGCAGCACTCCCTCAGTAGTGGAGGAGGAGGAGGAGGTCGGGTAGCATTGCTGGTTAAAGAGGAGATTAATTCCATAGTTAGGAAGGACATTAGCTTGGATGATGTGGAATCTATATGGGAAGAGCTGCAGAACACCAAAGGGCAAAAAACGTTAGTGGGATTTGTGTACAGACCTCCAAACGGTAGTAGTGATGTTGGGGAGGGCATCAAACAGGAAATTAGGGGTGCATGCAATAAAGGTGCAGCAGTTATAATGGGTGACTTTAATATGCACATAGATTGGGCTAACCAAACTGGAAGCAATACGGTGGAGGAGGATTTCCTGGAGTGCACAAGGGATGGTTTTCCAGACCAATATGTCGAGGAACCAACTAGAGGGGAGGCCATCTTAGACTGGGTGTTGTGTAATGAGAGAGGATTAATTAGCAATCTCGTTGTGCGAGGCCCCTTGGGAAAGAGTGACCATAATATGGTGGAATTCTGCATTAGGATGGAGAATGAAACAGTTAATTCAGAGACCATGGTCCAGAACTTAAAGAAGGGTAACTTTGAAGGTATGAGGTGTGAATTGGCTAGGATAGATTGGCGAATGATACTTAAGGGGTTGACTGTGGATGGGCAATGGCAGACATTTAGAGACTGCATGGATGAACTACAACAATTGTACATTCCTGTCTGGCGTAAAAATAAAAAAGGGAAGGTGGCTCAACCGTGGCTATCAAGGGAAATCAGGGATAGTATTAAAGCCAAGGAAGTGGCATACAAATTGGCCAGAAATAGCAGCGAACCCGGGGACTGGGAGAAATTTAGAACCCAGCAGAGGAGGACAAAGGGTTTGATTAGGGCAGGGAAAATGGAGTACGAGAAGAAGCTTGCAGGGAACATTAAGACGGATTGCAAAAGTTTCTATAGATATGTAAAGAGAAAAAGGTTAGTAAAGACAAACGTAGGTCCCCTGCAGTCAGAATCAGGGGAAGTCATAATGGGGAACAAAGAAATGGCGGACCAATTGAACAAGTACTTTGGTTCGGTATTCACTAAGGAGGACACAAACAACCTTCCGGATATAAAAGGGGTCAGAGTGTCTAGTAAGGAGGAGGAACTGAGGGAAATCCTTATTAGTCGGGAAATTGTGTTGGGGAAATTGATGAGATTGAAGGCCGATAAAACCCCAGGGCCTGATGGACTGCATCTCAGAGTACTTAAGGAGGTGGCCTTGGAAATAGTGGATGCATTGACAGTCATTTTCCAACATTCCATTGACTCTGGATCAGTTCCTATCGAGTGGAGGGTAGCCAATGTAACCCCACTTTTTAAAAAAGGAGGGAGAGAGAAAACAGGGAATTATAGACCGGTCAGCCTGACATCGGTAGGGATAAAATGATGGAATCAATTATTAAGGATGTCATAGCAGCGCATTTGGAAAGAGGTGACATGATAGGTCCAAGTCAGCATGGATTTGTGAAAGGGAAATCATGCTTGTCAAATCTTCTGGAATTTTTTGAGGATGTTTCCAGTGGAGTGGACAAGGGAGAACCAGTTGATGTGGTATATTTGGACTTTCAGAAGGCTTTCGACAAGGTCCCACACAAGAGATTAATGTGCAAAGTTAAAGCACATGGGATTGGGGGTAGTGTGCTGACATGGATTGAGAACTGGTTGTCAGACAGGAAGCAAAGAGTAGGAGTAAATGGGTACTTTTCAGAATGGCAGGCAGTGACTAGTGGGGTACCTTAAGGTTCTGTGCTGGGGCCCCAGCTGTTTACATTGTACAATAATGATTTAGACGAGGGGATTAAATGTAGTATCTCCAAATTTGTGGATGACACTAAGTTGGGTGGCAGTGTGAGCTGCGAGGAGGATGCTATGAGGCTGCAGAGCGACTTGGATAGGTTAGGTGAGTGGGCAAATGCATGGCAGATGAAGTATAATGTGGATAAATGTGAGGTTATCCACTTTGGTGGTAAAAACAGAGAGACAGACTATTATCTGAATGGTGACAGATTAGGAAAAGGGGAGGTGCAACGAGACCTGGGTGTCATGGTACATCAGTCATTGAAGGTTGGCATGCAGGTACAGCAGGCGGTTAAGAAAGCAAATGGCATGTTGGCCTTCATAGCGAGGGGATTTGAGTACAGGGGCAGGGAGGTGTTGCTACAGTTGTACAGGGCCTTGGTGAGGCCACACCTGGAGTATTGTGTACAGTTTTGGTCTCCTAACCTGAGGAAGGACATTCTTGCTATTGAGGGAGTGCAGCGAAGGTTCACCAGACTGATTCCCAGGATGGCAGGACTGACCTATCAAGAAAGACTGGATCAACTGGGCTTGTATTCACTGGAGTTCAGAAGAATGAGAGGGGACCTCATAGAAACGTTTAAAATTCTGATGGGTTTAGACAGGTTAGATGCAGGAAGAATGTTCCCAATGTTGGGGAAGTCCAGAACCAGGGGTCACAGTCTAAGGATAAGGGGTAAGCCACTTAGGACCGAGATGAGGAGAAACTTCTTCAACCAGAGAGTGGTGAACCTGTGGAATTCTCTACCACAGAAAGTTGTTGAGGGCAATTCACTAGATATATTCAAAAAGGAGTTAGATGAAGTTCTTACTACTAGGGGGATCAAGGGGTATGGCGAGAAAGCAGGAATGGGGTACTGAAGTTGCATCTTCAGCCATGAACTCATTGAATGGCGGTGCAGGCTAGAAGGGCCGAATGGCCTACTCCTGCACCTATTTTCTATGTTTCTATGTACTGCGGCTCCGACAGTGCAGCACTCCCTCAGTATTGTCCCTCTCAAAGTGCAGCGCTCCCTCAGTACTGCCCCTCCGAAAGTGCACCACTCCCTCAGTACTGCTCATCCTAAACTGCAGAACTCTCTCAGTACTTCACCTCCGACAGTGCAGCTCTCCCTCCTTACTGACGCTCCGATAGTGCGGCGCTCCCTCAGTACTGCCGCTCCGACAGTGCAGGACTCTCTCAGTGCTGTGCCTGTGACAGTGCAGCGCTCCCTCAGTACTGCACCTCCGACAGTGCGGTGCTCCCTCAGTACAGTCCGTCTTACAGTGCAGCGCTCACTCAATGCTGCCCCTCCGACAGTGCGGCGCTCCCTCCGTACTTCCCCTCTGAGAGTGCAGAACTCCCTCAGTACAGGCACTCCGACATTGCAACACTCCCGCAGTCCTGCCCCTCCGACAGTGCAGCGCTCCCTCAGTACAGCCCCTCCGACAGTGGAACACTCCTTGAGAAATTCCCCTCTAACAGTGCAGCGATCCCTCAGTACTGCCCCTCCGTCAGTGCGATGCTCCCTCAATACCGCCCCTCCGACAGTGCAGTACTCCCTCAGTACTGCCCCTCCAACAGTGCGGCGTCCCTCAGTACTGCTGCTCCGACAGTGCAGCGCTCCCTCAGTACTGCTCATCCTAAACTGCAGCTCTCCCTCCGTACTGCCCCTCCGACAGTGCAGAACTCTTTCAGTAGTTCCCATCTGACAGTGCTGCACTCCCTCAGTACTACCCCTCTGAAAGTGCAGCGCTCCCTCCATACTGCCCCTCCGAATGTGCGGTGCTCCCTCAGTACAGCCCGTCCTATGGTGCGGTGTTCCCTCAGTACTATCCCTCGGACAGCGCAGCAGACCCTCTGTACTGCGCACGTAGCAGTGAAGCGAAGCCTCAATGCTGTACCACCGACAGTGCACTGCTCCCTTAGGACTGCCACTCCAACACTGCAGTGCTCTGTCAACACAGCCCCTCCATCAGTGCAGCACTCCCTGAGTACTGCAGCTCCAACAGTGCAGAGCTCCCTCAGTATTGTCGCTCTGACAGCGCTGCAGTTCCTATGTACTGCCCCCCCGCAGTGCGGCCCTTTCTCAATACAGCCGCACGCCCACCCCGCCCCCCCGACAGTGCAGCGCTCCCTCAGTACCGCCCCTCCAACAGTGCGGCATTCCTTAGTATTGCCCCTCTGACAGTGCAGAACTCCCTCAGTGCTGGCCCTCCGACAGTGCAGCACTCCCTCAGTACTGCCCCTCCAAAAGTGCAGCACTCCCTCAGCCCTTTCCCTCCGACAGTGCAGCGCTCCCTCCGTACTAATGGTCCGACAGTGCTGCGCTCCCTCAGTACTGGCCCTCTGACAGTGCAATATTCCCTCAGTACTGCCCCTCTGACAGTGCAGCACTCCCTCAGTACTGCTGCTCCGACAGTGCATAACTCTCTCAGTGCTGTGTCTTTGATAGTACAGCGCTCCCTCAGTATTGCACCTCTGACAGTGCGGTGCTCCCTCAGTACAGCCCCTCCGACAGTGCAGCGCTCACTCAGTGCTGCCCCTCCGACAGTGCGGCGCTCCCACAGTACTGCCCCTCTGAGAGTGCAGAACTCCCTCAGTACTGGCACTCGGACAGTGCAACACTCCCGCAGTACTGGCCCTCCGACAGTGGAAAAGTCCCTTAGAAAAGCTCCTCTAACAGTGCAGCGATCCCTCAGTACTGCCCCTCCGATATTGCAGCAGTCCCTTATTGCTGCACTTCCAACAGTGCAGGACACTCTCAGTGCTCTGCATCTGACTGTGCAGCGCTTCCTCAGTACAGCACCTCTGACAGTGCGGTGCTCCCTCAGTAGAGCCCTCCGACAGTGCAGCGCTCACTCAGTGCTGCCCCTCCGACAGTGCGGCGCTCACTCAGTGCTGCCCCTCCGACAGTGCAGCACTCCCACAGTACTGCCCCTCTGAGAGTGCAGAACTCCTTCAGTACTGGCACTCCGACAGTGCAACACTCCCGCAGTACTGCCACTCCGACAGTGGAACACTCCCTTAGAAAAGCCCCTCCGACAGTGCAGCACTCCCTCAGTACTGCCCCTCCGACAGTGCGGCGCTCCCTCAGTACTGCCTCTCTGACAGTGCAGAACTCTTTCAGTACTTCGTTTCTGTGCTGTGCCTCTGACAGTGCAGCGCTCCCTCAGTACTGCCCCTCCAACAGTGCAATGCTCCCTCGGTACTGTCCCTCTGACAATGCAGCGCTCCCTCAGTACTGCCCCTCCAACAGTGCGACGCTCCCTCAGTACTGCACCTGCAACATTGCAGAACTCCCTCAGTGCTGCCTCTCCGACAGTGCAGTGCTCCCTTAGTACTGCCCCTCCGACAGCGTAGCTGTCCCTCTGTACTTTCCCCCGACAGTGCAGCATCCCTCCGTACTGCCCATCCGACAGTGCAATGCTCCCTCAGTACTGCCCCTCCATCAGTGCCGAGCTCCCTCAGTACTGCAGCTCCGACAGTGCAGTACTCCCTCAGTATTGTCCCTCCGACAGCGCAGCAGTCCCTCTGTACTGCGCCTCCAACAGTGCAGCGCTCCCTCAGTACTGCCCCTCCGAAACTGCAGCTCTCCCTCAGTACTGCCCCTCCAATAGTGCGGCGTCCCTCAGTACTGCCCCTCCTTCGGTGCAGCGCTCTCTTAGTACTGCCCCTCCGACAGCGCAGCAGTCCCTCTGCAATGCCAACCGACAGTGCAGCGCTCCATCAGTACTGCCACTGTGACAGTGTAGCGCTCCCTCAGTACTGCCTCTCCGAAACTGCAGCTCACCCTCATTACTGCCCCTCCAACAGTGCAGAACTCTTTCAGTACTTCCCTTCTGACAGTGCTGCATTCCCTCAGTAATGAATACCGACAGTGCAGCGCTCACTCAGTACTGCCCCTCCGACAGTGCAGAACTCTTTCAGTACTTTCCTTCTGACAGTGCTGCACTCCCTCAGTAATGAATACCGACAGTGCAGCGCTCACTCAGTACCACCCCTCCGACAGTGCAGAACTCTTTCAATACTTTCCTTTCCTTCTGACAGTGCTGCACTCCCTCAGTACTGCCTCTCCGACAATGCAGCGCTCCCTCTCTACTGCAGCTCCAAATGTGCGGTGCTCCCTCAGTACTGCCTCTCCTATGGTGCGGTGTTCCCTCAGTACTATCCTTCGGACAGCGCAGCAGACCCTCAGTACTGCCCCTTCGATAGTGCAACGCTCCCTCAGTACTGCCCTTCTGACAGTGCAGCGCTCCCTCAGTACTGCCCATCTGAATGTGCGGTGCTCCCTCAGTACTCTCCCTTTGACAGCGCAGCAGTCCCTCTGTATACCCCCCTGACAATGCAGCGCTCCCTCAGTACTGCCCCTCCGACAGGGCAGCACTCCCTCAGTATTACAGTTCCGCCAGTGCAGTGCTCCCTCAGTATTGACCCTCTGACAGCACAGCAGTCTCTCTGCACATCCCCCCGACAGTGCAACGCTCCCTCAGTACTTCCCCTCCGACAGTGCAGCACTCCCTCAGTACTGCCGCTCCGACAGTGCAGCACTCCCTCAGTGTTGCCCCTCTGACAGTGCAGCATTGCCTCAATACTGCCCCTCCGATAGTGCGGCGCTCCCTCAGTACTGCCCCTTCGAAAGTGCAGTATTCTCTCAGTACTGCCTTCTGACAGTGCAGCACTCCCTCAGTACTTCCCCTCTGACAGTGCAGCGCTCCCTCCCCACTGCCCCTCCGACAATGTAGCACTCCCTCAGTACTGCCCCTCCGATAGTGCAGCACTCCTTCAGTATTGCCACTCCAAAAAGTGCAGCTCTCCCACACCACTGCCACTCTGACAGTACACGACTCTCTCAGTGCTGTGCCTGACAGTGCAGCACTCCATCAGTACTACACCTCCAACAGTGCGGTGCTCCCTTAGTACAGCCCCTCCGACAATGCAGCGCTCACTCAGTAAAGCCCTCTGACAGTGCTGCACTCCCTCAGTACTGCCCCTCCAACAGTGCAGCGCTCGCTCAGTACTGACCCTCCGACAGCACAGCAGTCCCTCTGTGCTGCCCGCTGACAGTGCAGCACTCCCTCAGTACTGCCCCTCCGAAAATGCGGAACTCTTTCGGTACTTCCCTTCTGACAGTACAGCACTCCCTCAGTACTGCCCCTCCGACAATTCCCTTCTGACAGTGCTGCACTCCCTCAGTACTGTCCCTCTGAAAGTGCGCGCTCCTTCCGTACTGCCCCTCCGGCAGTGCAACACTCCCTCAGTACTGGAGCTCCGAATGTGCAGTGCTCCCTCATTACTACCGGTCCTACGGTGCGGAGTTCCCTCAGTACTATCCCTTGGACAGCGCAGCAGACCCTCTGTACTGTGCATGTGACAGTGCAGCGTTCCCTCAGTACTGCACCACCGACAGTGCAGTTCTCCCTCGGGACTGCCCCTCCAACACTGCAACGCTCCCTCAGTACTGCAGCTCCGACAGTGCAGTGCTCCCTCAGTATTGTCCCTCCGACAGTGCAGCACTCCCTCAGTACAGCCCCCTCCCCCGACAGTGCAGCACTCCCTCAGTACAGCCCCCGACAATGCACAACTCCCTCAGTATTGCCCCTCCGACAGTGCTGCGCTCCCTCAGCAGTGCCCCTCTGAAACTGCAGCTTTCCCTCAGTACTGCCCCTCCGACATTGCAAAACTCCCTCAGTGCTGCCCCTCTGACAGTGCAGTGCTCCCTCCGTACTGCCCTTCTGACAGTGCAGCGCTCCCTCAGTACTGTTTCTCTGACAGTGCAGCGCTCCCTCAGTGCAGCCCCTCCGACAGGGCATCGCTCCCTCAGTACTACTGCTCCGACAGTGCAGTGCTCGCTCAGTATTGACCCTCCGACAGCGCAGCACTCCCTCTGTACAGCCCCCCGACTGTGCAACGCCTCCTCACTGCTGCCCCTTTGACAGTGCAGCACTCCCTCAGAACTGCGGCTCCGACAGTGCAGCAGTCTCTCAGTACTGCCCCTCTCAAAGTGCAGCACTCCCTCAGTACTGCCCCTCCGACAGTGGAGTGCTCCCTCAGTACTGTCTCTTGGACAGTGCAGCAGACTCTCTGTACTGCCCCCCTGAGAGTGCAGCGCTCCCTCACTACTGCACCACTGACAGACAGCGCTTCCTCAGGACTTCCCATCCAACACTGCAGTGCTCCCTCCGTACTGCCCCACCAACAGTGCAGCGCTCCCTCAGTACTGCCCCTCCGACAGTGCAGCACTCCCTCAGTATTGTCCCTCCAACAGCGCAGCATTCCCTCAGTACTGCCCCTCCGACAGTGCAGAACTCTCTCAGTACTGCTCTTCTGCAAGTGCAGCACTACCTCAATACTGCCTCTCTGATAGTGCGGCGTTCCCTCAGTACTGTCCCTGGGACAGTGCAGAACTCCCTCAGTGCGGCCCTTCCAACAGTGCAGTGCTCCCTCAGTATTGTCCTCCGGTAGTGCAGCCCTCCCTCAGAACTGGCCTTCTACCAGAGTGGCACTCCCTCAGTACTGCCCCTCCGACAGTGCAGCACTCCCTCAGTGCTGCCCCGCTGACAGTGCAGCGCTCCCTCAGTATTGCACCTCCGACAGTGTTGTGCTCCCCTAATACTGTCCCTCCGACAGTGCCTCACTCACTCAGTAAAGCCCTCTGACAGTGTAGCGCTCCTTCAGTACTGCCCCTCCAACAGTGCAGCACTCCCTCAGTACTGCCCCTCCGACAGTGGAATGCTCCCTCAGTACTGCCCCTCCATCAGTGTAGTGATCCATCAGTACTGTCCCTACGACAGATCAGCGCTCTCTCAGTATTGCCATTCTGACAGTGCAGTGCTCCCTCAGTATTGTCCCTCCAACAGCACAGTAGTCCCTCTGTACAGCCCCCCCCTAGACAGTGCAACACTCCCTCAGGACTGCCCCTCCGACAGTGCGGCCCTCCCTCAGTACTGCGCCGCCCCCCCCCACCCCCTCGCGACAGTGCGGCCTCAGTACCGTCCCTCTGACAGTGCAGCACTCCCTCAGTAATGCCGCTCCGACAATGCAGAACTCTCTCCGTACTGCCCCTCCAACAGTGCAGTACTCCCTCAGTACTGCCTCTCCGATAGTGCCCCGCTCCCTCAGTACTGCCCCTCTGACAATGCAGCACTCCCTCAAAACTGCTCCTCTGACTGTGGGGTGCTCCCTCAGTACTGCCCCTGCAACAGTGCAGAATTCTCTCAGTACTGCCCCTCCAACAGTGCAGCACTCCCTCAGTACAACCACTCCGACAGTGCAGCACTCCCTCTGTACTGCCCCTGCGACAGTGCAGCACTCCCTCAGTTCTGCCTCTCTGACAGTGCAGCACTCCCTCAGTACTGCTCTCTGACTATCAAGAACCTCAGTGTCATGTATCCTACATGTGGACTGCTTGTACTATTACAAGGTATGCCACTACAGGGCACTGCAGTGCGAGACTTGTAGGTTACCTGTAAAAGTGTGCCAGGCCTATTATAAAAGGCAGGCCACCTTGTGTGATCCTCACTCTTGTGTTACAAATGAAGGACTAAATTTACTACAGTTCAAGTACATCACACTGCCTCCTGGACTCATTAACAGAGCATCTAAAGACATAACAATTGGCGACGAGGTTACAGACTTTCACGCGAAAATGGCTAACTTTGGTACGTTGCAGCAATTCGCTGATGGGGATGATTGGGATGCCTTTGTGGAGAGGCTCGACCATTACTTCACAGCAAACGACCTGACAGGCGATGATCCTGCCACACTGGCAGATAAGTGCAAAGCTATCCTGCTAACCAGTTGTGGGCCCACCGTCTATGACCTCGTCAGGGACTTGCTGGCACCAGCGAAGACAGCGACCAAGACATACGAGGAGCTTGTAACGCTGATCCAAGCCCAAAGAGAGCATCCTCACAGCCAGACACCGGTTTTATACACACCGACGGCCGGAAGGCCAGGAAATCGCGAAATACACTGCAGTGCTCAGGAGGCTGACGGCACCGTGTGATTTCGGTGACTACCTCATCAAAGTGCTGCGGGATATCTTTATCATCAGAATCAGCAATGAGGGCTTTCTTCATAAGCTACTGTCTGCGGATACCACAGTCACACTGCAGAAAGCCACCTCCGTGAGTCAGGCATTCATGATCTCGACCAGCGGCTCTAGGCGGATGACTCATCCTCAGGACTCAAACCCGGAAAGTACTGTGCACAGAATGCCTCCTTTTAGATGCTTGACTGTAGAACGTCAATCTTCTCAGGGGAAAGAGAACAGGCCCCTGAGTCCCTCAACTCAGAGTCCGCCGAGGGGGGCTAATCGAGTAGCACCATGCTGGCATTGCGGAGGGAATCACAGGGCTCACCAGTGCCGTGTTAAAGATTATGTGTGTAAAGGCTGCAGCACAAAGGGCCACCTCCAGCGAATGTGTAAAAGAAATATGACTCAGTGTGTTGATGAAGAGTCTGCAGATCAGATGGCCATGAATCCAGCATGGATTATGAAGCGAGTGGGAGGTCACGAATCGAGACCTATAAAAGGCCCAGAGCAGCGGCAGTCGGGAGCGGCAGTCAGGAGCAGGAGGTCAAGGATCGAGGCTTTTAATAGGCCAGGACCACAGGTAAAGGTTACTCAGGCAGATAGGGAATGGGTGAACATCAGGCAGAGCAGTGGAAGGAAGGTAGTGCAGGGGTCCCCTGCAGTCATCTCCCTCCAAAACAGATATACCGTTTTGGGTAATTTTGGGGGAGATGACTCATCAGGGAAGGCAGCAGCAGCCAAGTTCATGGGTGGTCCTACTGCACAAGAGGACAGGAAAAAGAGTGGGAGAGCTATAGTGGTAGGGGATTCCATTGTAAGGGGAATAGATAGGCATTTCTGCGGCCACAATCGAGACTCCAGGATGGTATGTTGCCTCCCTGGTGCAAGGGTCAAGGATGTCTCGGTGCGGTTGCAGGGCATTTTGGAGGGGGAGGTGAACAGCTAGGTACCAACGATATAGGTAAAAAATGGGATGAGGTCCTACAAGCTGAATTTATGGAGCGAGGAGTTAAATTAACAAATAGGACCTCAAAGGAGTAATCTCAGGATTTCTACCAGTGCCACGTACTAAACAGAGTAGAAATAGCAGGATAGTTAACATGGATGACTTGAGGAATGGTGCAAGAGGGAGGGATTCAAATTCCTGGGACATTGGACCCGGTCCTGGGGGAGGTGGGACCAGTACAAACCAGATGGTCTGCACCAGGGCAGAACCAGAACCAATGTCCTAGGGGGAGTGGTTGCTAGTGCTGTTGGGGAGGGTTTAAACTAATATGGCAGGGGGATGGGAATCTATGCAGGGAGACAGAGGGAAGTAAAATTGGGGCAGAAGCAAAAAGTGGGAGGGCAGAGAAATCAAAGGCAAAAATCAAAAAAGCCCACATTACAACATAATTCTAAAAGGACAAAGAGTGTTAAAAAAAAACAAGCCTGAAGGCTCTGTGTCTCAATGCGAGGAGCATTCGTAATAAGGTGGATGAATTAACTGTACAGATAGCTGTTAACGGATATGATGTAATTGGGATTACGGAGACATGGCTCCAGGATGACCAAGACTGGGAACTCAACATCCAGGGGTATTCAATATTCAGGAAGGATAGACAGAAAGGAAAAGGAGGTGGGGTAGCGTTGCTGGTTAAAGAGGAAATTAACGCAACAGTAAGGAAGGACATTAGGTTGAATGATGTGGAATCTGTATGGGTAGAGCTGCGGAACACTAAAGGGGAAAATGCTAGTACAGACCACCAAAGAGTAGTAGTGAGGTTGGGGATGGCATCAAACAGGAAATTAGGGATGTGATACGTCCTTACTACACAGTATAAATGCACACGAGACCCATGCTTGATAGAAGGTCAGTCTGTGACCTGTCCTTTATTCCTGAGCACTCAAGTGATGAAGGTGGGTGGACCTTCCCCTTTTATACCTGAAGGTCCAGGTTAGGAGTGTCTACCACCTAGGTCAGTGTTCTCACGGTGTACAACTTAGGTCAGTTTATACATGGGTTACAATGCTGGTTGAATACATGACATCACCTCCCCCCCCAAAGTCTTATTGGGATCACAGGTTGAGTCTCTCTGGTGGTTTACGCTCCCTTGTAGAGCGCCTGAGTTGGGGCTCCGGTTGTTTGGTGCTGGCCTGAGTGTCTGTTGTTTGCAGTGCCTCAGACCTGTCCGGACTGCCCACAGTGACTGGGCTCTCCTCCCTTTGGTTCCAGTGTTCGGTCACCTGTGGTGGAGTGAACTCTATACCGTGTTCTTCCTCTGCTTCTTCTATGGGGTTGCTGAACCTCCTTTTTGTTTGATCCACATGTTTGCAGCAGATTTGTCCATTGGGAAGTTTAACTACCAGAATCCTATTTCCCTCTTTGGCAACCACAGTGCCTGCGAGCCATTTGGGCCCTGCAGCGTAGTTGAGGACAAAAACAGGATCATTTACATCAATACATCGCGCCCTCGCATTCCTGTCATGGTAGTGATATTGTGACTGGCGCCTGCTCTTGACAATTTCTTTCATATTGGGGTGTATAAGGGATAATCGGGTTTTGAGCGTCCTTTTCATGAGTAGCTCTGCGGGTGGAACTCCTGTGAGCGAGTGTGGTCGGGATCTATAGGCCAACAGGAGGCGTGATAAGCGGGTTTGTAGGGAACCCCCTTGGAATCTGAGCATCCCCTGTTTGATTATCTGCACTGCTTGTTCTGCCTGGCCGTTTGAGGCCGGCTTGAACGGTGCCGTTCTAACATGGTTAATTCCATTGCCTGCCATGAAGTCCTGGAATTCAGTGCTTGTGAAGCATGGGCCATTGTCGCTGACCAAGATGTCCGGTAGACCGTGGGTGGCGAACATTGCCCGTAGACTTTCTACCGTGGCAGAGGATGTGCTTGAATTTAAAATGTCACACTCGATCCATTTGGAGTAGGCGTCTACTACAACCAAAAACATTTTCCCCATGAAAGGACCTACGTAGTCCACATGGATGCGTGACCAAGGCTTGGCGAGCCATGGCCAGGGGCTAAGGGGGGCTTCCCTGGGCGCATGGCCCAGCTGGGCACACGTGTTGCACCAGCGAACACAAAGTTCCAGATCTGCATCTATCCCTGGCAACCAAACGTGTGACCTGGCAATTGCCTTCATCGTGACAATGCCCGGGTGCCCATTGTGGAGTTCTCTGATGAACATCTCTCTGCCCATCTGGGGCATGACTACGCGGATTCCCCACAGGAGGCAATCGGCCTGAATCGAGAGTTCATCCTTGCGCCTGTGAAATGGTTTAAATTTCTCAGGGCATGCCCTGTACGTGGCTGCCCAGTCCCCATTCAGGACACATTTCTTGACTAGAGACAATAGCGGGTCTCTATTTGTCCAGACTTTAATCTGACGGGCTGTCACGGGTGAGCCTTCACTTCCGAAAGCTTCAACAGCCATGACCATCTCAGCACCATGCTCGGTAGCCCCCTCAGTGGTGGCTAGTGGGAGCCTGCTGAGTGCATCGGCGCAGTTTTCGGTGCCCGGTCTGTGCCGAATTGTGTAGTCATAGGCAGCTAACATGAGTGCCCACCTCTGTATGTGGGCCGATGCGTTTGCATTTATGCCCTTGTTGTCGGCCAAAAGGGACGTTAGGGGTTTGTGATCTGTCTCCAGCTCAAATTTCCTGCCAAACAGGTACTGGTACATTTTCTTTACCGCATATACACATGCGAGCGCCTCCTTTTCTACCATCCCGTAGCCCCTTTCTGCCTGGGACAGACTCCTGGAGGCATAAGCTACCGGCTGTAACTGACCCTTGGCATTGACATGCTGCAACACACACCCGACACCATAGGACGATGCATCGCACGTTAACACAAGTTTCTTACATGGGTCATATAGCGTTAACAGATTGTTGGAACATAACAAATTGCGTGCTCTATTAAAAGCCCTTTCCTGGCTGTCCCCCCAGACCCATTCGCGACCTTTGCGTAGGAGCACGTGTAGCGGCTCTAGCAGCGTGCTCAATTTGGGAAGAAAGTTAGCAAAATAGTTCAGGAGCCCCAGGAACGAACGCAGCTCCGTCGTGTTACGGGGTCTGGGTGCTCTCTGGATCGCTTCCGTCTTGGATGCAGTAGGGCTGATCCCGTCTGCTGCTACCCTCATCCCCAGGAATTCTACCTCTGGAGCTAGGAAGACGCACTTCGCCTTTTTCAGTCGCAGACCTACCCGGTCCAGTCTGCGTAGCGCCTCCTCCAGGTTGTGGAGGTGTTCTTCAGTATCGTAACCCGTAATGAGGATGTCGTCCTGAAAAACCACCATCCCTGGAATCGACTTGAGGAGGCTTTCCATATTTCGTTGGAAGATCGCGGCGGCCGAGCGAATCCCGAACGGACATCTGTTGTACTCAAACAATCCCTTGTGTGTCGTGATGGTGGTCAGCTTCTTCGACTCACTCGCCAGCTCCTGGGTCATGTAAGCTGAAGTCAGGTCCAATTTTGAAAAAAGTTTTCCACCGGATAGCGTCGCAAAGAGGTCCTCCGTTCTCGGTAGCGGGTACTGGTCTTGGAGTGACACCCGATTGATGGTGGCCTTGTAATCGCCACATATCCTGACCGACCCATCCGTCTTGAGCACCGGCACAATCGGGCTCGCCCAGTCACTGAATTCAACTGGCGAGATGATGTCTTCCCTCAACAGGCGGTCCAATTCGCCTTCTATCTTTTCCCGCATCACGTACGGCACCGCTCTGGCCTTGTGGTGTACTGGTCTGGCATCCGGGTTTATGTGAATCACTACCTTGGCCCCCATGAAAGTGCCAATGCCGGGTTGAAATAATGAGTCAAATTTGTCCAGGACCTGTGAGCATGATACTCGCTCCACAGAGGAAATTGCATTGACATCGCCCTATTTCCAGTTCATGACAGCAAGCCAACTCCTCCCCAGTAGTGCGGGACCGTCCCCTAAGACAATCCAGAGTGGCAACCTGTTCTCCGAATCTTTGTGGGTCATGACTACCGTGGCGCTGCCTAGCACCGGAATGATCTGCTTTGTGTAAGTCCGTAGCTGTGCGTCAATCGGCGATAATTTTGGCCTCCTGGCCTTGGATGCCCACAACTTTTCGAACTGTTTGATACCCATCAGGGACTGGCTGGCACCCGTGTCTAACTCCATTGATACTGGGATGCCATTGAGGAGCATTTTCATCATTATCGATGGCGTCCTGGTGTATGAACTGTATACGTGCTCCACATGAACTCGCTGAACTTCAGCTTCCAGCGATTTCACCCAGTGTCCATTTCTGCAATTTCTGCAGGTATTTTGCTCATCCCTGCAAACTCCGGCTGAATGTATGCCTCCACGCTTCCAGCATGAGTTGCGGTTTGAAACAAAAGGTCCCTTGCCAGTTGATCGTCCCTGACTGCCCCTGTTATTGTCCTTGAGTGCACCATTAACAGGTGTTGATGGCCCCATTACTGGCCGCATTGTCCCTTGCAATGGCGTGAATCGCTGTTCAGCTTGCCATTGTCTCTGTCGAACTCCCCCTCTGGGTTCGACTACATGTTGGGGCATGCCTGACTGCCCTTGTCTGCCTGGAGAACTGTGTGCTGCTTTGACAATGTTGAATCTCTGTCCCAACCATTCCTTAACACAGTACTTCTCGTCTGTTCTGCTAGTGGCCATGCTCGCGTGGTTTAAATCCCAGTTTCTTGTCGCCATTGATACGTCCTTACTACACAGTATAAATGCACACGAGGCCCATGCTTGAGAGAAGGTCAGTCTGTGACCTGTCCTTTATTCCTTCGCACTCAAGTGATGAAGGTGGGTGGAGCTTCCCCTTTTATACCTGAAGGTCCAGGTTAGGAGTGTCTCCCACCTAGTGGTCAGTGTTCTCACGGTGTACAACTTAGGTCAGTTTATACATGGGTTACAATGCTGGTTGAATACATGACAGGATGCATGCAATAAAGGTACAGTAGTTATCATGGATGACTTCAATCTACATATAGATTAGGCTACTCAAACTGGTAGCAATACGGTGGAGGAGGATTTCCAGGAGTGTACAAGGGATGGTTTTCTATACCAATATGTCGAGGAATTAACTAGAGATCTGGTCATCCTAGACTGGTGTTGTGTAATGAGAGAGGATTAATTAGCAATCTTGTTGTGCGAGGCACCTTGGGGAAGAGTGACCACAATATGTTGGAATTCTTCATTATGATGGAGAGTGACACAGTTAATTCAGAGACGAGGGTCCTGAACTTAAAGAAAGGTAACTTCAATGGTATGAGACGTGAATTGGCTAGGATAGACTGGCGAATGATACTTACAGGGTTGACGGTGGATAGGCAATGGCAGACATTTAAAGATCACATGGATGAACTTCAACAATTGTACATCCCTGTCTGACGTAAAAATAAAACGGGGAATGGTGGCTCAACCGTGGCTAACAAAGGAAATTAGAGATAGTGATAAATCCAAGGAAGGGGCATATAAATTTGCCAGAAAAAGCAACAAACCTGAGGACTGGGAGAAATTTAGAATTCAGCAGAGGAGGACAACGGCTTTAATTAGAAGGGGGAACATAGAGTATGAGAGTAAGCTTGCAGGGTACATAAAAACTGACTGCAAAAGCTTCTATAGATATGTGAGGAGAAAAAGATTAGTGAAGGCAAATGTAGGTCCCTTGTAGTCAGAATCAGATGAATTTATAATGGGGAACAAAGAAATGGCAGACCAATTGAACAAATACTTTGGTTCTGTCTTCACTAAAGAAGACACAAATAACCTTGTGGAAATACTAAGGGAATGAGGATCTAGCGAGAAGGAGGAACTGAAGGATATCCTTATTAGTCAGGAAATTGTGTTAGGGAAATTGATGGGATTGAAGGCCGATAGATCCCCAGGGCCTGATAGTCTGCATCCCAGAGTATTAAGGAAGTGGCCCTAGAAATAGTGGATGCATTGGTTGTCATTTTCCAATGCTCTATAGACTCAGAATCAGTTCCTATGGATTAGAGGGTAGCCAATGTAACCCCACTTTTTAAAAAAGGAGGGAGAGAGAAAACATGGAATTATAGACTGGTTAGCCTGACATCGGTAGTGGGGAAAATGTTGGAATTAATTATTAAAGATGAAATCGCAGCGCATTTGGAAAGCAGTGACAGGATCAGTCCAAGACAGCATGGATTTATGAAAGGGAAATCATGCTTGATAAATCTTCTAGAATTTTTTGAAGATGTAACTAGTAGAGTGGACAAGGGAGAACCAGTAAATGTGGTGTATTTGGACTTTCAAAAGGCTTTTGACAAGGTCCCACACAAGAGATTAGTGTGCAAAATTAAAGCACCTGATATTGGGGGTAATGTATTGACGTGGATAGAGAACAGGTTGGCAGACAGGAAGCAAAGAGTAGGAATAAATGGGTCGTTTTCAGAATGGTAGGCTCAGTGCTGGGACCCCAGCTATTTACAATATACATTAATGATTTCGACAAAGAAATTGAATGTAATATCTCCAAGTTTGCAGATGACATTAAGCTGGATGGCAGTGTGAGCTGTGAGGAGGATGCTAAAAGGCTGCAGGGTGACTTGGACTGGTTAGGTGAGTAGGCAAATGCATGGCAGATGCAGTATATTGTAGATAAATGTGAGGTTATCCACTGTGATAGCAAAAACAGGAAGGCAGAATATTATCTGAATGGTGACAGATTAGGAAAAGGGGAGGTGCAACGAGACCTGGGTGTCATGGTACATCAGTCATTGAAAGTTGGCATGCAGGTACAGTAGGTGGTGAAGAAGGCAAATGGCATGTTGGCCTTCATAGCGAGAGGATTTGAGTATAGGAGCAGGGAGGTCTTACTATAGTTGTACAGGGACTGGGTGAGGCCACACCTTGAATATTGTGTACAGCTTTGGTCTCTTAATCTGAGGAAGGACACTTTTGCTATTAAGGGAGTGCAGCAAAGGTTCACCAGACTGATTCCCGGGATGGCAGGATTGACATATGAAGAAAGACTGGATTGACTAGGCTTATATTCACTGGAATTTAGAAGATTGAGAGGGGATCTCATAGAAACATATAAAATTCTGATGGGATTGGACAGGTTGGATGCAGGAAGATGTTGGGGAAGTCCAGAATCAGGGGTCACAGTCTAAAGGTAAGGAGTAAGCCATTTAGGACCGAGATGAGGAGAAACTTCTTCACTCAGAGAATTGTGAACCTGTGGAATTCCCTACCACAAAACGTTGTTGAGGCCAGTTCGTTAGATATATTCAAAAGGGAGTTAGATGTGTCCCTTACGGCTAAAGGGATCAAGGGGTATGGAGAGAAAGTAGGAATGGAGTACTAAAGTTGCATAATCAGCAGTGATCATATTGAATGTTGGTGCAGGCTTGAAGGGCCGAATGGCCTGCTCCTGCACCTACTTTCTATGTTTCTATGTTTCTTTGATAGTCAGAGAGGCAGCTCAGCCCCATGATGAGGTGTATGGCACGTTTACCTACACCACCGAATGTTCTCCATTGAGGATGGAAGTCGAGATAAATGGCATTCCAGTTTTCATGGAAGTGGACACGGGGGCGAGCCAGTCAGTAATGAATCAAGAAGTGGGTCTATGGGACAATCAAGCTGAACGACCCAAGTTGGTCCCAGTTCAGGCAAAGCTGCGCACCTACACCAATGAACTTATCCCAGTCGTTGGTAGTACAGATGTAACGGTACTCCATGATGGCGCGGTGCACAAGTTACCCCTGTGGATTGTTGCAGGTAATGGACTAACGCTATTTCGAAGAAAAAGATGGATGGAGAAGATCCATTGGAGCTGGGAAGATTTCATCCTTCCAGCTATCGATGTCCTCCGCGCTCAGAGGCAAAATAAGCCCTCACCTGAGGCTGGATCCGGCACCAGGGAGCAGAGCAGCACAGCACCCGAGGCACAGACCGCTCAGCATGAATGCATGGAGATGATCCAGCTGAGATGACCCGAACGCACCTTCCAGGCTGCAGTGGCAGGACTCCGGAGGAATGAAATCGGATCCAAAGGCAACTTCCCTGCCTCCGTGGCAGAACCTGGGAAGAAGAGAATCACCGCAGTCGACATCATGAATGGAAGAAAGATGGCGCCCAAACCACGAGGTGAGGTGCTGAAGAAAAAGATGGTAGCGGCCAGACCACGAGGTGCAGCGCTGATGGAGCAACAAGTGGCACCAAGCGGAGAAGAGGATTGGGGTAAAGATAGCAAGGCTCTCTTAAAGGAAGCCTGCAACCCACCACACTTAAAGGGACAGTTCCACACTTTCAATCAATGTAAGAACAACTGTGAGTTAGGTCTAAAATGTGTAATTGATGATCAGAGTTGATATGCAATAAGCAAAGAAAAGGCGCGCAATTGCTATCGGAGCCACAGGTTATTTACAATGAGTAATGAAACGTTGTGCGATGTAGGATTTCAACTGCATTCAGTCAATGCAGTGGGCAAACACTCATCGGGAGCACACAGGTCCAGCGAGCTACCCAATGCTGCAGCCTGCGTCCCTGGGACCAGAGTAATGCACCACGGAGTGTGGCCAAAAGCAGCTAATACATAAAAGATGCAGAGCAAGCGATCTCAGGAGGGCAACGACACCCGTATCGATACCCTGCTCCCGATCGGCTCCACCTCTCAGGCACCCAATGGCACCAACCGCCACGAGCCTGAAAGAGCAAACCTTGCCAAGGCGTGGCCCCCAAATCCTATCGCCACCAAGGCCATACCCGGGAACGAAGGGTCCCAAATGGGACCGGTACCAGCCAGGATCCCAAACCAAATAACACCAGGCAAGCAAGTCAGCAGTTCCCTGCGCACTGCTAGACGACTGCTCCTCTAGGAGCAGCAGTGACCCAGGGCGCAAGGAGACGACAGGGAGGTCACAGGCATCTGTGAAACTGCCCGACACTAGGAGCAATGGCAACATCCCCGAGAGCAGGCAATTTGAGACAACCGGGTTCCCAGTGCCAGCACTGGGCACCGCGTCGCCACCAGACTACCTGGACACCATCCAGCAGTTCTGGCACAAGTTTGTCCTCATGCACCGGTGCTGACCCCAGCACTGACTCCAAGGGTACAGGGAGTCGGAGGAGCAACACACGCCGGGAGATCAAGGCCCTGATAAAAGGGCGCGGGGAGTCGGACGAGCAATACACGCCGAGCGATCAAGGCCGATGGTAAAACAAAGAAGTAAAAAGAAATTGGAGTGTGACGTCACAGCCAAATGGGTAAGTATTTGGCTGGTTGATTGGTGAGTAGGTTTTCTTTTTTCTTTACCTTTTTCTTATCAGTAAGAAACCTCTGGCATTGTTGCCAACTTAAGTTATTTTAAGGGTTAAGTCATGGCAGGAGAGCCCAGACCCGTGTCATGCTCCTCCTGGACTATGTGGGAAGTCAAGGACGCTTCCATTGTCCCTGACTACTATGTGTGCAGGAAGTGTATCCAGCTGCAGCTCCTGACAGACCACATTGCGGTACTGGAGTTGCACATGGATTCACTCTGGAGCATCCGCGATGCTGAGGATGTCGTGAATAGCACGTTTAGTGAGTTGGTCACACCGTAGGTAAAGGTCACAAAGGCAGATAGGGAATGGGTGACCATCAGACAGAGCAGTGGAAGGAAGATAGTGCAGGGGTCTCCTGCGGTCATCTCACTCCAAAACAAATATACCATTTTGTGTACTGTTTGGGGGAGATGGCCCATCAGGGGAAGGAAGCAGCAGCAGCCAAATTCATGGCACCATGGGTGCCTCTGCTGCACAGGAGGGCAGGAAAAAGAGTGGGAGAGCTATAGTTGTAGTGGATTCTATTTTAAGAGGAATAGATAGGCGTTTCTGCGGCCACAATCGAGACCCCAGGATGGTATATGTTGCCTCCCTGGTGCAAGGGTCAAGGATGTCTCGGAGCAGCTGCAGGGCATTTTGGAAGTGGAGGGTGAACAGCCAGTTGCCATGGTGCATTTAGGTATCAACAATATAGGTAAAAAATGGGATGAGCTCCTACAAGCTGAATTTAGGGAGCTAGGAGTTAAATTAAAAAGTAGGATCTCAAAGGTAGTAATCTCAGGATTGCTACCAATGCCATGTGCTAGTCAGTGTAGAAATAGCAGGATAGTTAAGATGAATATGTGGCTTGAGGAATGGTGCAAGAGGGAGAGATTCAAATTCTTCAGACATTGGAACCGGTTCTGGGGGAGGTGGGACCAGAACAAACCAGACGGTCTGCACCTGGGCAGAACCGGAACCAATGTCCTAGGGGGAGTGTTTGCTAGTACTGTTGGGGAGGGTTGAAACTAATATGGCAGGGGAATGGGAATCTATGCAGGGAGACAGAGGGAAGTAAAATGGGGGCAGAAGCAAAAGGTAGAAAGGAGATGAGGAAAAGTGGAGGGCAGAGAAATCAAAGGCAAAAATCAAAAAGAACCACATTACAACATAATTCTAAAAGGACAGAGAGTATCAAAAAAACAAGCCTGAAGGCTCTGTGTCTCAATGCAAGGAGCATTCGTAATAAGGTGGATGAATTAACTGCGCAGATAGCTGTTAACGGATATGATGTAATTGAGATTATGGAGACATGGCTCCAGGGTGACCAAAGCTGGGAACTCAATATCGAGGGGTATTCAATATTCAGGAAGGATAGACACAAAGGGAAAAGGAGGAGGGTAGCGTTGCTAGTTAAAGAGGAAATTAACGCATTAGTAAGGAAGGACATTAGCTTGGATGATGTAGAATCTATATGGGTAGAGCTGCGAAACACCAAAGGGCAGAAAACGCTAGTGGGAGTTGTGTACAGACCACCAAACAGTAGTTGTGAGGTTGGGGATGGCATCAAACAGGAAATTAGGGATGCGTGCAATAAAGGTACAGCAGTTATCATGGTTGACTTTAATCTACATATAGATTGGGCTACACAATCTGGTAGCAATAGGGTGGAGGAGGATTTCCTGGAGTGTGTAAGGTATGGTTTTCTAGACCAATATGTCGAGGAACTAAGTAGAGAGCTGGCCATCTGAGACTGGGTGATGTATAATGAGAGAGGATTAATTAGCAATCTTGTTGTGCGAAGTCCCTTCAGGAAGAGTGACCATAATATGGTAGAATTCTTCATTAAGATGGAGAGTGACACAGTTAATTTAGAGACGAGGGTCCTGAACTTAAAGAAAGGTAACTTTGATGGTATGAGACGTGAATTGGCTAGGATTGACTGGCAAATGATACTTAAAGGGTTGGCAGTGGATAGGCAATGGCAGATATTTAAAGATCACATGGATGAACTTCAACAATTGTAAATCCCTGTCTGGCGTAAAATTTAAACTGGTAAGGTGTCTCAACCATAGCTAACAAGGGAAATTAGGGACAGTGATAAATCCAAGGAAGAGGCATATAAATTTGCCAGAAAAAGCAGCAAACCTGAAGACTGGGAGAAATTTAGAATTCAGCAGAGGAAGACAAAGGTTTAATTAGGAGGAGGGAAATAGAGTATGAGAGTAAGCTTCCAGGGAACATGCAAAAGCTTCTATAGATATGTGAAGAGAAAAAGATTAGTGAAGACAAATGTAGGTCCCTTGCAGTCAAAATCAGGTGACTTTATAATGGGGAACAAATAAATGCCAGACCAATTGAACAAATACTTTGGTTCTGTCTTCACTAAGGAAGACACAAATAACCTTCTAGAAATACTAGGGGACCGAGGGTCTAGCGAGAAGGAGGAACTGAAGGAAATCCTTATTAGTCAGGACATTGTGTTGGGATTGAAGGCCGATAAATCCCCAGGGCCTGATAGTCTGCATCCCAGAGTATTAAGGAAGTGGCCCTAAAAATAGTGGATGCATAGGTGGTCATTTTCCAACATTCTATAGACTCTGGGTTAGTTCCTATGGATTGGAGGGTAGCTAATGTAACCCTACTTTTAAAAAAAGAGAGAGGAAACAGGGAATTATAGACCGGTTAGCCTGACATCGGTAGTGGGGAAAATGTTGAAATCAATTATTAAAGATGTAATAGCAGAGCATTTGGAAAGCAGTGACAGGATCGGTCCAAGTCAGCATGGATTTATGAAAGGGAAATCATGCTTGACAAATCTTCTAGAATTTTTTGAGGATATAACTAGTAGAGTGGAAAAGGGAGAACCAGTGGATGTAGTGTATTTGGACTTTCAAAAGGCTTTTGACAAGATCCTACATAAGAGATTAGTGTGCAAAATTAAAGCATCTGGTATTGGGGGTAATGTATTGACGTGGATAAAGAACTAGTTGGCAGACAGGATGCAAAGAGTTGGAATAAACAGGTGTTTTCAGAATGGCAGGCAGTGACTAGTGGGATACCGCAGGGCTCAGTGCTGGGACCCCAGCTATTTACAATATACATTAATGATTTAGACAAAGGAATTGAATGTAATATCACCAAGTTTGCAGATGACACTAAGCTGGGTGGCAGTGTGAGCTGTGAGGAGGATGCTAAGAGGCTGCAGGGTGACTTGGACAGATTAGGTGAGTGGGCAAATGCATGGCAGATGCAGTATAATGTGGATAAATGTGAGGTTATTCATTTTGGTGGCAAAAACAGGAAGGCAGAATATTATCTGAATGGTGACAGATTAGGAAAAGGAGACCTAGGTGTCCTGGTACATCGGTCATTGGAAGTTGGCATGCAGGTACAGCAGGTGATGAAGAAGACAAATGGCATGTTGGCCTTCATAGCGAGAGGAGTTGAGTATAGGAGCAGGGAGGTCTTACTGCAAGTGTACAGGGCCTTGGTGAGGCCACACCTTGAATACTGTGTACAGTTTTGGTCTTCTAATCTGAGGAAGGACATGCTTGCTTTTTAGGGAGTGCAGCGAAGGTTCACCAGACTGATTCCCAGGATGGCAGGATTGACATATGAAGAAAGACTGGATTGACTAGGCTTATATTCATTGGAATTTAGAAGAACGAGAAGGGATCTCATAGAAACATACAAAATTCTGACAGGCTTGGACAGGTTACATGCAGGAAGAATGTTCCCGATGTTGGGGAAGTCCAGAACCAGGGGTCACAGTCTAAGGATAAGGGGTAAGCCATTTAGGACTGAGATGAGGAGAAACTTCTTCACTCAGCCAATTGTGAACCTGTGGAATTCTCTACCACAGAAAGTTGTTGAGGCCAGTTGGTTAGATATATTCAAAAGGGAGTTAGATATGGCCCCTATGGTTAAAGGGATCAACGGGTATGGAGAGAAATCAGGAATGGGGTACTGAAGTTGCATGATCAGCCATGATCATATTGAATGGTGGTTCAGGCTTGAAGAGCCGAATGGCCTACTCCTGCATCCATTTTCTATGTTTCTATGTTTCTAAGTATATTCCTGGTATGTACCTCACCATTCTAATGTACGTGCCTCACAACGTACCACAAATGTAATACTGTAAATGCAATTTTTTGGGGGACTTGAATGTATATGAATGTAATGAGCCACCGGCACAATCTGTATGTTGGGGGGCGGGGCGGGGGGCGGTGGGGGTGGGGGGTGAGAGAATGGAGTGGTCATGGATGCACAAACAGAGACCACCGACATCTCTACTGCCAACAAAACACCACCCATTCACCCAAGATGGAAACGACCCTCCAAGGATCAACCAGATAGAGCTAAGCCCAGAGCATAGTCAATGCAAAAGCGATTTGCAGTAAGGACTTGAGGGAGAGTGATGTCATGTATCCTACATGTGTACTGCTTGTACTATTACAAGGTGTGCCACCAGAGGGCACTGCAATGGGAGACTTGTAGGTTAGCTGTACAGGTGTACCAGCACGAGTATAAAAGGCAGGCCACCATTTGTGATCATCACTCTGGAGTTACAAATAAAGGACTACGGTCACGACAGTTCAAGTACAATACTGCCTCGTAGTGTCATTATCAGAGCATCTAAAGACATAACACTCAGTACCGCCCCTCTGACAGTGCAGCGTTCTCTCAGTACTCACCCTCCGACAGTTCGGCGCTCCCTCAGGACTGCCCCTCTGACAGTGAATCACTCCCTCAGTATTGCCCCTCTGACAATGCAGCGCTCCCTCAGTACTGCACCTCCGACAGTGCGGTGCTCCCTCAGTACTGCCCCTCCGACACTGCAGCACTACCTCAGTACTGCCCCTCCAACAGTGCGGTGCTCCCTCAGTACTGCCTCTTCAACAGTGCACCGCTCCGTCAATACTGCCCCTCTGACAGTGCAGCACTCCCTCAGTACTGCCGCTCGGATAGTGCAGCGCTCCCTCAGTACTGCCCCTCTGACAGTGAATCACTCCCTCAGTACTGCCCCTCCGACAATGCAGTGCTCCCTCAGTACTGCACCTCCGACAGTGCAACGCTCCTTCAGTACTGCCCCTCCAATAGTGCAGCGCTCCCACAGTACTGCTCATTCAACAGTGCAGCGCTCCCTCAATACTGCGCCTCCGACAGTACAGAACTCCCTCAGTACTGGCCCTCCGACACTGCAACATTCCCTCAGTACTGCCCCTCCGACAGTGCAGCGCTCCTTCAGTACTGCCCCCTGACAGTGCAGCGCTGCCACAGTACTGCCTCTCCGACAGTGGAACGCTCCCTCAGTACTGTCCCTCTGACAGTGCAGCGCTCCCTCAGTACTGCCCCTCAGAAAGTAACACACCCCTCAGTGCAGCCCCTCCGAAACTGCAGCTCTCCCTCAGTACTGCCTCTCTGACAGTGCTGCACGCCCTTAGTACTGTCCCTCTGAAAGTGCAGCGCTCCCTCATTACTGCCCCTCCGATAGTGTCGCGCTCTCTCAGTACTGCCCCTCCGACAGTACAGCGCTCCCTCAGTACTGCCCCTCCGATAGTGCAGTGCTCCCTCAGTACTACCCCTCCGACACTGCAGCACTCCCTCAGTACTGCCCCTGCGACAGTGCAGCGATCCCTCTGTACTGCCCCTCCGAGAGTGTGACGCTCACTCAGTACTGCCCCTCCAACAGTGCGGCGTTCCCACAGTACTGCCCTCCAACAGTTCTGCGCTCCCTCAGTACCGTCCCTCTGACAGTGCAGCACTCCCTCAGTACTGCCGCACCAACAGTGCATAACTCTCTCAGTACTGCCCCTCCGACAGTGCAGCACTGCCTCAGTACTGCCCATTTTATGGTGCATCGCTCCCACAGTACTGCCCCTCTGACAGTTCAGCACTCCCTCAGTACTGCCCCTCCAACAATGCGGCGCTCCCTCAGTTCTGCCTCTCCGACAGTGCAGTGCTCCCTCAGTACTGCCCCTCTGACTGTGCTGCACGCCCTCAGTACTTCCGCTCTGAAAGTGCAACACTCCCTCAATACTACCCCTCCGATAGTGCCGAGCTCCCTCAGTACTGCCCCTCTGATGGTGCAGCACTCCTGCAGTATTGTGTGGGGGGGGTTGTGTGTGGGAGCAGGTTCACCTCTGACCTTCTGAACGGTTCGAATTGCTCCCACTCCCTGGGTTCTAGACTCTGGATTTATTTGAGAGATGTGATAAAGCGCAAGAGACAACTGGTTTGGTGAAAAAGAACTTCGATTTTATTAAAGACAAGAAAATACAACGTCAAACTTATAATCACTCAAGTAAGGAACAGTACATCACACCTTCAAAGGGGTACAGTGAATAATACACCTCCCACCTCCCAATGCCTAAAACTGACTAGGTTAAACTCCTGGGCAAATAGGGACTATTCTCACCAATCCTTTACTGGTGGTTGGCAGTGGTTCGCGATTTCGGGGTTCGCAGGATTCTGTAGGTTCTGCTTGCCGTACCCAGAACGTCGTAGAAGACTTCTTACTGCGCAATCTTCAGTTGGGTGGTGTCCGCTGATGCGGTCGGACGGGTTTTGGATTTATGGGGTAAGTACCCACTTTCTTTCATTAGAAATAGGTTCAAAGTCTGTTTAGGTAATGTTTTCACCTGTTGGTAGTCAGGCCTAGGTTGTAGAGTGGAAACTTTCGATTCTTCGGTTTCTTCCTCGCGGAGTTTTGTTTCGAAGTTGGTCGATCATGGAGTTTTTGGTGGTACCACGTTGGCTGTGGTCAGTTGCTGCCATGATGGTGATGTTCTTCCTTCCTTTTTCGATTTCAGGACGTCAAGGCTGGAGAAGCTAGTTAACACTGCTGCGGTGATCTTTCTCTCTTCTTGATCTGATGCATAGCATAGCATACCATAGCATTGCCTGGCATAAGCATGTCCTTTGTTAAAGCAGGGCCCAGTTTTTCCCTGGAGCTGTTCTAATCTTTGCGCCAAATCAGCCCTAAGTCTTTGTTTAATTTTGGCGGGCTTAATTATCTCTTTGTCATATTTTGACGGGCCCATTAAATGTTAACCAGTCTCGGATGTGTCGATCTTTGAAATCTGTTTTCTTGATGGAAATATTAGCTCTGGTATTTGCAATGTCTGTCTAGGCTTGGGTTTTCCATGCGGGCTGGTTATGCAATTGTTATTATGTATGTGTTGGAATGGTTTTCCAGGTTGGGATGATGGTTATCTATCTCTGGGTTAATTGTTGCTATGTTAATGTCTCCTGGGGAGAAGGGTTTTCGAGTATCCCCAATTCTCCAGATAATTTGCTTTAGCTTCCATACCCCAGAAGCTTCAATACTCAAAACTGGATTCTTTGAAGGAAAGTTATCCTTTAGTTCTTAGCCCTACCCACACAGACCCGCTCTACCTTGTAAAATCCCAAATTCGATTAAAGTACGTAGTTTCTTCCATGTGCACTTTAGGATCTCAAACTTTCTGGTAGATAGTTCCAAATTATATTTCCTTTTCAATGAGTCCAAACACTGAGTGGGTCCTCCCACGAAGTTTGCAACCTTTCAACTGCCCCTCCGATAGTGAGACGCTCCCTCAGTACTGCCGCTCTGACAGTGCAGCACTCCATCAGTACTGTACCTTCGACAGTGCAGCACTCCCTCAGTACTGCCCCTCCGACAGGGCAGCGCTCCTCTGTACTGCCCCTCCAACAGTGCAGCGCTCCCTCAGTACTGCCTCTCTGAAAGTGCAGCGCTCCCTCAGTACAGCCCCTCCGAAACTGCAGCTGTCCCTCAGTACTGCCCCTCTGACAGTGCTGCATGCCCTCAGTGCTGCCCCTCTGAAAGTGCAGCCCTCCCTCAGTTCTGCCCCTCCGATAGTGCCGAGCTCCCTCAGTACTGTCCCTCCGATAGTTCAGCACTCCCTAACTACTGCTCCTCCTCCCTCAGTACTGCCGCTCTGACAAGGCGGCGCTCCTTCTTTACTGCCCCTGCGACAGTGCAGATCTCCCTCACTACTGCCCCTCTAACAGTGCAGCACTCCCTTAATACTGCCCCTCCGACAGTGCGGCGTTACCTCAGTACTGCCCTGCGACAGTGCAGAACTCCCTCAGTACTGCCCCTCTGACAGTGCAGCACTCCCCCAGTACTGCCCCTTCGACTGTGCAGCGCTCCCTTCGTACTGCCCCTCTGACAGTGCAGTGCTCCCTCGGTACTGCTGCTCCGAAAGTGCTCTGCTCTCTCAGTACAGCCCGTCCGACAGTGCAGCGCTCCCTCAGTAATTCCCCTTTGACAGTGCAACACTCCTTCAGTACTGCCCCTCTGAAAGTGCAGCATTCCCTCAGTACTGCCTCTCCGAATGTGCGGCGCTCCCTCAGTACTGCCCCTCCAACAGTGCAGTGCTCCCTCAGTACTGCCCCTCCAACAGCACAGCGCTCCCTCAGTACTGCCCCTGCGACAGTGTTGCGCTGCCTCAGTACTGCCCCTGCGACAGTGCAGAACTCCCTCAGTTCTGCCCCTGCGACAGTGGAGAACTCCTTCAGTACTGTCCCTCCAACAGTGTAGCATTCCCTCAGTACTGCCCCTCCCACAGTGCAGCTCTCCCTCAGTACTGGCCCTCCGACATTGCAATGCTCCCTCAGTACTGCCTCTCCGACAGTACGGTTCTCCCTCAGTACTGCAGCTCCGAAAGTGCGGGGCTCTCTCAGTACTGCCCCTCCGACAGTGCAGCACTCCCTCGGTACTGCAGCTCCGAAAGTGCGGGGCTCTCTCAGTACTGCCCCTCCGACAGTGCAGTGCTCTCTCGTTGCTGCCTCTCCGACAGTGCGGTGCTCCCTCAGTACTGTCCCTCTGACAGTGCAGCAGTCTCTCTGATCTAACCCTCCAACAATGCAGCGCTACCTCAGTACTGCCCCACCGACAGTGCAAAACTCTCTCAGTCATTCCACGCCGACAGTGCAGCGCTCCCTCAGTACTGCCCCCCTGAGAGTTCAGCGCTCCCTCAGTACTCCCCCTACGACAGTGCAGAACACCCTCAGTACTGGCCATCCGACAGTGCAGCACTCCCTCGCTACTGCCCCTCTGAAAGTGCAGCGCTCCCTCAGTAGTGCCCCTCCGACAGTGCGACGCTCCCTCAGTACTGCCCTGCGACAGTGCAGATTTCCCTCAGTACTGCCCCTCTGACAGTGCAGAACTCCCTCAGTACTGCAGCTCCGAAAGTACGGTGCTCTCTCAGTACTGCCCGTCCAACAGTGCCATGCTCACTCAGTGCTGTCTCTCCGACAGTGCGGTGCTCCCTCAGTACTGTCCCTCCGACAATGCAGCAGACCCTCTGTACTGTCCCCCCAACAGTGCAGCGCTCCCTCAGTACTGCCCCATCGACAGTCCAGAACTCTCTCAGTAATTCCCCTCCGACAGTGCAGCACTCCTTCAACACTGCCCCCCTGAAAGTGCAGCGCTCCCTCAGTTCTGCCTCTCCGATTGTGCAGCGCTCCCTCAGTACTGCCCCTCCGACAGTGCAGCACTCCCTCAGTACTGCCCATCCGACAGTGCAGCATTCCCTCAGTACTGCTCCTCCGACAGTGCAACTGTAAAGTCCTGTCCCTGCAGTACAGACTTACACGAGGCATATGCTGAAGTCAAGGTCACTCAGGACCTGCACCTTTATTACACAGCTCTCGAATGGCACACTTGCCTGAGACCTGTCTTTATATACCTGTTTGGAACAGGTATATCCAGTGTCTCCTGCAAGTGCACCCCTGGTGGTAAGGTAAGCCTGTGGTTACAGGTCATATCTGGTTACAGTCATGTATAGCATGGTAAGATACAGTTATGTACAGTAGTGTGAGATACATGACATCACCCTCCCCCAAGGTCTTATTGTCTTTATAGATTCAGTCTCTCAGGTGGTCTACCCTCTCGCGTGGAGCGTCTTAGTTGTGGTTCAGTTGTTTGCCTTGGTGCCTGTTTTTCTTTCGGTGTGATTGCTGGTATCTCACCTGGGCTGTCTGTTTCATTCAGTATGGTTGTTGGTATCTCACCTGGGCTGTCTGTTGGGATTGCCCTTTCCTCAGGTTATTCCCCCTGTCTGTCCACCAGGTCTGGTGTGAATTCCACATTGTAGTCTGCCTCTGGTTCAGCAGTGTTGTTGGTGAATCTACTTTTGACTTTTGACTTGGCCTACATACCTCCAGCAGGTTTGGCCATTGTCCATTTGTACCACCTGTTTCCTTCCTTTCCTGTTACTGTCCCTGCAAGCCATTTGGGACCCCTGTGGTAATTTAGCACAAACACTTTGTCCCCTATCTCATTCCACCTCCCCCTCGAATTTCGGTCATGGTACTCAGTTTGCTTACAGCGCTTTGCCTCAACGATTTCATACATGTCTGGGAGGCTTGTCTTTAAGGTCCGCTTCATCAATAGTTGCGCGGGGGAAACCCCAGTCAATGAGTGCGGATGAGATCTGTATGCCAGCAGCAGTCGCGACAGGCGGCCCTGCAGCATGGGACCTTGGATTTTGAGCATGCCTTGTTTAATGATTTGCACTGCTCTCTCCACCTGGCCGTTAGAGGCCGGCTTGAATGGTGCCGTCTTAACGTGGTTTATGCCGTGGTCACTTATGAAATCTTGGAATTCTGCACTGGTGAAGCACGGACCATTATCACTGACCAATATGTCAGGAATGCCATGCGTTGCGAACATGGTTCCAAGTTAAATGGAAATCATGTTTAACTAACTTACTGGAATTCTTTGAGGATATAACGAGCATGGTGGATAGAGGTGTACCGATGGATGTGGTGTATTTGGATTTCCAAAAGGCATTCGATAAGGTGCCACACAAAAGGTTACTGCAGAAGATAAAGGTACGCGGAGTCAGAGGAAATGTATTAGCATGGATAGAGAATTGGCTGGCGAACAGAAAGCAGAGAGTCGGGATAAATGGGTCCTTTTCCGGTTGGAAATCAGTGGTTAGTGGTGTGCCACAGGGATCAGTACTGGGACCACAACTGTTTACAATATACATAGATAACCTAGAAGAGGGGACAGAGTGTAGTGCAACAAAATTTGCAGATGACACTAAGGTTAGTGGGAAAGCGGGTTGTGTAGAGGACTCAGAGAGGCTTCAAGGAGATTTGGATAGGTTAAGCGAATGGGCTAAGGTTTGACAGATGGAATACAATGTCGGAAAGTGTGAGGTCATCCACCTTGGGAAAAAAAACAGTAAAAGGGAATATTATTTGAATGGGGAGAAATTACAACATGCTGTGGTGCAGAGGGACCTGGGGATCCTTGTGCATGAAACTCTTTTAGAGTCTACCTGCAAAAACATAAAACATTAAACCGTGCCACCCGACCTGGGTGACACACCAGACATTTACAAGGCCCTTTTTTCCTTGTGCATGAAACTCTTTTAGAGTCTACCTACAAAACATAAAACATTAAATCGTGCCACCCGACCTGGGTGACACACCAGACATTTACAAGGCCCTTTTTTTCCTTTTTTGGGTTTTTTTTTTAGTTTTTCTTTTTTTTTTGTTTTTTTTTTGGGCACTAAAATCACAATTTTCCAGTGCCCCCTATAAAAGGGAAGGGGACACTAAAAGCACCGGCATTTAAAACAAATTAAACTTTAACTGAATCCCAAAAGGTTAGTTTGCAGGTGCAGCAGGTAATCAGGAAGGCAAATGGAATGTTGGCCTTCATTGCGAAAGGGATAGAGTACAAAAGCAGGGAGGTGTTACTGCAACTGTATAAGGTATTGGTAAGGCTGCACCTGGAGTACTGCGTGCAGTTTTGGTCACCTTACTTAAGGAAGGATATACTAGCTTTGGAAGGGGTACAGAGACGATTCACTAGGCTGATTCGAGAAATGAGGGGGTTACCTTATGATGATAGATTGAGTAGACTGGGTCTTTACTACTTGGAGTTCAGAAGGATGAGGGGTGATCTTATAGAAACATTTAAAATCATGAAAGGGATAGACAAGATAGAGGCAGAGAGGTTGTTTCCATTGGTGGGGGAGACTAGAACTAGGGGGCACAGCCTCAAAATACGGAGGAGCCAATTTAAAACCGAGTTGAGAAAGAATTTCTTCCCCCAGAGGGTTGTGAATCTGTGGAATTCTCTGCCCATGGAAGCAGTTGAGGCTGGCTCATTGAATGTTTTCAAGTCAAAGATAGATAGATTTTTAAGCAATAAGGGAATTAAGGGTTACGGGGAGAGGGCGGGTAAGTGGAGCTGAGTCCACGACCAGATCAGCCATGATCTTATTGAATGCGGAGCAGGCTTGAGGGGCTAGATGGCCTACTCCTGTTCCTAATTCTTATGTTCTTATGTTCTTATGTAAGGCTCTCCACAGTGGTGGAGGTGGTGCTCGAGTTTAAAATGGTGCATTCGATCCACTTTGAAAATGCATTTACAACTACGAGGAACATTTTGCCCATGAATGGGCCCACATAGTATTCATGTACCTGCGACCACGGTTTGGTGGGCCAGGGGCTCACGGGGGCCTCCCTGGGGGCATTACTGAGTTGGGCACAAATGGTGCACCGTCGGACGCAGAGCTCCAAGTCCGCGTCAATGCCAGGCCACCAGATGTGGGATCTGGCTATGGCCTTCATGAGAACGATCCACGGGTGCTCGCGGTGGAGCTCCCGGACAAATGCCTCTCTGCCTCGCAGAGGCATAACTACTCAGCTGCCCCACATCAGGCAGTCTGCTTGTAGTGATAGCTCATGCATGCGCCTATGGAAAGGTTTGATCTCCTCAGGGCAGGCATCGCGAGCCTCTGCCCAGTCACCAGTTAATACACATCTTTTTACTAAGGATAACGTGGGGTCGCTGGTCGTCCAGGCTCTGATTTGGCGAGCCGTCATGGGCGAGCCTGTGGACTCAAAGGCATTGATTGCCATGACTATCTCACAGTCCTGTTCGTCAGACCCTTCCGTGGTCGCCAGGGGTAGCCTGCTAAGTGCGTCGGCACAGTTGTCTGTGCCTGGTCTGTGCCTTATGGTGTAGTCGTAAGACGCCAGTATGAGTGCCCACCGTTGAATGCGCGCCGAGGCGTTGGCGTTTATTGCCTTGCTCTCGGATAGTAGGGACGTGAGGGGCTTGTGGTCGGTCTCCAATGCGAACTTGGCCCCGAAAAGGTATTGGTGCATCTTTTTGACACCGTACACACACGCCAGCGCCTCCTTCTCCACCATTCCGTACCCGCGCTCCACCCACGAAAGTAACCTGGAGGCATAAGCTATGGGTTGTAATTTACCTGCACCATTGACATGTTGTAAAACGCACCCGACCCCGTAAGCTGATACATCACATGTGAGAACTAGCTTTTTACTTGGATCAAAGAAAGTCAAAACACTGTTGGAACACAGAAGGTGGCATGCCTTATTGAAGGCGCGTTCCTGGGCATACCCCCAAAACCAATCGCACCCCTTTCTGAGTAGCACGTGGAGAGGCTCCAGCAGTGTGCTTAAGTTCTGCATAAAGTTCCCAAAGTAATTGAGTAGCCCGAGAAAGGCACGCAGTTCTGAGACATTCCGGGGCCTGGGTGCCAGGCGAATTGCTTCGGTTTTGGATTCTGTTGTCGGATTCCATCAGCGGCAATCCTTCTGCCCAAAAATTCAACCTCGGGCGCGAGAAACAGGCACTTGGATTTCTTAACTCTTAGGCCTACCCGATCCAACCGCTTTAGTACTTCCTCCAAGTTGCGGAGATGGGAGTCGGTGTCCCTGCCGTGATAAGTATGTCGTCTTGAAATACAACCGTCCCTGGGATGGACTTGAGCAGACTCTCCATGTTGTGCTAGAATATAGCAGCTGCTGACCTGATGCCGGATGGGCATCGATTGTACATGAAAAGGCATCGATGTGTGTTGATGGTGGGGAGTAGCTTAGACTCTTCGGTCAGTTCTTGCGTCATATACACAGATGTGAGATTTAGTTTTGAGAAAAGTTTTCTTCCAGCCAACGTGGCAAATAGGTCTTCCGCTCTGGGCAGCGGGTATTGGTCCTGTAGGGAGACTCTGTTTATGGTAGATTTGTAATCCCCACAGATTCATACAGATCCATCAGGCTTCATGACTGGGACGATGGGACTTACCCAGTCGCTAAATTCCACAGGTGAGATAATGCCTTCCCGCAGAAGCCTGTCCAGTTCATGTTCAATCTTTTCCCTCATCACATAAGGCACAGCTCTAGCCTTGTGATGGACTGGTCTAGCATCCTGTGTGATGTAGATTTTGACTTTAGCCCCTTTGAAGGTGCCTGGCTGAAAGAGATGTTCAAGTCGAACTGTTGAGCAGGAGGTCCATTCCTCTGACGACATGGTGTGAACATCATCCCATTTCCAATTTAGTTTTGCCAGCCAGCTTCTCCCCAGCAGTGCTGGGAGATCTCCGGGGACAATCCACAGGGGAAGTCGGTTCACTGTCCCTTTGTGTGTGACTGAGAGCATGGCGCTGCCAAGGACTGGGGCGATTTCTTTGGTATAGGTCCTTATTTTGGTGTCGACCCTTGTGAGTTTTGGTCTGTCGCTTTTGTGCGGCCACAACTGTTCAAATTGTTGAGCGCTCATGAGAGATTGACTCGCTCCCATATCCAGCTCCATATTGATGGGTATCCCGTTGAGTAGGACCCTCATCATTATTGGAGACGTCTTGTTGTAAGAGCAGTGGCCATTGATCGTGTTGACCCGCTGTACCTCGGTGTCCCGGGTACTGTCCCCACCGTCTTCTGGTCCGCTTTCCAACCCTTCCGATTCGTATACCAGCCGAGCTGCCGTTTTTCTGCACATGCGGGCCGGATGTCCTATATAGTTGCAGTTTCTGCAAATGGCATGCTGAAATCGACACCCCCTTGATGAGTGCCTTCCCCCACATCTGCAGCACAGACCGCTTCCATTGTTTCCAAAAGATGAGCTGCGTCTGGCTGATTTCTCTTGAGCGTCTCTCAGTCTGTAGTTGATTGCTCGCATTGTGGGTTGATGAGGTGTGAACGGCCGTTCATGTGGCCATTGATGGCTGCTGGCGCCACTGCCTGCTGTTGAGGGCCTGCTCTCCTGCCTTTGTCTGTGTGTGGGGGTAGCAGCTTGTTTCACGCTGTGAACCCCTCGTTCCGATGTTTCGTTAGTTGTCGTATCCGCAGTGTAGATCAACCTCGTTTCTTCTTCTCCTGCCAAGAATGTCTGTGCAACCAGTGCTGCTGCCTCTAGGGTCAAGTTCTTGGTCTCTATGAGCTTTCGGAATATGCCTAAGTGGCCTATTCCTTCAATAAAAAAGTCTCTCAGTACTTCTCTCCTTAGTTCATCGGAGAACTCACATAAGCTAGCCAGCCTCCGAAGTTCCGCCACAAAGTCGGGTATGCACTGGCCCACACAGCGTCTGTAGTTGTAGAACCTGTGTCTGGCCATGTGTAGGCTGCTCGCTGGCTTCAGGTGGTCTCTCACCAGTGTGCTCAACTCTTCAAACGACTTGCTTGCTGGTTTCTCAGGTGACAGTAGGTCCTTCATTAAGGCGTATGTTTTCGAGCCACAGCTGGTCAAGAGATGGGCTCTTCTCTTGTCTGCCGTATCGTCGCCTAACCAGTCTTTGGTTACAAAGCTTTGCTGGAGTCTTTATATAAAGTCCTCCCATTTATCTCCAGCATTGTATTTTTCATTTGAGCCGTTGGTTGCCATTCTGTGGATTCTGTGATCCCGTAACTCATCGCCACTGTAAAGTCCTGCCCCTGCAGTACAGGCTTACACGAGGCACATGCTGAAGTCAAGGTCACTCAGGACCTGCACCTTTATTACACAGCTCTCGAATGGCACACTTGCCTGAGACCTGCCTTTATATACCTGTGTGGAACAGGAATATCCAGTGTCTCCTGCAAGTGCACCCCTGGTGGTAAGGTAAGCTTGTGGATACAGGTCATATCTGGTTACAGTCATGTATAGCATGGTAAGATACAGTTATGTACAGTAGTGTGAGATACATGACAGCAACAATTCCTCAGTACTGTCCCTCCGACAATGCAGCGCTCCCTCAGTACTGCCCCTCTGAAACTGCAGCTCTCCCTCAGTACTGCCTCTCTGACAGTGCTGCATGTCCTCAGTACTGCACCTCCGACAGTGCGGTGCTCCCTCAGTACTGCCCGTCCGACAGTGCAGCACTCCCTCAGTACCGCCCCTCTGACAGTGCATAACTCTCTCAGTACTGCCCCTCCGACAGTGCAGCACTGCCTCAGTACTGCCCATCTAATGGTGCATTGCTCCCGCAGTACTGCCCCTCCGATAGTGCGGCACTCCCTCAGTACTGCCCCTCCGACAGCGCAGCACTCCCTCAGTACTGCCCCTGCGACAGTGAGGCGCTCCCTCTGTTCTACTCCTGCGACAGTGCAGAACTCCCTCAGTTCTGCCCCTGCGACAGTGCAGAACTCCCTCAGCACTGTCCCTCCAACAGTACAGCACTCCCTCAGTACTCCCCATTCGACAGTGCAGAATTCTCTCAGTACTGCCCCTCCGACAGTGCAGCACTCCCTCAGTACTGCCCCTTTGAAAGTGCAGTGCTCCCTCGGTACTGCCACTCCAAAAGTGCGGTGCTCCCTCATTACAGCCCTTGCAACAGTGCGGTGCTTCTTAAGTACTGCCACTCTGACAGTGCGGCACTCCCTCAGTTCTGCTCCTCCGACAGTGCAGTGCTTCCTCAGTCGCCCAGACTAATCCCACTCTCCTCACTCCCTCACCCTTTAATATCCCACCCAGTCTACTCCGACTCTCCCCCTCACTCCCCGTCCCCTTTAATATCCCACCCAGTCTAATCCCACTCTCCCCTCACTCCCCGCAGCCTTTAATATCCCACCCAGCCTAATCCCACTCTCCTCACTCCACGTCCCCTTTAATATCCCACCCACTCTAATCCCACTCTCCCCTCACTTCCCCGCACCTTTTAATATCCCACTCAGTGTAATCCCAGTCTCTTCCTTGCACCCCGCACCCTTTAATATCCCACCCAGTCTAATCTCACCCTGCCCCTTGCTCCCCGCACCCTTTACTATCCCATCCAGTCTAATCCCACTTTCCTGCTCACTCCCCGCACCCTTTAATATCCCACCCAGTCTAATCCCACCCTGCCCCTCGCTCCCCGCATCCTTTAATATCCCACCCAGTCTAATCCCACTTTCCTGCTCACTCCCCGCACCCTTTAATATCCCCCCAGTCTAATCCTACTCTGCCCCTCGCTCCCCGCACCCTTTAATATCCCATCCAGTCTAATCCCACTTTCCTGCTCACTCCCCGCACCCTTTAATATCCCACCCAGTCTAATCCCACTCTGAATCACTTGTTAGCAAAATTGAAGCCCATGGGTTAAATAGACAATGGTAGCTTGGATACAAAATTGGCAGAAAGCAGAGAGTAGTGGTGAACGGTTGTTTTTCAGACTAGAGCAAAGCTTACAGTGGTGTTCCCCAGGGGTCGGTGTTGGCACTATTGCTTTTCTTGACATATTTTACTGACCTGGATTTGGGCGCACATCATTTCAAAGTTTGCAGATGACATGAAACTCGGAAAGGTAGCAAACAGTGAGGAGGACGTAGACAGACTGGTGAAATGGGTGGACATGTGGCAGATGAAGTGTGAAGTGATGCATTTTGGTAGGAAGAACGAGGAGAGGCAATGTAAACTGAAGGGTACAATTCTAAAGTGGGTACATGAACAGAGAGACCTGGGGGTATATGTGCACAAATCATCAAAGGTGGCAGGGCAGGTTGAGAAGAATGTTAAAAAGCATTTGAGATGCTTGGTTTTATTAATAGAGGCACAGAATATACAAGCAAGGGAGTCAAGCTTAACCTTTATAAATTACTGGTTAGGCCCTAGCTGGATTATTGTGTCCAATTCTGGGCACCGCACTTTAAGAAGGATGTCAAGGCCTCAGAGGGTGCAGAGTACATTTACTAGACTGGTTCCAGGGGATGAGGGACTTCAATTAATGCAGAGACTGGAGAAGCTGGGGTTGTTCTCCTTCGAGCAGAGAAAGTTAAGGGGAAGGTTTAATAGAGGTGTTCAAAATCATGAAGAGTTTTGATAGAGTAAATAAGGAGAAGCTGCTCCCTGTGGCAGGAGGGTCTTTAACCAGACGACACAGATTTATGTTGATTAAAGAACCAGAGGGGGAGATGTGGAGAATTTTTTTTATGCAGCGAATTGTGATCTGGAATGCGCTGCCTGAAAGGGCGGTGGGAGCAGATTCAACAGTAACTTTCAAAGGGGAATTAAATAAATACTTGAAGGGGAAAGATTGCAGGGCTGTGGGAAAGAGCAGGGGGAGTGGGACTAATTGGATCACTCTTTCACAGAGCCAGCACAGGCATGATGGGCCGAATGGCCTCCCTCAGTGCTGTGTGATTCTACATTTGTGGTGCACGCTGGGAGTGTGGATGTGGAGTTTTACGTTTTGGTGACAAATTAAGGCCATTGCCTACCAGACCGAGAGTTGAGAATGTCCCAAACTCACTTCACATTGGACTCTTACAGGCAGCAGACAGAAGATCGGGTAGATTGAGTAGAATGGGCCTACAGTCTCTGGAGTTTAGACGAATGAGAAGTGATCTCATTGAAACATATAAGATTCTGAGGAGATTGACAGCGTAGATGCTGAGAGGATGTTTCCCCTGGCTGGAGAGTCTAGAACCAGTCTCAGGATAAGGGGTCGGCCATTTAGGACTGAAATGAGGAGAAATTTCTTCACTCAGAGGGTGGTGAATCTTTGAACTTCTCTACCCCAGAGGGCTGTGGAGGCTCAGTCGTTGAGTATATTCAAGACAGAGATTGATAGATTTTTGGCTATTAATGGAATCAAGGGACATGGGGACAGAGCAGGGAAGTAGATTTGAGGCAGAAGATCAGCCATGATCTTATTGAATGGCGGAGCAGGCTCGAGGGGCCGAATGGCCCGCTCCTGCACCTAATTCTAGTATTCTTGTAACACCATCCGAGTTACAGCACAGCGCAAGGCCATTCGACCCAGCCTGGTGCAAGGGCTAGCTCATTGACTGGATCTATCTACTCGAATCCCATTGGCCTGCTCCTGTCCCCTGCCCCCACCCTTGTATATCCTTCTTCTTCAGTGATCAAATTCCATTATAAGTGATATTACAGTTTCTGTTTCAAGAGCCCGTTGGGGCAAAACATTTCTTATTCCCACTGGCACATGCACGATGGGCCAAATGGCCTCCTTCTATGCCTTACGATTCTATGAACATTATCTTCTAATTTCTTCTTCATTCTTCTGTTGCTAATCCTCAGTCTGATCCCTTCGCTACCGATTCACCAACAACAACTTTTATTTATATAGCGTCTTTAATGTCGTACAATGTCTCAAGGCACTTCACAGCAGTTATGAGACAAAACAGATAAAGTTGACACCGAGCCACATAAGAAGAAATTATGGCAGGTGACCAAAAGCTTGGTCAAAGAGGTAGGTTTTAAGGAGAGTCTTAAAGAAGAAAAGAGAGGTAGAGAGGCGGAGAGGTTTAGGAAAGCAGTCCCAGAGCAGTGCAAGTAATCTCTCACTCTTTATCCTTGTGGTGTATGAAATGATACAATGAGCTCTGTACTGTGAGCCAGTGACCAGGTGTAACCTGGTCAGTCTTTAATGGCTTCCAGAAGTGAAGATACAAAGGTGAAGTTCAGGTTATATACCGGGCCCAGCACGAGTGTACCTATGACCCTGGGACCTCCGACGGTAGTGCCCCCTGTTGGTGGGAAGACCTTATGTACAGACATTACATCATTCCCCCCGTCCATCCCAGTTCTTGGCACAAGTCCACATTACAAGTTCAGACGGTCTGGAACTCTTCGCTCCCTGGTTGACCGTCTCAGTACAATCCCAGTGCTTTCCGAGTCTCTCACGGCATGGGGCTGGGCATTGACCACAGTGGGTTCTTCTGATGGCTGGACGTGAGTTGGTTGGTCGTCTAAGCTCGCGGGTGTCTTCTTCCAACTGTTCCGATTCGTCAGTGTGTATTAGCTTGATTTGATCAATGTGTTTCCTGCACATGTGCCCATTGTTGAGCTTAACTGTATACACCCAGTTACCCTCCTTATCCATAACATTGCCCGAGAGCCACTTGGGCCCTTGACCATGGTTAAGAACATACACTGGGTCATTTACAGATATGTCGCGTGACACTGCGGCGCGGTTGTGATACCGCTGCTGGCATTGACGTCGGGTTTCGACATGATCATTAAGGTCAGGATGGACTAGAGAGAGCCCGGTTTTGAGGCCTCTCTTCATCAGTAGTTCCGCAGGCGGGACCCCGGTGAGCGTGCGTGGCTTTGTCCTGTAACTGAGCAGTATACGTGACAGGTGTGTATGCAAGGAACTGTGAGTTACACATTTCAGGCTCTGCTTGATGGTTTGAACTGCTCGCTCTGCTTGACCAATGGACGTGGGTTTGAACACGGCTGACCTCACCTGTTTTATGCCATTGCGCTTCATGACCTCTTGCAACTCCAAGCTCCTGAAACACGGTCCGTTGTCGCTGACAACGACGTCTGGCAGACCATGTGTGGCAAACCTGGCTCTCAGGTTCTCAATGGTGGCAGTGGAAGTGCTGGATGATATGATCACACATTCTATCCATTTGGAGTATGCATCCACCACCACAAAAAACATTTTACCGAGGAAGGAGCCCGCAAAGTCGATGTGGATTCTAGAACACGATTTGGATGGCCATGACCAAGACTGAGCGGAGCTTCCTTTGGGGCATTACTTAACTGCATGCAAGTGCTGCACTGATGCACGCATGACTCTAAGTCCGAGTCAATGCCAGGCCACCAAACATAGGACCTGGCGATGGCTTTCAACATGCCAATACCGGGATGTGTACTATGTAACTCCCGTACAAATCTCACCCTGCCTTTCTTGGGCACTACAACACGAATACCCCACAGTAAACAGTCAGACTGGACGGAAAGCGCAACTTTGCGACGGCTGTACGGTTTGGTTTCATCACCCATTTCCCTGAGGATGGTCGACCAGTCCCCGTTAAGAACAGAACATTTTACAACCGATAGTGTCGGATCCTGGCTGGTCCAGGACTTAACTTGTTGGACAGTGACAGGCGACCCTTCACTCTCAAAGGCATCCATGACCATGAGTAGCTCTGCGGGCATTGGCGTTTCCACCTCCGGTGTGGGCAATGGTAACTGGCTCAATGCATCAGCGCAGTTGTCGGTGCCTGGTCTATGGTGCATGACATAATCATAGGCAGATAATATCAGCGCCCACCTCTGGATGCGGGACGACGCATTGGTATTGATACCTTTATGTTCCGAGAACAATGACATAAGCGGCTTGTGATCGGTTTCCAGCTCGAAGCGAAGCCCAAACAGGTACTGGTGCATTTTTTTACCCCATAAACACATGCTAAAGTCTCTTTCTCTACCATGCCATAGGCTCTTTCCACCTTGGACAGGCTTCGAGATACGTATGCAACTGTTGAAGTTTGCTTGCTGGAGTACGCAGCCGACCCCATAGGACGACGCATCACAGATCAAAACTAGATGCTTGCATGGGTCATACAGTACCAGTAGCTTGTTGGAACACAACAGATTTCTAGCCTTCTCAAAGGCTCTATCTTGAAGTTCATCCCACACCCAGTTCTTTACTTTCCTGAGCAGCTTGTGAAAAGGCTCTAATACTGTGCTCAATTTGGGTAAGAAGTTACCGAAGTAGTTGAGAAGACCCAGGAACGAATGCAGCTCCGTCACATTCTGGGGCCTAGGCGCATTTTTGATGGCCTCTGTTTTCACGTCTGTAGGCCTGATTCCTTCTGCAGCAATCTTTCGTCCAAGGAATTCGACCTCTGGTGCCATGAAAATGCACTTCGAATGTTTCAGCCGAGTCCCACTTTGTCCAGACGATGCAGAACCTCTTCCAGATTGTACAGGTGCTCGGCGGTGTCACTACCTGTGACTAGGATGTTTTCTTGGAATACCACTGTCCTGGGGACTGATTTCAATAGGCTCTCCATGTTTCTCTGAAATATGGCTGCCACCGAACGAATGCCAAAAGGGCATCTGTTGTAAATAAACAGTTTTTGTGTGTGTTGATGCACGTAAGCTTCTTTGAAAATTCAACCAGTTCCCGTGTCATGTAGGCGGATGTTAGATCCAATTTGGTGAACGATTTTCCCGCGGCTAGTGTTGCAAACAGGTCATCAGCTTTTAGTAGCAGGTACTGATCTTGTTTCGAAACTCGGTTGATCGTGACCTTGTAGTCTTCACAAATGCTGACTGTGCCGTCGCTCTTTAACACCGGAACAATGGGGCTGGCCCATTCATTAAATTCGACCAGTGAGAGGACCCCCTCGCGTTGTAGCCTGTCCAATTCGAGCTCGACCTTTTCTCTCATCATGTGCGGGACCGCCCTGGCTTTGTGATGGATGGGCCTTGCGTCTGGGCCTAGGTGAATTTGCACCTTGGCTCCCTTGAAGCTGCCAATTCCCGGTTCAAACAGTGAGGGAAATTTGCTCAGCATTTGAGCACAAATCATCATCCGCTGATGACAAAGCTTTGGTATCGTACCATTTCCATTTTATTTTCTCGAGCGAACTCCTGCTGAATAACGATGGGCCACTGCCCGGGATAATCCATAACGGTAGATCATGAACCGCTCCCTCATACTACGACACTCTTACTGCTGCACTACCGATCACTAGTATGAGCTCTTTGGTGTAGGTACGCAACTTTGTATTTATCGGACTGAGATTGGGTCTCTCTACCTTCGTCTCTCACAGCTTTTCTAAAGTCCTCTGGCTCATTATCGATTGACTTGCACCCGTGTCTAATTCCATGGATACCGGCACGCCATTTAATTTTACCTCCATCATTATTGGTTGGCTCTTTGTTAGTAATTTTACCTCCAACATTATCGGTTGGCTCTTTGTTAGGAACGCACGTACGCTATACGCTTCCTCCTCGGAGCTCTCAAATGCCTCGGGCTGCATCGCCAGATCCACACTGGATTGATCATCACCCACGTGGTGTGTCGTAGCTCGCTTGCTCTGCTGTGGACACGTCCGTTGAAGATGCCCCGTCTTCTCACAGCCTCTGCATACATACTGCCTGAAGTGGCATTGATGGGGTCGGTGATTGCCCCCGCAACGCCAACACATTGAGCTCGGATTTGTGCCCGATGGTGAGCTTTGAGCAGCTCCCGGTCTTGCAGACGCAGTCGAGTAGGCCCTGCCATGTGCAGCTCTGCCAGCCGTCGATACAATTTTGTACACAATACTTGCCGTAGAGTTCCTGTTTTGTCACGATATCTGCTTCGTGCTTTTCTGCGTGGACATGCAAGTCTGGGCGATGGTGATGACCTTGCTGAGGTCCGGCGTCTCCGCAGCCAGCAGCTTACTTAAGATCCACTTCTGGTTGACCCCAATCACGAAAAGGTCACGCAGCATGTCTTCCAACTCAGGCCCAAATTTGCAAGTCCCTGCCAGACGTCTCAGGTCGGCAACAAATGCCGCTACATCCTGGCCTTCTGGACGAACGTTCGTATAGAAGTGATATCTGGATATGAGGATTCCTTCAGTGGGTTTAAGGTATTCCCGAACTAGAGCACACAGTTTTTTGTAATCCTTTTCTGTAGGAAGAGTGGGTGAGAGCAGATTCTTGATGAGTGCATAGATCGTGGGGCCACAGACGATGAGAACTGCCCTGCGCTTCTCTGCATCCTTGTCTTTGTTTAGGTCGTTTGTCACGAAATACTGGTCAAGATGATCCGTGAAATCACCCCAATCCTCTCCCTCATTGAATCTCTCGAGAATTTCAACAATACTCGATCATGTTGAGCTCGCCATACTTTTGCATGGGTTCGTATTTGGCAGTTGTGGTGTATGAAATGAAATGATACAATGAACTCCGTACTGTGAGCCAGTGACTAGGTGTAACCTGGTCAGTCTTTAATGGCTTCCAGAAGTGAAGATACAAAGGTGAAGTTCAGATTATATACCGGGCCCAGCACGAGTGTACCTATGACCCTAGGACCTCCGACGGTAGTGCCCCTAAGGCAGACCTTATATACATACATTACAACTCTCGTGAAACTTTTAGTTATTTTCAGTTTTAACCTGTTCAGGTCACAAAGATTAACATATCTTTTTGAACACACATCTTTTTTTGTTAAAAAAATCTTCTCTTTATTGACTTGTTCATTTAAATACAATTCACTTACCCAGCTTCATACTTTCGTGCAACAAAAGAATTGCTTTTTTACAATTCACTTACAAATGTGACAGTAAAATCTAGAAATTAGCAAAACAAAAACCAACGGCCTTCAGATGGTTTCGTTAAGATATCACCTCAATCTAAAATCTCATTTGAAAAGTCTTAAAGTACGAACTTGCATTTCATCACTTTAGGCCGTCCTAAATCACTTTACAATGAGATTTTTTTTGAAGTGCAGTCACTGTTGTAATGTCGGAAACGCAGCAGCCAATTTGTGCACAGCAAGCTCCCACAAACAGCTATGTGATAACGACCAGACAAGCTGTTTTGTTATGTCGATTGAGTGATAAATATTGGCCAAGGACAACAGGGAGAATTCCCCTGCTCTTCTTCAAAGAATACAGTAAGATCTTTTATATCCACATGAGAGGGCAGAAGGGGACTCGGTTTAACCCGAAAGATGGCACCTGCGACAGTGCGGCGCTCCTTCAGGAGTGCCCCTCTGACAATGCAGCACTCCCTCAGTACTGCCCCTCCGACAGTGCGCTGCTCCCTTAGTACTGCCCCTTCCGACACTGCAGCACTCCCTCAGTACTGTCGCTTCCGACAGTGCAGCACTCCCTCACTACTGCCCCTCTGACAGTGCAGTGCTCCCTCAGTACTGCCCCTCCGAAGGTGCAGCGCTCCCTCAGTACTGCCCACTGAGCCACGGCTAGTGAACAAGTTCAGTCGATGTTACTGCATGTTGTCACTGTCATAAAACAGTGTTCTGGCTCTGATTATAACCTTTGAAAGCTTTAATAACTGCGCACCAAGTTATTTTTAAGTAAATGTTAAATATGACCCTCTTGCCTGAGACACCGCTGCTATTCCCAGGTGCTACTGGAGAAAATGTTATTTGCTAGCTTCTGCTGCCATCTGGTGGAAATTAATAGAATTGCAAACCTTCCATCTCACGCAGTTAATTTGCAATAACTCCTTATTGTTGGCAAAATGGCATTTTTGAGTGATTTAGGTAGGTAGGTGGATCGATTGATGGATCTTATTCCATATTTATTGACCATATTATTAGAATCAGGATGTTTACAGCTGCCATTTTGCCCATCAAACCTGTGTCGGCTCTTTGGTAGAACAATCCCACTGCCCTGTGCTCTCCCCATAGCCCTGTGTCTTCAAAATAGTGCCCTGGGACCTTTACGTCCACCTGAGAGAGCAGACGGGGCTTCGGTTACACGTCTCATTTGAAAGACAGGATCTCCGAAGTGTAGCACTCCCTCAGCACTGCACTGAGTGTATCATAAGAACATCGGAACAGGAGGAGGCCATTCAGCCCCTCATAAGAGCAGGAGTAGGCCATTTGGCCCCTCGAGCTTGCTCCGCCATTCAATAAGATCATGACTGATCTGAACATGGGCTCAACTCCACTTCCCTGCCCGCTCCCCATAACCCTTTGCTCCTTATTCGAGCCTGCTCCGCCATTCAATTAGATCATGGCAGATCTGCGACTTAACTCCCTATACCTGCCTTAGCCCCATATCCCTTAATAACTTTTGGTTAACAGAAAGCTATTGATCTCAGATTTAAAATTAACAATTGACCCAGCATCAAGTGCCATTTGCAGAAGAGAGTTCCAAACTTCTACTGCCCCAGCCTAAACTGCACTGGGATCGTCAGTCTAGATTTATATGTTCAAGTCTCTGGAGTGGCACTTGAACCCATGACCTTCTGACTCAGAGGCGAGAGTGCTGCTCACTGAGCCACGGCATCGCAGGATGCCCATCCAGTCCTTGAAATTGAAACGATTGCCTGGGGATTTTTGGGGACAGTGCATGAACACAAGGACATCAGAAATAGGAGCAGCAGTCGGCCATTCGGCCCCTCGAACCTGCTCCATCATTCAATACGATCATGGCTGATCATCGACCTCAACTCCACCCTCGATCCCCATATCCCTCAATTCCCTTAACATCCAAAAATCATTTGAAATAACAAAGAACTTGGGATGGAAACAGAAACCCGGCTAACAGAACATTGAATCTCACTTTCCCCATTCCTCTTGTGTAAGAAAGATTTCTATAGCGCTTTTCAGAACCACCGGACGTCTCAAAGCACTTTACAGCCAATGAAGTACTTTTGGAGTGTAGTCACTGTTGTGATGTGTATCAAATCATTTCCAACTGTGTCCACTAAAGGGCGAGGGAGTGAAGGAGGGAATGGGGAGGGGGGGTGTGTGTGTGTGTGTGGGGTGAGGGGGGGGGAGGTGGAAATCATTGCCCCTTTTCAATCCAAATATTCACCTCAGAAATGATAAGCCAGTCTTTCTGATCCTCTGTCACCAACACCCGGACACATTCTATTGGTTGAGAGATGTGCGCGGCAATATTCTGCATTTCAAACCTCCCCGCGGTGAAGGTGCCGAGTGGGCTGTATGATTGGCAGGTCTGATGGCCGTCACCCTGTGCCTTGCCTCTGCCCAGCTGCAGGATCCCTGAATGGAGAATGTCGCCCTGGTGTTCCGGCGATCCGGTGTGAACGCCGATCTTCGCCACCTCGACCGGACGCTCGAAGACCAGGAGGAAGTAGTTCCCCTTCCTGGGAGACTTGCCCCAGAACTGGCCGCCCCCCAGTCCATAAGCCCGGGCGGGAGAGTGCCGCTGGTGAACGCGGATATCAGAGAAGGCCGAGGCCGGCGGGTTGTCGGGGAGGCCGCCCAGCCACTCCTGGAACTCGTCGTCCCTCAGCTGGTTGTGGGTCCCCTTGAAGGAGGAGAAGGTGCCCGTGTGCTGGAAGAGCGAGGGCCTGAACCTCACCTCCTCGGGCTGGGCTTTGGCCCGACGGAAAAGCCCCAGCAGCCAGTCGCAGGGCATCTCGTCGTAGAACATCAGCAGGAAGCGGGCCAGCTGGGGCAGGTCGGCGCTGTGGTACAGCTTCCCAATGTAGCCCAGTTTGGAGAAGGTCAGGGTGGCCCACGGCGATCCCTCAGCTGAGGAGACGGACCTCCTCAGGGAGGAGAGGAAGTTCCGAGCGCACATCACATCGTCCTCCAGCATCAGATAGTACTCGGACAGGTCAGCGCAGAAGTTGACCAGGAAGGCGTAGTCGACATTCTGCTTGGACCTGAAGCGGACTCTCTCCATGGGGTCGTTGTAGTTTCTCTTGAGCCCCTCCAGCGTCGGGTAGATGTCCCTCGGGCACCGGATGATGAGCAGACGCCCTGCGCTGATGTGCGGCGCAAACCGGGCTTCGATTTCCGCGGCCGTCCTCGTGCTCCAGGACACGTCGAACTCGGCGAGGTAGATCACGACCACCATCTGTTGCAGCTCCTCGGGGCTGGACTTCTCGAAGACGGATCTCAGCGTGTCCATCAAGTAGCTTCCTCTCACTCGCCTGATTGATGAGATCCCTATTGACAGGTATTCTCCAGAGACCAAAAAAACAAAGTGCACGTTTAAGATTTAAAATAAAAACAGCAACGCACTAGTTTAGAAACTTTAGTTAAAAACCCGCACTGGGCCAGAATTTGCTGCCAATAAAAATGGAAGTTACTGCATTTGCACGTTCATTACCCATTAAACTCGCCACCGAATGTTAGGGCTGGTAATTAACAGCGTAAGGACCCTTTAATGTGATTGATGTTCCTGCAGTGCCACTCAACCTCTTTGGCCCAGAAAAGGAACAAGTTAAATCGTGGAGTCTCACTCCTACAAGTAGTAAATTGTTCTTAGAGATTTTTTTTTATTTCAATTCTTTAATTTTTTTTTTAATTACTTTTCCTTTCTGTCTCTGTTGTCTCTTAATCTAATCTTTCTTTCCCTCTCTTTGTTTCTCTTTCTGTACCTGATATGACTTTAATTCGCCCGATTTCCTTCTCCATCGTTCCTCTGTTTCTTCCTCAATCCTTAAAACTCATGGGTTAAGGAGACAGACTGTGTGTCCCGTTGCTCATTGAGGTCCCAGATGTCCCTTCGCCCTCACCCATCTTACCCCTGTGCTCACTGACTGACATCGGCACCCGGTCCGGGAACATCGCGGTTTTAAAATTCTCATCCTCGTATTCAAATCCCTCCATGGTTTCGTCCCTCCCTATCTCTGTAATTTAGAGCTTGGGGCCCAAGCAGCTGAAGGCACTCGCCAATGGTGGAGCGATGAAAATCAGGGATGCACAAGAGGCCAGAATTGAAGGAGTGCAGAGATCTCGGTTGGGGGTGGTGGGGGGTGGGATTGTAGGACTGGAGGAGGTTACAGAGATAGGGAGGGGGCGAGGCCATGGAGAGATGTGAAACCAAGGATGAGAATTTTTTTAATCGAGGCGTCGCTTAACCGGGAGCCAATGTAGGTCAGCGAGCACAGTGGGTGATGGCAAGGTCAAAGGGCATCTGGGACCTCAGTGAAGGACAGGATCAACAGTCTATCTCATTCACCCGTGAGGTTTAAGGATTGAGAGAGAAACAGAGGAACGACAGAGAAGGAAATGGGGAGTGATGGGTGAACGGGAGGGACATGGTGCAAGTTAGGATACAGGCAGCAGGTCAGGGATGAGTTTACATAGGCTGGACAATGGAAAGCCAGTCAGGAGAGCATTGGAACAGTCAGGATAGAACCCATGTTGTTGATGGTCTAAGGAAGGAATGGACTTAATATGCCAATTGCTATTTCCTTGCTCCAGTTTTGCGCACTGTTTCTGTTGGAAGCAAAAACTATTGGAGTGGAGGACTTGGGGACAAGAATTAGATCAATGTTTCAGGACGGGAGTGTGTGTACAGGGACATAGGGCTGATGGGGCCATGTAAGGGGTACTGATTATGTTACTGAACCAGTATTCCAGAGGCCTGGACTAATAATTCAGAGAACGTGAGTTCAAATCCCACCAGGGCCATTTGAGAATTTGAATTCAGTTTAAGAAATCTGGAAATAAAAAGCTGGTCTCAGTAAAAGTGACCATGAAGCTGTCGGCTTGTCATAAAAACCCAACTGGTTCGCTGATGTCCCTTTAGGGAAGGAAACCTGACTTCTTTACCCAGTCTGGGCCTATATGTGACTACAATCTCACACCCGGGTGGTTGACCCTTAACTGCTCCCTGAAGTAGCCCCAGCGAACCACTGGATTGTACCAGGGATGGGCAATAAATGCCAGCCTTGCCAGTGATGCCACATCCTGGGAATGAAGGGAGGGGTGAATTTGTCAGAGGGTTTGAAGGGAAGGAGACTTAGAGTCAATTCTCTGGGAGACAGATGATAGGCCTCCGTATTCTGGATGACCCTCAGCTTACGAACAGTATAGGTGGGTGAGGTGGGGTGGGGGAGGGGTTGCGATGGGCTGGAGAAGTCCAGCCTCTGAATAGTTCTTGGAACATAGGTACAGGAGGAGGCCATTTAGCATTCAATGACATCATGGCTGATCTGCGATCTAACTCCATATCCCTGGTGAGACCACACCTGGAGTATTGTGTACAGTTTTGGTCTCCTTACCTAAGGAAGGATATACTTGCCATAGAGGGAATGCAATAAAGGTTCACCAGACTGATTCCTGGGATGGGGGGATTGTCCTATGAGGAGAGATTGAGCAGACTAGGCCTATATTCTCTAGAGTTTAGAAGAATGAGAGGTGATCTCATTGAAACATACAAAATTCTTACAGGGCTTGACAGGGTAGATGCAGGGAGGATGTTTCCTCTGGCTGGGGAGTCTCGAACCAGGGGTCACAGTCTCAGGATAAGGGGTCGGACTTTTAGGACTGGGATGAGAAGAAACTTCTTCACTTTGAATCTTTGGAATTCTCTACCCCAGAGGGCTGTGGATGCTCAGTCTTTGAGTATATTCAAGACAGAGATCGATAGATTTTTGAATATTAAGGAAATCATGGGATATGGGGATAGTGCAGGAAAGTTGAGTTGAGGTCGATGATCAGCCATGATCTATTGAATGGCGGAGCAGGCTCAAGGTGCCGAATGGTCTACTCCTGCTCCTAATCCTTATGTTCTTATGTTCTTATACCCACCGTTGGCCCATATCGCTCAATACCTTTGGTTAACATAAACCTATCAATCTCAAATTTAAAATTAACAATTGATCCAGCATCAATTACCATTTGCGGAAGAGAGTTCCAAACCTCTACCACCCTTTGTGTGTAGAAGTGTTTCCTAATTTCACTCCTGAAAGGTCTGGCTCTAATTTTCAGACTATGTGCCCCCTGATCCTAGACTCCCCAACCAGCAGAAATAGCTTCTCTCGATCTACCCTATCTGTTCCCCGAAATATCCTGAAAATTTCCATCAGATCACCCCTTAACCTTCTCATTTCTAGGGAATATATCCCTAGAATGTGTAATTTCTCCTCGTAATTTAACCCTTGCAATCCGGGTATCATTCTGGTAAACCTACGCTGCACTCCCTCCAAGGCCAATATATCCTCCCTAAGATGTGGTGCCCAGAACTGCTCACAGTGCTCCAGGTGTGGTCTGACCAGGGCTTTGTACAGCTGCAGCATAACTTCTACCACCGTGTACTCTTAATTGTGGTTTATTAAATAAAACCTGCAACGTAACTGGGCGTGGGGGGAGAAAATTCCCCGTGAAAATTCCGCATACTTACTTTTATTTTTAGGGAGAGTCCCTGCTAAATACAAGTAGGAAATGTTCAGCGGTTGGGAAACCTCAATTCCAGCTGTGGAGTTCCGCCATCGATGGTTGCATGTTCTCCCTGTGTCTCCACTGTTATTCTGTTCATTCCAAGCAAGGTCCTGAAACAAGAGCATTGCAAAGCACATGGAAATGCACAAGAGTCAAACTTTATTAAAATAAAACTTCCAAAATCAGAAAAAGTGGAATCTTGCAACATCTACAAAGAAAGAACTTCGAATCTTAGAATCATCGAATCCTAGAATCGTAGAATCAGTGAATCATAGAATGTTTACAGCACAGAAGGAGGCCATTCGGCCCGTCGAGCCCGTGCTGGCTCTCTGCAAGTCCCACTCCCCGACCCTTTCCCCGTTTCTTTTCCTTCACATATTTATCCAACTCCCTTTTGAAAGATAAGATTGAGTCTGCCTCCACCACACTCTCAGGCAGTGCATTCCAGATCCTAACCACTCGCTGTGTAAAAATGTTTTTCTTACATCGCCTTTGGTTCTTTTGCCAATCACCTTAAATCTGTGTCCTGTGGTTCTCAGCCCTTCCGCCAATGGGAACAGTTTCTCTCTATCTACTCTGTCCAGACCTGTCATGTATGCAAACTCTTTGTATTCACTATGTACGATGTACCACCAGAGGGCACTGCTGTTGGAGGCCCAGGGGTTTTCTGCCCTGGTGTGCAGGGGCATATAAAAGGCAGCCAGCCATGCTGCCTCTCACTTTACAGTCATATTAAATGGACTGAAGTCACACAGCTCTTACTCACAGTACAAGGCCTTGTGGAGTTATTCGATGGTAATTGCAGACATAATAACTGGCGACGAGAATACGGACTTTCACGCTATTATGGCTACCTTTGGCAAACTAAAAGACTTCGCAGAGGGCGATGATTGGGATGCCTTCACGGAAAGGCTCGAGCAATATTTTGTGGCAAACGACCTGGCAGGGGAGACGGACACATTGGCGGAGAAGCGCAAGGATATACTGCTGACCAGTTGTGGGCCTGAGGTCTACCGCCTCGTCAGGGACTTGCTGGCACCCACGAAGGCCAAGGATAAGACAAACGATGAGCTGACTGAATTAATTTGCGATACCATACAGATGACTTCCTACCAGAATCAGAGCTCACTGGCAGGTACTATAGGTAAAACAATGCCAATTGCAGGCAGAACTTTTGAACTAATAAGAACTGTACAGAGCAGAGCCTACATGCCTGCTGCTGCTAGGCCGCCAAGGGGTGTAAATGTGAAATCATTAACACAATGCTGGCGTTGCGGGGGTAACTATGGAGCCCATCAATGTTGATTTAAAGACTATGCGTGCAAAAGCTGCAGAATAAGGACCACCTCCAGTGAATGTGCAAACGTACTGCAATTTACCACGTGGCAGTGGAGTCGGCAGAAAAGTTCCGATCCAGCGTGGATCGCAAAGGACAAGCTAGAGAGGTAACTCAGCCTAAGGGAGCAGTGTGTGGGGTGCACACCCCCTCCACAAAAAGTCCTCCCATGATGATAAAAGTCAAATTAAATGGCATTCCTGTATCCATGGAGTTGGAGCCAGAAGGCATTTGAAAGACTGGGGCAACAACAAAGCACAAAGACCCAAGCTGAGCCTGATTCAGATAAAGCTGCGCACTTACACCAAGGAACTGATAGCAGTTATTGGCAGTGCGAATGTAAAAATATCCTATGATGGAGAGGCACACGAGCTGCCACTGTGGATTGTACCAGGCGATGAGCCAATGCTGCTTGGCAGAAGCTGGATGGGGAAGATTCGGTGGAACTAGGAAGACTTCAAAGTATTATCGTCAGTGGACAATGCTTCCTGTGCTCAAGTGCTGAGCAAGTTCCCATCTTTATCTATCGGCAACTTCACAGGCACCAAAGTACAGATCCACTTGGTCCCCGAGGCACGGCCTGTTCATCACAAGGCTCGAGCGGTCCCCTACATGCTGAGGGAGAAAGTGGAGATCGAATTGGACAGACTTCAACGCGAGGGAATCATATCGCCAATCAAGTTCGACGAGTGGGCCAGCCCGATTGTTCCTGTACTAAAGAGGTATGGCCACAGTCAGAATCTGCGGCGAATACAAAGTAACTGTTGTGTCCTTAGATGCTCTAATAATGACTCCACGAGGCAATGTGTTGTACTTGAACTGTAGTGACCTTAGTCCTTTATTTGTTAACTCCAGAGTGAGGATCACATCTGGTGGTCTGCCTTTTATACTAGGCCAGGCACACCTGTACAGGTAACCTACAAGTCTCCCACTGCTGTGCCCTCTGGTGGCACACCTTGTGATAGTACCAACAGTAGCCATGTCGGATACATGACATCACTCTCCCCTGAGCCTTTAGTACAAATCATCTCTGCATCCATTGTGCTCTGGGCTTAGCTCTATCTGAGCTCTATCTGATTGACCCTTGGCAGGTCGTTTCAATCTTGGGTGAGTGGTTGGTGCAGTAGAGTGCTGGTGGTTGCTGTTTGTGTGTGTCCCTGACCACTCCATTCTCCCCCTCGCTCCCCCACATATAGATTATGCCGGAGGCTCATTGAATTCATAGACATTCAAATTCAGAAAAACAAGTTTGCATTACATTTGTTGTTCTGTTGTGAGACAAATACGTTAGACTGGTGAGATACTTTATCGATGCGGTGACCAGTGCGTAAGGACAAACTAGTTCCAGAACTGCTGGATGGTGTCCCTGCAGTCTGGTGATGGCGCGGTGCCCAGTGCTGGCAGTGGGAACCCGGTTGGCTCAAGTTGCCTGATCTTGGGGTTGTTGCCGTGGTTCCTAGCGTCGGGCAGATTCACAGATGCCTGTGACCTCCCTGTCCTTTCTTTGCGTCCTGGGTCACTGCTGCTCTCTGAGGAGCTGCCGTTTAGCAGCGCACAGGGAACTGCTGACTCGTTGACCTGGACGTTGTTTGGTTTGGGATCCTGGCTGGTCCCGGTCCCCTTTGGGGGGAGCTGTTGCGGGTGACCCTTCATTTGCGGGTATGGCCTTGGTGGCGATGGGGTCTGGGGACTGCGCCTTAGCACAGTCTGCTTTTTCAGGCTCGTGACGGTTGGTGGCATCGGGTGCCTGAGAGGTGGAGCCGATCAGGGGCAGGGTATCGATACTGGTGCCGTTGCCCTCCTGAGATCGCTTGCTCTGCAACTCTTGTGTGTTGGCTGCTTGTGGCCACACTCCATGGTGCATAACTCTGGTCTCCGGGACGCAGGCTACAGCATTGGGTAGCTCGCTGCACCTGTGTGCTCCCGATGGGTGTCTGCCCACTGCATTGCCTGTGTGCAGTTGAAATCCTACATCACACAACTTTTCATGACTTATGATGCTTACTCTGTAGTTCCGATCGCAATCACGCGACTTTTCCTCGCTGGTTGCAAGTACACAATTCAGATCATCAATTACACACTTTACATGATCGCATGACTTTTCCTTGCTTATTGGATGTACACAACTCTGATCGTCAGTTACACATTTTATCTCTAACTTACAGTTGGTATTACATTGCTTGAGTGTGTGGAACTGTCCCTTTAATTGTCGTGGGTTGCAGGCCTCCTTTAAGAGAGCCTTGCTATCTTTACCCCAATCCTATTCTTCGTTTGGTGCCACGTGTTGCTCCATCAGCGCTGTACCTCGTGGTCTGGCCGCCATCTTTCCTACATCCACGATGTCGACTGCAGTGATCCTCTTCTCCCCGGGTTCTGCCATCGAATCCAGGAAGTCGCCTCTGGATCCGATTTTCTTCCTCTGAAGTCCTGCCACTGGAGCCTGGAAGGTGCGCTCGGGTCGTCTCAGCTGGATCATCTCCACGCAGTCGTGCTGAGCGCTCTGTGCCTCGGGAGCTGTGCTGGTCTGCTCCCTGGTGCCGGATCCAACCTCAGGTGAAGGCTTGCTATGCTCCGAACGTAGAGGACATCGACAGCTGGAGGATTGAAGTCTTCCCACTTCCAATGGATCTTTTCCATCCACCTTCTGCCGAGCAGCGTTGGTCCATCACCTGCAACAATCCACAGGGGTAACTTTGTGCACCGCGCTGTCATGGAGTACCTTTACATCCACACTACCAACGACTGGGATAATTTCATCGGTGTAGGTGCGCAGCTTTGCCTGAACCGGGACCAACTTGGGTCGTTCAGCTTGATTGTCCCATAGCCTCTCAAAGGCTTTTTGATTCATTACTGACTGGCTTGCCCCCGCGTCCACTTCCATGAAGACTGGAATGCCATTTATCTCGACTTCCATCTTCAGCGGAGAACACTCGGTGGTGCAGGTAAACATGCTATATACCTCATCGTGGGGCTGAGCTGCCTCTCTGCCTATCGTTTCATAATCCGCGGTGGATTCATGGCTATCTGCAGACTCTTCAGCGACACAGTGAATCATATTTCTCTTACACATTCGCTGGAGGTGGCCCTTTGTGCTGCAGCCGTTGCATACATAGTCTTTAAAGTGGCACTGGTGAGCCCTATGATTCCCTCGGCAATGCCAGCATGGAGCTACTCGGTTAGCCCCCCTCGGCGGACTCTGAGTTAAGGGACTCGGGGGCCTGTTCTCTCTTCCCCAAGAGGGTTCACATTCTACAGTCCAGCCTCTAAGCGGCACCACTCTGTGCACAGTACTTGCCGGGTTTGAGTCCTGAGGGTGAATCATCTGCCTAGAGCCGCAGGTCGAGGTCATGAATGCCTGGCTCACAGAGATGGCCTTCTGCAGTGTGACTGTGGTATCCGCCGACAGTAACTTATGAAGAAAGCTCTCATGGCCAATTCCAATGACAAAAATGTCCGACAGCGCTTCTTTGAGGTGGTTGCCGAACTCGCACGGTGCCGTCAGCCTCCTGAGGTCTGCGGCGTATTTCGCGATTTCCTGGCCTTCGGGCCGTTGGTGGATGTAGAACCGGTGTCTGGCTGTGAGGATGCTCTCCTTGGATCAGGGTTACAAGCTCCTTGTACGTCTTGGTCATTGGTTTTGCTGGTGCCAGCAAGTCCCTGACGAGGCCATAGACGGTGGGCCTTCAACTGGTTAGCAAGATAGCTCTGCGTTTATCAGCCAGTGTGGCCAGGTCGTCTCCTGCCCGGTCATTTGCTGTGAAGAAATGTTCGAGCCTCTCCACAAAGGCATCCCAATCATCACCATCGGTGAACTGCTGCAACATACCAAGGGTAGCCATTTTCACGTGCAAGTTCATAATCTCGTCGCCAATTGTTGTGTTCTTAGATGCTCTAATAATGACTCTACGAGGCAATGTGTTGTACTTGAGCTGTAGTGACCTTAGTCCTTTATTCATTAACTCCAGAGTGAGGATCACACCTAGTGGCCTGCCTTTCATACTACGCCAGGCACACCTGTACAGGTAACCTACAAGTCTCCCACTGCTGTGCCCTCTGGTGGCACACCTTGTGATAGTACCAACAGTAGTCATGTAGGATACAGAACAGTAACGATCAACCAAGTGTCGTTGCAGGACCAGTACCCACTACCCAAAGCCGATGTCCTTTTCGCGACATTAGCAGGGGGAAAGGCATTTATCAAACTGGATCTAACCTCCGCTTACATGACCCAGGAGCTGGTTGAGTCGTCGAAAAAATTAACATGCATTAACACTCACAAAGGACTGCTCGTGTACCACAGGTGCCAGTTCGGGATTCGCTCAGCTGTAGCCATATTCCAAAGAAACACGGAGAGCCTGTTGAAATCGGTTCCACGCACCGTCGTATTTCAGGATGACATCCTCATCACTGGCCGCAACACCTCCGAACACCTGCACAACCTGGAAGAAGTTTTAAGTCGACTAAACAGATTGGACTCCGGTTGAAACGATCCAAATGTGTCTTCTTGGCGCCAGAGGTAGAATTCTTGGGGAGGAAGATTGCGGCAGACGGCATCAGGCCCACGGACTCGAAGACAGAGGCCATCAAGAATGCACCCACACCACGAAATGTAACGGAGTTGCGCTCGTTCCTGGGCCTCCTCAACTATTTTGGTAACTTTCTTCCAGGTTTGAGCACCTTGCTAGAACCGTTGCACAAGCTGTTACACAAGGGAGACGACTGGGCTTGGGGTAAAAATCAAGCGGTCGCCTTTGAGAAGGCCAGAAACCTGCTGTGTTCGAATAAATTGCTGGTATTATATGACCCATGTAAACGTCTAGTTTTAGCATGTGATGCACCGTCGTATGGTGTCGGGTGTGTTTTGCAGCAAGCCAATGTAGTGGGCAAGCTCCAACCGATTGCATATGCGTCCAGAAGCCTATCAAAGGCCAAAAGAGGTTACAACAAGGTCGAAAAGGAGGCTTTAGCCTGGGTTTACGGTGTAAAAAGATGCACCGCTATTTATTTGGACTCAGGTTCGAGTTAGAGATGGACCACAAGCCCCTAATCTCACTGTTTTTGGAAAGAAAAGGCATAAACACCAATGCTTCGTCTCGAATCCAAAGATGGGCACTAACACTGTCTGCCTACGACTATGTGATCCGCCACAGGCCAGGCACTGAAAACTGCGCCGATGCTCTCAGCCGACTACCGTTGCCCACCACCGGGATGGAAATGACGCAGCGAGCAAACCTGCTACTTGTCATGGATACCTTTGATAGCGACGGGTCACCCGTAACGGCCCGCCTAATTAAGACCTGGATCAGCCAGAATCCTCTGCTATCCCTTGTAAATGTTGCGTCCTCAATGGGAGCTGGTCAGTGGTCCCTAGAGACATGCAAGACGAGATCAAGCCATTTCACCGTCGTAAAGACAAAATGCCGATCCATTCAGATTGCCTCTTATGGGGCAACCATGTTATCTTGCCAAAGAAAGGCAGGGAAACCTTCATACGTGACCTACACAGCACCCATCCAGGCATAGTCATGATGAAGGCTATTGCCAGGTCCCACGTCTGGTGGCCCGGCATTAATTCGGTCCTGGAGTCGTGCGTGCACCAGTGTAACACATGCTCACAACTGAGCAATGCTCCCAGGGAGGCTCCACTTAGTCTCTGGTCCTGGCCCTCAAAACCATGGTCGAGGATCCATGTGGATTATGCGGGCCTATTTCTGGGAAAGATGTTCCTGGTTGTTGTGGACGCCTACTCCAAATGGATTGAATGTGTAATAATGGTCCGCAGCCACCATTGAAAGCCTCAGGGCCTTGTTTGCCACCCATGGCTTACCCAACATTCTTGTCAGCGACAATGGTCCATGCTTCACCAGCTCGGAATGCAATGAAATCATGACCTGTAATGGCATCAAGCATGTCAGATCTGTCCTGTTCAAGCCCGCATCCAACGGCCAAGCGGAGCGGGCAGTCCAAACCATAAAACAGAGCTTGAAACATGTCACGGAAGGCTCCTTACAAACCCGCCTGTCCCGGGTACTGCTCAGCTACAGGACATGACCCCACTCACTTACCGGGGTTCCCCCTGCAGAATTACTAATGAAACGAGCACTCAAAACCAGGCTCTTCTTAGTATATCCTGACCTCGATCAGGTGGAAACCAGGCATTATCAGCAAAACACGTATCACGCTGTACCACGCGACATCACTGTAAATTACCCTGTGTTTGTGCTGAATTACGGTCAGGGCCCGAAATGGGTCGCTGGCACTGTATTAACCAAGGAGGGGAATAGAGTGTTTGCTGTCAAACTGCTTAACGGTCAAATGTGCAGAAAATATTTGGACCAAACCAAATTACTATTCACAGATAATCAGGAACCACCGGAAGAGGACCTCACCTTCAGCGACCCACCGACACAAGCCCAATCAACAACAGACCTCGCTGCCAACCCCGAGGATGATCCCACTATCCCCAACAGTCCAGCCCAACCAGTCATGCTGCAAGACAGCAGTGGCCCAACCAACACACCCAGGCCAGAAGCGACACTCAGACGGTCAACCAGGGAGCGCAGGGCTCCGGTTCGCCTTAACCTGTAATCAACTCGCATCAAAGACCTTGGGGGGGGGGGGGGGGGAGTGATGTGATGTATGCAAACTCTTTGTATTAACAATGTAACTATGTACGATGTACCACTTGAGGGCGCTACTGTTGGAGGCCCACGGGTTTTCTGCCCTGGTATGCAGGGATATATAAAAGGCAGCCAGCCATGCTGCTCCTCACTTTACAATTGTATTAAATGGACTGAAGTCACACAGCTCTTACTCACAGTGCAAGGCCTCGTGGAGTTATTCGATGGTAATTGCAGACATAATAAGACCCCTCATGATTTTGAACAACTCTTAAAAAATCTCCTCTCAATCTTCTCTGCTCCAAGGACATAAGAACATAAGAATTAGGAGCAGGAGCTGGCCATTGGGCCCCTCGAGCCTGCTCCGCCATTCAATGAGATCATGGCTGATCTTCAACCTCAACTCCACTTTCCTGCACTGTCCCCATATCCCTTGGTTCCGTTAATATTCAAAAATATTCAAAAGGGGAATAACCCCAGCTTCGCCAGTCTATCAACATAACTAAAGTCCTTCATCCCTGGAATCATTCTCGTGAATCTTTTTTGCACCCTCTCTAAGGCCTTCACATCCTTCCTAAAGTGTGGTGCCCAGAATTGGGCACAATACTTCAGTTAGGGCTGAACCAGTGTTTTAAACAGGTTGATCATCATTTCCGCACTTTTGTACTCTATACCTCTATTTATGAAGCCCAGAATCCCTTATGCTTTTTTTACCCGCTTTCTCAACCTGCCCTGCCACCTTCAACAATTTGTGCAATATACCCCAGGTATATGTTTGTACACCCCCTTTAGGATTTTGTGTCTAAATCAAGTGTCTCCACTACCTCCTTCTTCACTATGCCTATGTACCATTTAGTTTATATGTCATCTCCTCATTTTTGCTACCAAAATGCATCACTTCACACTTTTCTGGTTTACATTTCATCTGCCACGTGTCCGCCCATTCCACCAGCCTGTCTATGTCTTCCTGAAGTCTATCACTCTCCTCTTCACTGTTCACTATACTTCCAAGTTTTGTGTCATCTGCAAATTTTTAAATTGTGCCCTGTACACCCAAGTCCAAGTCATTAATATATATCAAGAAAAGCAGTGGGCCCAGTACCGACCCCTGGGGAACATCACTGTATACCTCCCTCCAGTCCGAGAAACAAACGTTCACCACTACTCTCTGTTTCCTGTCACTTAGCTAATTTCATATCCATGCTGCCACTGTCCCTTTTATTCCATGGGATTCAACTTTGCTGGCAAGCCTATTATGTGGCACTTTGTCAAACACCTTTTGGAAATCCATGCGCACTACATTACCGTCATCAACTCTCTCTGTTACCTCTTCAAAAAACTCAATCAGGTTGGTTAAACACGATTTGTCTTTAACAAATCCGTGCTGGCTTTCCTTAACTAATCCACCCCTATCCAAGTGACTGTTAATTTTGTCCTTGATAACTGAGGTTAAACTGACGGGCCTGTAGTTGCTAGGTTTATCTTTGTACTCTTTTTAAAACAATGGTGTAACATTTGCAATTCTCCAGTCCTCTGGCACCATCCCATATCTAAGTATGATTGGAAGATTATGGCCAGTCCCTCTGCGATTTCCACCCTCAATTCCCTCAGCGTCCTAGGATGCATCCCATCCACTCCCAGTGATTTATCTACTGTAAGCACAGCCAGCCTTTCTAATACCCCTTTATCAATTTTTATCCCAACCAGTATCTTCACTAGCTCCTCCTTCACTATGTCTATGGCAGCATCCTCATGGTGAAGAGAGATACAAAGTACTCATTTAGTAACTCAGCCATGCACTCTGCCTCCATGTGTAGGTCTCCATTTTGGTCCTGTTCAACCTTCGTCGTCTCCAGGCGAGATCCAAGGTCATCCCATTCTCTGTCATCGAACTACAGTACGTGGATGATGCTTGCGTCTGCGCACATTGAGGCCGAACTCCAAGCCATCGTCAACATCTTCATTGAGGTGTACAAAAGTATGGGCCTCACACTAAACATCCATAAGACAAAGGTCCTCCACCAACCTGATCCCGCCACACAGCACTGCCCCCCAGTCATCAAAATCCACGGCGCGGCTTTGGACAACATGAACCATTTTCCATAGCTCGGGAGCCTACTATCAGCAAGGGAAGACATCATTGACGAGGTCCAACACTGCCTCCAGTGTGCCAGCGCAGCCTTCGGTCACCTGAGGAAGAGTGTGTTTGAAGACAAGGACCTCAAATCTGGCACCAAGCTTATGGTCTACAGGGCAGTAGTGACACCCGCCTTCCTGTATGGCCCAGAGACGTGGACCATATATAGTGGAAGCAAGTCTTTCTCGATTTCGAGGGATTGCCCAACGCCTCTTCTTTGCTATCCTTTCACTATTTATATGTCTATAGAAGACTTTTGGATTACCTTTTATGTTGGCTGCCATTCTATTCTCATACCCTATCTTTGCCCCTCTTATTTCCTTTTTCAATTATCCACTGACCTTTCGATATATAGCCTGATTCTCAGATGTATTCTCCACCCGACATCTGTCATACGCACTCTTTTTCTGCTTCATCTTACTCTCTATCTCTTTCGTCATCACCAAGCACGAAGGAAGATGGTTGTGGTTGTTGGCCAACCATCACAGCCCCAGGATATCGCTGCAGGAGTTCCTCAGGGCAGTGTCCAAGGCCCAACCATCTTCAGCTGGCTCATCAATGACCCTCCATCATGAAATTCTCTACCCCAGAGAGCTGTGGAGGCTGGGTAATTGAATATATTTAAGGCGCAGATAGACAGATTTTGAGCGATAAGAGAATAAAAGGTTATGGGGAGCGGGCAGGGAAGTGGAGCTGAGTCCATGATCAGATCAGCCATGATCATATTAAATGGTAGAGCAGGCTCGAGGGGCCAAATGGCCTACTCTTGCTCCAATTTCTTATGTTCTTATAAGTTCAGAAGTTGGGACGTTTGTTGATGAGTGCACAGAGTTCCATTCGCATCTCCTCAGATATGCAAGATTCGGCGAAAACATCGGCGTAAACTTTTGGACATAAGTTTTGAACTTTGCTGGGACACATTCACTGTACAGCAGAAGAGCTAACCTGGGTAACTCCAAACATGTTTTAACTTGAATACACATCAGCTGGGCGGGAATGAGAATGGCTGAAAGCAGGTTAATTGGGTGCCTTTTGTCGTGGAACGGGAACCCATCAGTGAGACATTAAGTAAAATGGCCGAGGCTTCAGGCCATCGAAAGACAAAGGAAAGCTATTTTGACCACAGTCTCATTGGAGCCACCCATCAAGGCACAACCCAGTTTGACAAAGGGACAGGCAAAGACTTGGTTTTGCTTTTCAATTGGACAGCCTCAGGCGGGAAGACAGTTGGACTTTAAGCAGTCTTGCAGGCATAAGAAAAGAATGGAAGCCATCTCTCTCTCCCCTCTTCTACGCCTGCTTGCAACGCACAAGGACCAAGCACTCCATCTGGAATGGAGAGAAGAAACCATCATCTACGAGCCAAGAGAGCCTCGCTACTTCGACTGGGAGGCTGATCTTGAGACCGGACTTGAATACCACAGATTGGTACGGACCCAGAAGATACGCCTCATCGGGAGAAGCAGCAAGTAAGCCAGAGGGGTAATTGGTGAGCATTTATCCCAGCCCACGGATCTTTAAGACCACTGCATAGTGTGAAAGGATGTCGTGTGTCCCAACCAAGCTTTAGTGGTTTTCAGGGGAGGTGATTTAGACGTGGGTACTTCGTGTTAGGGGCCTGTTTAGACAGGCCAAACCATGTATTGTACTGCATTTGTTTGTTTTACACACTAGGGTGTGTGTGGTTTTACTGGGTGCAAGCGTGTGTTTTAACTTTAATAAAAGCATTGCCGGTACTTGGACCAAGGTACCCGTCCCTGACTTATTCATCTGTTCAGTACAGTAATTCTAGCATTAGAACTATTGTAAAGTGGGGGTGCTTCAAAAACACCTAAGGAAAACCACTTACAGATAATGGAGCAGTCCATGCCCGCATGCAGCAAGACCTGGATGACATTCAGGCTTGGGCTGATAAGTGGCAAGTAACATTCGCACCAGACAAGTGCCAGGCAATGACCATCTCCAACAAGCGAGAGTCTCCCCTTGATATTCAACGGCATTACCATCACTGAATCCCCCACCATCAACATCCGGGGGTCACCATTCACTGGAAACTTAACTGGACCAGCCACATAAATACTGTGGCAACAAGAGCAGGTCAGAGGCAGGGTATTCTGCGGCGAGTGTCTCACCTCCTGACTCCCCAAAGCCTTTCCACCATCTGCAAGGCACAAGTCAGGAATGTGATGGAATACTCTCCACTTGCCTGGATGAGCGCAGCTCAAACAACACTCAAGAAGCTCAACACCATCCAGGACAAAGCAGCCTGCTTGATTGGCACCCCATCCACCACCTTCAACATTCACTTCCTCCACTACCGGCGCACCGTGGCTGCAGTACGTACCATTTACACAATGCACTGCAGCAACTCGCCAAGGTTTCTTCAGCAGTACCTCCCAAACCCGCGACCTCTACCACCTAGAAGGACAAGGGCAGCAGGCGCATGGGAACACCATCACCTCCATGTTCCCCTCCAAGTCACACACACCATCCTGAATTGGAAATATATTGCCGTTCCTTCATATTGCTGGGTCAAAATTCTGGAACTCCCTCCTTAACAGCACTGTGGGAGCACCTTCACCCCATGGACTGCAGCAGTTCAATAAGGCAGCTCAACACCACCTTCTCAAGGGCAATTAGAGATGGGCAATAAAATCTGGCCTTGACAGCGATGCCCACATCCCGGAACGAATAAAAAGAAAATCCAGGGAGCTCTCAATTTAGTTGCCTTACCTTTCCCCCCTAGTGGAAATCTACCTTCACTGCACCCAAACTATTTCCTCTTTAAAGGCAGCCCATTTTTCCATTATAGTTTTGCCTGCCAATCTTTGATTCCAGTTTACCTGGGCCAGAGCCATTCTCATCCCACTGAAATTGGCCTTTCCCCAGTTAAACATTTTTACTCTAGATTTCTTCCTGTCTTTTTCCATAGCTAATCTAAACCTTATGATACTGCGATCACTGTTCCCGAAATGCAGGCCTTTCTTTCTTAACTGTTCCCCTACTGACACTTGCTCCACTTGACCCATTTCATTCCCCAGAACCAGATCTAGCAATGCCTGCTCCCTCATTGGGCCAGAAACATACTGATTGAGAAAGTTCTCCTGAACACACTTCAGAAATTTTTCCCCCTCTCTGCCCTTTACATTAGGATAGTTAAAGTCCCCCAATATTACTACTCTTGCATTTATATAGCGCCTTTAACAGAGCAAAACGTCCCAAGGCGCTTCACAGGAGCGTTATCAAACAAAATTTGGCACCGAGCCACATAACAAGATATTAGGACAGGCCCAAAAGCTTGGACAAAGAGGTAGGTTTTAAGGAGCGTCTTAAAGGAGACAGAGAGGTTTAGGGAGGGAATTCCAGAGCTTAGAGCCCAAGCAGCTGAAGGCACGGCCGCCAATGGTGGATCAAAGGAAATTGGGGAATGCTCAAGAGGCTAGAATTGGAGGAGCGCAGAGATCTCGGAATGTTGTAGGGCTGGAAGAAATTAGAGATTCAGTCTAATTCTAAAAGGACAGACCTAGTGGAAAGGGTTCACAGAACAAATATCGAAGATTATTGTAGGTATTATTGGATGTCGTCCTTGGCTCATTGGTAGCAATCTCACCTCAGACGTTTATCCTTATTGGATTTTGCTTCCATCATTGATTCCACATCATAGCAACCTCTGTTATAGTCGCCTACATTCTATCTTTGTTTTTTAAACTCTTAACCTTCTCTATTCTAAAGAAAAGAGCCCTAATCACTTAATTGCTCAAGCCTCTCATCCTTGATATCGTCTCAATAAATCTCTTCCCTGCTGTCTCCTTGACATTTTTCAAATTGTGATCTGTTTGTGAAGGTGAAACTGTGCGTAACTTCATCTGGGAGATGGACTCACGCCAAATACACAGGGGAAGAGTTTCCACTTTGGCAACAATCGATAAAATCTTTGTGAACCTGCACAATTGGCATCGTAATAGACCAGAATCATTTATCTTTCATTCTCTTTCCATTAAAAATCTTCCCCATTGTGTGTAAGAGTGATAACCTGGTGCAGTTTGCTTCAAGAACAGACTTGCATTTCTATAGCGCCTTTCATGACCACCGGACATCCCAAAGCACTTTGGCCAGTGAAATACTTTTTGAAGTGTAGTCACTGTTGTAATGTAGGAAATGTGGCAGCAAATTTGCATACAGCAAGATCCCATAAACAGCAATGTGATATTGACCAAATAATCTGTTTTAATGGTGCTGGTTGAGGGATAAATACTAACTGGTCGGTTGGAGCAGCTGAGTCGGCCAGTGGGGAGCGAGAAGCGAGGTTCCAGTTGGAGGGACTTGGCAGCAGGTAAGGTAAGTCGAGATTGGGGATGTGGGATGGGCAGTGGGCCCTTGTAGCACCGGTTTTAGGGGTAGGTAAAAATACTTTGAGGGGTCGTAGTTAGGGCCAGAGGGGGCTTAGACAGTGAGGGGGGGGGAAAGTTGAGGGAGAGAGAGATGAAGAATGGCAGCATATGGTCAGAGGAAGGTTTGTTCGGGGAGAGCTCCCTAGGGAGCTGCTATCCCATGTGCCATCTTGGTACAACCAAGAGTCTTGGTTGAGACTTAGACGCGAGTGTCGTCAACTCCATCCCGCAGCATGCTACCCGCCACCATCTCAGCAAAACCCCAGCCCTGCACTAGGTAGGAAAGGCCATCCGTCAGCTCAAGAACAACAAGGCATCGAGAGCAGATGGAATCCCCGCTGAAGCACTAAAATATAGCGGAGAGGCACTACTGGCACAAATCCATGACCGCATCCCTCTCATCTGGAAGGAGGAGAGCATGCAGGGAGATCTCAGAGATGCCGTAATCGTGACCATCTTCAAAAAAGGGGAAAAGTCTGACTGCGGCAACTACAGAGGAATCTCCCTGTTACCAGCCTCTGGGAAAGTCATAGCTAGAATCCTCCTCAACCGCCTTCTCCCTGTGGCTGAGGAGCTCCTCCCAGAGTCACAGTGCAGATTCCGTCCTCTACGGGGTACAACGGAGATGATCTTTACGGCGCAACAACTGCAAGAGAAATGCAGGGAACAGCACCAACCCTTGTACATGGCCTTCGTTGACCTGACAAAGGCCTTTGACACTGTTAACTGTGAGGGACGATGGAGCGTCCTCCTCCATTTCGGCTGGCCCCCAAAAGTTTGGTGCCATCCTCCGCCTGCTCCACGATGGCATGCAAGCCATGATCCTGACCAACGGATCTACTGCAGACCCAATCCACATCCGGACCGGAGTCAAGCAGTGCTGCATCATTGCCTCAACCCTCTTTTCAATCTTCCTCGTTGCAATGTTCCACCTCACTCTCAACAAGCTCCCCGCTGGAGTGGAACTAAACTATAGAATCAGTGGGAACCTGTTCCAAACTTCGTCGCCTCCAGGCCAGATCCAAGACTGTCCCATCCTCTGTCATCGAGCTACAGTACCAACACGGATGATGCACATTCAGAGGCTGAACTATCGTCAACATCTTCACTGAGGCGTACGAAAGCATGGGTCTTACACAAATGTCCTCCACCAATCTGACCCCGCCACATAGCACTGCCCCCCAATCATCAAGATCCACGGCGCGGCCCTGGAAAACGTGGACCACTTTCCATACTGCGGGAGCCTATTATCAGCAAGGGCAGACATCGACGTCAAGGTTCAACACCGCCTCCACTGCGCCAGCGCAGGCTTCGGCCGTCTGAGGAAAAGAGTATTCGAAGATCAGGCCCTCAAATCTGGCAACAAACTTATGGTCTACAGGATTGTAGTGATACTCGCCCTCCTGTATGTCACAGAGACGTGGACCATATACAGTAGACACCTCAAATCGCTGGAGAAATATCACCAAAGTTGTCTCCGCAAGATCCTCCAAATCCCCTGCGAGGACAGATGCACCAACATTAGTGTTCTCGATCAGGCCAATATCCCCAGCATCGAAGCACTGACCACACTCGACCAGCTCCGTTGGGCGAGCCATATTGTTTGCAAGACGGCCCTAAGCAAGCACTCTACTCGGAACTCCTACACGGCAAGTGAGCCCCAGGTGGACAGAGGAAATGTTACAAGGACACCCTCAAGGCCTCCTTGATAAAGTGCAACATCCCCACCGACACCTGGGAGTCCCTGGCCAAAGACCATCCTAAATGGAGGAAGTGTATCTGGGAGGACGCTGAGCACCTCAAGTCTCGTCGCCGAGAGCATGCTGAAAACAAGGGCAGGCAGCGGAAGGAGCGTTCAGCAAACCAGACTCCCCACCCACCCTTTCCTTCAACGACTGTCTGTCCCACCTGTGACAGAGACTGTAATTCCCGTATTGGACTGTACAGTCACCTAAGAACTCACTTTTGGAGTGGAAGCAAGTCTTCCTTGATTTTGAGGGACTGCCTACAATGATGAAATATTGACTAGAACACCAGGGATAACTCCCCTGTTCTTCTTTGAAATAGTGCCATGGGATCCTTTACCTCAAAGAGCAGACGGGGCCTCAATTTAACATCCCATCTGAAAGACGGCACCTCCAACAGTGCAGCACTCCCTCAGCATGGCACTGGGAGTGTCAGCCTCGAACATACACCATTCCAGTCTGAAAAGACATGGTGGAAAGAATCCTTCCCCCTACTTATCCGCTCACCTCCCGTCCTGCCTCCCCCTCCTCCCCTCCCGTCCCGTCCCGTCCTCCCCTCCCCTCCTCCACCTCTCCCCTCCTTCCTCCGCCATGCCGGTACCAGCTGTGAGCAGCTTTAGCCCCGGCAGCTAAATTGGGCCTAATGTTCTCCCGAGAGAAAGTGGAACGCAAAGTCTAGTGCTCCACTTCCTCTCGGCGGCGGCAATGGGGCACTAACCACGGGAATTCTCCACGATGCGGAGAGGCACATAGCGCTCGTGGAAACACAGAGCCCTCTCCTTCCGTTAAGGGGAGGGCACGCTGCGGACCCTGCATCACAAAGCGGAGTGCCGGGCTGCAACATGGCGGCACGGACCCTGCGATCTCAAGAGGTCAAGGCCGCGACCAGTAAGTCAGCCATATTTTAAAATGCCAACGCCGCACCTCCCCTTTAATTTTCACCCCGTGAGCGGACCGGAGCCCGGTCGGTGACCCGCGAGGCTGGTGCCGACATTGCCCGCGACGGCCTCACAGGGCGCTGCCGAATTTTCGCTCCAGGGCGAAAATGGGTCGCTACGCACAGCAACCTCCTCCAGCCCCACAACCCCACAAGATGTCTGCGCTCCTCAAATTCTGCCCTCCCGAGCACCCCTGATTATAATCACTCAACCATCGGTGGCCGTGCCTTCTGTTCCCTAGGCCCCAAGCTCTGGAACTCCCTTCCTAAACCTCTCCGCCTCTCTACCTCTCTTTCCTCCTTCAAGACGCTCCTTAAAACCTACCTCTTTTATCAAGCTTTTGCTCACCTGCCCTAATTTCTCCTTATGCGGCTCGGTGTCAAAATTTTATCTCATAATACTCCTGTGAAGTGCCTTGGGACGTATCACTACATTAGAAGCGCTATATAAATACAAGTTGTTGTGGTTGTTGTTGTTGCACCATCATCCCTTTTGTCATTTACTCTCTCCTGCCTTCCACCCAATCACAGACATTCCCGTTTGTTATTTCCTCCCCTTTCGCTGCCTCTGCACTTCCTTAAAACCTGTTACATCTCGAACTTTTCCCAGTTCTGGCCTCTTGCGCATCCCCGATTTTAATCAATCCACCATTGACGGCCGTGCCTTCAGCTGCCAAAGCCCTAAAGTGTAAAATTCCCTCCCTAAACCTCTCTGCCTCTATCTCTCTGTCCTCCACCCCTCTCTCGCTCCTCCTTTAAGGGGCTCCTTAAAACCTACCTCTATGACCAAGCTTTTGCTCATCGATCCTAAGATCTCCTTATGTGGCTCGGTGTCCAATTTTGTTTGATTCTCGCTCCTGTGAAGCGCCATGGGATGTTTTATTACATTAAAGGCGCTGTAAGATGTTGTTCTAATGAAGGGTCACCATCCTGAAACATTAACTCTGTTTCTCTCACAGATGCTGCCTAACCCGCTGAGTATTTCCACCATTTTCTGTTTTTATTTCAGAATTGGATGGTTGATGAGCAGTGGCAGACATTTAAAGAGATATTTCATAACTCGCAACAAAAATATATCCCAATGAGAAGGAAAAACTGCAAGAGAAGTGATAACCATCTAAATAAGGAAATAAGAAATGGTATCAAATTGGAAACAAAGGCATACAATGTGGCCAAAACTAGTGGGAGGCCAGAGGATTGGGAAACTTTTAAAAGCCAGCAAAGAGTGACTAAAAAAATGATAAAGAGAGGGAAGATAGATTATGAAAGTAAACGAGCACGAAATATAAAAACAAATAGTAAGAGTTTCTACAGGTACAAAGAAAGGAAAAGAGTGACTAAAGTAAATGTTGGTCCCCAAGAGGATGAGACTGGGGAATTAATAATGGGGAACAGGGAAATGGCAGAGACGTTGAACAAATATTTTGTATCGGTCTTCTCAGTAGAAGACACTAAAAATATACCATTAGTGGATAATCAAGGGGCTATAGGGAAGGATGAACTTAATACACTCACGATCACTAATGAAGTAGTACTCGGTAAAGTAATGGGACTAAAGGCAGACAAGTCCCCTGGACCTGATGGCTTACATCCTAGGGTCTTAACAGAAGTGGCTGCAGAGATAATGGATGCATTGGTTGTAATCTACCAAAATTCCCTGGATTCTGCAGCGGTCCCAGCGGATTGGAATCCCGTAAATGTAACGCCTCTATTTAATAAAGGAGGCAGACAAAAAGCAAGAACCTATAGACCAGTTAGCCTAAGAACAGTCATTGGGAAAATGCTGGAGTCTATTATTAAGGAAGCATTGCAGGACATTTGGAAAAGCATAATTCAATCAAGCAGAGTCAGCATGGTTTTATGAAAGGGAAATCATGTTTGACAAATTTGCTGGAGTTCTTTGAGGATGTAACAAGGGTGGATAAAGGGGAACCAATGGATGTGGTGTATTTGGATTTCCAGAAGACATTCAATAAGGTGCCACATAAAAGGTTACTGTACAAGATAAAAGTTCACGGGGTTGGGGGTAATATATTAGCATGGATAGAGGATTGGCTAACTAACAGAAAACAGAGAGTCGGGATAAATGGGTCATTTTCCGGTTGGCAAACAGTAACTAGTGGGGTGCCGCAGGGATCGGTGATGGGGCCTCAACTATTTACAATCTATATTAATGACTTGGATGAAGGGACCGAGTATAATGTAAGCAAGTTTGCTGATGATACAAAGATGAGTGGGAAAGCAAATTGTGAGGAGGACACAAAAAATCTGCAAAGTGATATAGACAGGCTAATTGAGTGGGCAAAAATTTGGCAGATGGGAGTATAATGTGGGAAAATGTGAGGTTATCCACTTTGGCAGAAAAAATAGAAAAGCAAATTATAATTTAAATGGAGAACAATTGCAAAGTGCTGCAGTACAGGGGGGCCTGGGGGTCCTTGTGCATGAAACACAAAAAGTTAGTATGCAGGTACAGCAAGTAATCAGGAAGGCAAATGGAATGTTGGCCTTTATTGCAAGGGGGATAGAGTATAAAAGCAGAGAAGTCCTGCTACAACTGTACAGGGTATTGGTGAGGCCACACCTAGAGTACAGTTTTGGTCTCCGTATATTAAGGATATACTTGCATTGGAGGCTGTTCAGAGAAGGTTCACTAGGTTGATTCCAGAGATGAGGGGGTTGACTTATGAAGATAGGTTAAGTAGTTTGGGCCTATATTCATTGGAGTTCAAAAGAATGAGAGGTGATCTTATCAAAACATATAAGATAATGAGGTGGATGCAGAGAGGATATTTCCATTCATAGGGGAAACTAAAACTAGGGGACATAGGGCTCAATTTTCCCCAGTGATTTGTACCGTTTTTTTTGAGCAGGCTGCTTTTTCTGGCCTAACTTAAAAATCCACAGTTTCCCCAATCAATTTGCACCAGCGTAACTCATTTAGTTATGATTTTTTTAGGTAAGTTTTTTTTCATCCAAAGGGGGCATAACCAGCCACCTACGCCAATTCTGGCCATTTAGGGACCTTTGGCCAGCTGATAGTTACTCTATTTCTGCTTAGGCCAATGTATGTGGCCTCTCCAGAAAACCCTTACAGAGATGTAAAGAAATCTGCGCAGGTAAATAAATCGGAGGCCATTCGGCCTGGGCTAGGGCGGGGAACGGACTGGGAGGACACTCGGAGTCAGGGTCAGCAGGGGAGGGAGCAGACGGATCGGCAAGCTTGGAATTAAGTAGGGAGAACTAACAGTTAAACTCCTTCGGTCCAATTAAATATATTTTGCCACGTTATCGGAGGTTGCCGCCCTCTCCCGGAGACAGTAAGATCTTCGATCTAGGCACCTTCTCCGTCCGATTACAAATTTATCCCGATAAAACAAGAAATAAGTCTGCTCTGATTGTCCTAAAAGTTATAATAATTAAAGGGTGGAGCCATATAAAAATTTAAATTATAAAAAATAATAATCGACGGTTTCGGCCGGATACAGACAGGCTCCAACAAGCAGCAGCAGACGAACAGTCGATTCAACAGCAGTAAATAAGCAGCAGATCCCCACCAATTTTAAAAGCGGCATTAAATCAACTTCTTCCCCCAGACAAGTTAAATATAGTTTAAAAAAGTATAAATTAGTAAACTTATAAAATTGGGACACAGACTCACAGACAGCCTGCAGTGTGCTGGGACGAATCAGCATTCAGTCTAACAACGGATCCAACTCCCCAGTTCCAGCAGACTGATTCCATCGACTTTTAAAGCTGAGCTAAACTCGGAGCTGTACTGCGCATGCGCGTCCATTGCAGCGACATCAAAAACATACGTTTTTTTCCCGCGCATGCGCAGAAGGCCCGGCTGCGTTTTTTGGCGCAGACAGCAGGCTCCACCCCCTAGGCGACTGGCCACGCTGCGTGGCTCCGGATTGCAGTTTAAAGATCAGGAAAAGTTAGTACAATTATTTCTGCCACATTTCTGGAACTAAAAACCCGGCGTAACTCTGGCAATGCGCCAGAAAACGGGCTTGGGCAAAATTGAGCCCATAGTCTCAGAATAAGGGACCGCCCATTTAAAACTGAGGTGAGGAGGAATTTCTTCTCTCAGAGGGTTGTAAATCTGTGGAATTCTCTGCCCCAGAGAGCTGTGGAGGCTGGGTCATTGAATATAATTAAGGCGGAGATAGACAGATTTTTGAGCGATAAGGTAATAAAGGGTCATGGGAAGCAGGCAGGGAAGTGGAGCTGAGTCCATGATCAGATCAGCCATGATCTTATTAAATGGCGGAGCAGGCTTGAGTAGCCAGGTGGCCTACTCCTGCTCCTATTTCTTATGTTCTTATGTTCTAATTCTAGCATCTGCAGTGTTTTGCTTTTCATTCATTTATTTATTGTTTGTGGGAGCTTGCTGTGCACAAAATGGATTGGTAGGTCATAAATTCAGAAAGGAGGGAGCAAGAAAACAGGGAACTACAGGCCAGTTAGTCTGACATCAATCGTTGGGAAATTTTGTTTTATATTTGTTCATGGGATGTAGGCATCGCTGGCAAGGCCGGCATTTATTGCTCATCCCTAATGGCCCTCGAGAAGGTGGTGGTGAGCCGCCTTCTTGAATCGCTGCAGTCCGTGTGGTGAAGGTACTCCCACAGTGCTGTTCGAGGGGGAAAGGGGGACTTCCAGGTTTTTGACCCAGCGACGATGAAGGAGCAGTTATATATTTCCAAGTCAGGATGGTGTGTGACTTGGAGAGGAACGTGGAGGTGGTGGTGTTCCTATGCGCCTGGTACCGTTGTCCTTCTAGGTGGTAGAGGTCGCGCGTTTGGGAGGTGCTGCCGAAGAAGCCTTGGCGAGTTGCTGCAGTGCATCTTGTAGACGGTACACACTGCAGCCATGGTGCGCTGGTGGTGGAGGGAGTGAATGTTGAAGGTGGTGGATGGGGTGCCAATTAAGTCTTTTAAACTATCTACCCCAAAGGGCTGTGGATGCTCAGTTGATGAGTCTATTCAAATGGACTATAGGAGAATCAAGGGATATGGGATTGGGTGGGAAAGTGAAGTTGAGGTCAAAGATCAGCCATGATTTTATTGAATGGCGGATCAGGCTTGAGGGGCTGTGATGCCCACTCCTGCTCCAAATTCTTATGTTCTAACAGTGGCTATTCCTCCAATAGTGGTTCAATGGCACTATATAAATGTAAGTTCATTCTGTCTCGACCCTTAGTCACAACTTAGTTGCTCCCGATACACTGACTCACTTTTCTTTTTTCACATGCGCTGAGCATTTTCAGCATTCCCTATTTTTATTTCCGATCTCTCACTTTTCTACGTTTAATTGCTTAGCTGTTTCAGAAGCAAGCTGTGCTGGCCCTTCCAGTGCATGGTACCATGATATCCTCTCCCCTTACCCGGGAGCAGTGAATGTCCGCTCTGTAATGGAGGGCCAAGATGGCGGCCAGGAGCAAGATGAGCCAAGGCAGGTTCCTGCATCGAATGCACCGGGCAAACAGTCTCCATTTCATCGCACCTTTCCAGTCTCCTGAAAATGCACACACACAATTACTGAAGTATTAATCGCTCTCTTGCCTTAGACTCCGTTGCCAGAAAAGAACTATTGTCAATCAATACAAACCAAGAAAGAAAGACTTGCATTTATATAGCGCCTTTCACCACCTCAGAACGTCCCAAAGTGCTTTACAGCCAATGAAGTATTTTTGAGGTATGATGTAATGTGGGAAACGTGCCAGCCAATTTGAGCACAGCAAGGTCCCACAAACAGCAATGAGATAATGACCAGTGCGTAGAGTAGCTGCCACGTTTCCGACATGACAACAGACTCCCAAAGCAAGCGCTCTACTCGGAACTCCTACATGGCAAGCGAGCTCAAGGAGGGCAGAGGAAACGTTTCAAGGATACCCTCAAAGCCTCCTTGATAAAATGCAACATCCCCATCAATATCTGGGAGTCCCTGGTCAAAGACCGCTCTAAGTGGAGGAAGTGCATCCGGGAGGGCGCTGAGAGTGCATGCAGAAAGCAAGCTCAGGCAACGGAAGGAGCATGCGGCAAACCTGTCCCACCCACCCTTTCCTTCAACGGCTGTCTGTCCCACCTGTGACAGAGACTGTAATTTCCGTATTGGACTGTAAGAACTCATTTTTAAAGTGGAAGCAAGTCTTCCTCGATTTCGAGGGACTGCCTATGAAATATCTCTAATTTTAAGATTGTGGCCCCTTGTATCTGATTCCCCCACCAGAGGAAATTTTTTCTCTGTATCTATCCTTAACATTTTTAAAAGCTCAATCAGATCACGCCTCAATCTTCTAAATTCAAGAGAATACAAATAAAGTCTTGCATTTATATGCCATTTTTCGTGACCTCAGAACGTCCCAAAGCACTTCAAGGACAATTAAAATATAGCCACTATTGTAAAGTAGGAAAAGCTGCCGCCAACTTGCACACAGCAAGCTCCCACAAACAGCAATGTGATAAATGAGCAGATAATCGGTTTTATTTAGTGATGTTGATTGAGGGATAGATATTGGCCCAGGGATAACTCCCCTGCTCTTCTTTGAAAGAATGCCAAGGGATCGTTTACATCCACCCGAGAGGGCCTCTGTTTAACATCTCATCTGAAAGACGGCACCTCCAACAGTGCAGCACTCCCTCAGTCATCATCATCATCATAGGCAGTCCCTCGGGGTCGAGGATGACTTGCTTCCGTACTAAAAATGAGTACTCAGATAACCGATGAACTCAGTTTAAATGGTGGAAGATGCCTGTGCATGAATTTTTTTAACATGGTGTGGCTGTTGCACACCAGCTACTTCACAGACTTGACGGAGCGAGGTCTTGGTCCAGTGGCAAGGGGATTTAAGACGACTGAAGACCAGGCTCCTCATCTGTTCCCTCAGTAGTGCCCCTCTGACAGTGCAGAACTCCCGCAGTACTGCCTCTCCAACAGTGCAGAACTCCCTCAGTACAGCTCCTCCGACAGTGCAGCGCTCCCTCAGAACTGCCCCTCCCTCAGTACTGCCCCTCCAACAGTGCAACGCTCTCTCAATAATGCCCCTCTGACGGTGCAGCGCTCCCTCAGTACTGCCCCTCCCACAGTATAGCGTTCCTTCCGTACTGCCTCTCCGACAGTGCGGCACTCCCTCAGCACTGTTCCTCCAACAGTGTGGCACTCTTTCAGTGCTGCACCGGGAGTGTCAGCCTAGATTTTGTGTTCGAGTCTCTGGAGTGGGAATTGAACCCACAACCTTCTGACTCAGAGGTGAGAGTGCTACCCACTGAGCCACAGCTGACACAAGCCATGTTTATGCAACCTGTCCTCATAACTGAATCCTCTAAGCCCCGGTCTAATTCTGTAAATTAAGGCCGAGGTCCAACAAAAATCCCGCGACCTAAGGAATAGATGTTAGGTGGAGAAATCACAGGAGATTCAGCAGCTGGCCGACAGCCATCATGTGCGAGGATTCTTTACCGCAGTCAAGACCACCTGCGGCCCAAGCACCCAAGGTCCAACCCCACTGTTGGCCAAGGACAGGGAGACACTCATCAAGGACACTGAGGCAGTCAGGACCCACTGGAAGGAGCACTGAGCCCTGTGGCACTCCACTAGGCATTGCCTACCATTCTGAAAAGGACCCGTTTATCCCTACTCTCTGCTTCCTGTCTGCCAACCAGTTCTCTATCCACATCAGTACATTGCTCCCAATACTTTGATTTTGCACACCAATCTCTTGTGCGAGACCTTGTCAAAAGCATTTTGAAAGTCCAAATACACCACATCCACTGGTTCTCCCTTGTCCACTCTGCTAGTTACATCCTCAAAAAATTCCAGAAGATTCGTCAAGCATGATTTCCCTTTCGTAAATCCATGCTGACTTGGACCGATCCTGTCATTGCTTTCCAAATGCGTTGCTATTTCATCTTTAATGATTGATTCCAACATTTTCCCCACTACTGATGTCAAGCTAACCAGTCTATAATTACCCGCTTTCTCTCTCCCTCCCTTTTTAAAAAGTGGTCTTACATTAGCTACCCTCCAGTCGATAGGAACTGATCCACAGAGTCGATAGACTGTTGGAAAATGATCACCAATGCATCCACTATTTCTAGGGCCACTTCCTTAAGCACTCTGGGATGCAGACTATCAGGCCCCAGGGATTTATCGGCCTTCAATTCCATTAGTTTCCCTAACACAATTTCCCGCCTAATAAGGATATCCTTCAGTTCCTCCTTCTTACTAGACCTACTGTCCCTCCTTCTTACTAGACCTACTGACCCTAGTACAATCAGAAGGTTATTTGTGTCTTCCTTCATGAAGACAGAACCAAAGTATTTATTCAATTCTTTATTCCCCATTATAAATTCACCTGAATCCGACTGCAAGGGACCTACGTTTGTCTTTACTAATCTTTTTCTCTTCACATATTTATAAAAGCTTTTGCAGTCAGCTTTTATGTTCCCTGCAAGCTTCCTCTCGTACTCTATTTCCCCCTCTTAATTAAACCCTTAGTCTTCCTCTGTTGAATTCTAAATTTCTCCCAGTCCTCAGGTTTGTTGCTTTTTCTAGCTAAATTATATGCCTCTTCCTTGGCTTTAACACTATCCTTAATTTCCCTTGTTAGCCATGGTTGAGCCACCTTCCCCGTTTTATTTTTTACTCTAGACAGGGATGTACAATTGCTGAAGTTCATCCATGTGAACTTTAAATGTTTGCCATTGCTTATCCACAGACCACCCTTTAAGTATCCTTTGCCAGTCTATTCGAGCCAATTCACGCCTCATACCGTCGAAATTACCTTTCCTTAAGTTCAGGACCCTAGTTTCCGATTAACTGTGTCACTCTCCATCTTAATAAAGAATTCTACCATATTATGGTCACTCTTCCCCAAGGGGCCTCGCACAACAAGATTGCTAATTAGTCCCATCTCATTACACATCACCCAGTCTAGGATGGCCAGCCCTCTAGTTGGTTCCTCGACATACTGGTCTAGAAAACCATCCCTAATACACTCCTCCACCGCATTGCTACCAGTGTGGTTAGCCCAATCTATATGTCGATTAAAGTCACCCATGATAACTGCTGTACCTTTATCGCACACATCCCTTATTTCTTGTTTGATGCTGTCCCCAAACTCACTATTACTGTTTTGTGGTCTGTACACAACTCCCACTAGCGTTTTCTGTCCTTTGGAATTTCGCAGCTCCACCCATACCGATTCCACATCATCCAGGCTAATGTCCCTCCTTACTATTGCATTAATTTCCTCTTTAACCAGCAACACCACCCCGCCTCCTTTTCCTTTCTGTCTATCCTTCCTAATTGCTGAATACCCCTGGATGTTGAGTTCCCAGCCTTGGTCATCCTGGAGCCATGTCTCCATAATGCCAATCACATCATACCCGTTAACTGCTATCTGCGCAGTTAATTTGTCCACCTTATTCCGAATACTCCTCACATTGAGGCACAGAGCCTTCAGGCTTGTCTTTTTAACACACCTTGCCCCTTTAGAATTTTGCTGTAATGTGGCCCTTTTTGTTTTTTGCCTTGGGTTTCTCTGCCCACCACTTTTACTATTCTGCTTTCTATCTTTTGCTTCTGACTCCATTTTATTTCCCTCTGTCTCCCTGCATAGGTTCCCATCCCCCTGCCATATTAGTTTAACTCCTCCCCAACAGCACTAGCAAACACACCTCCTAGGACATTGGTTCCAGTCCTGCCCAGGTGCAGATGGTCCGGTTTGTACTGGTCCCACCTCCCCCAGAACAGGTTCCAATGCCCCAGGAATTTGAATCCCTCCCTTCTACACCACTCCTCAAGCCACATATTCATCTGAGCTATCCTGCGATTCCTACTCTGACTAGCACGTGGCACTGGTAGCAATCCTGAGATTACTACTTTTGAGGTCCTACTTTTTAATTTAACTCCTCGCTCCCTAAATTCATCTCGTAGGACCTCATCCCATTTTTTACCTATATTGTTGGTACCTATATGCACCACGACAACTGGCTATTCACCCTCCCTTTTCAGAATGTCCTGCACCCGCTCCGAGACATCCTTGACCTTTGCACCAGTGAGGCAACATACCATCCTGGAGTCTCAGTTGCGGCCACAGAAACGCCTATCTATTCCCCTTACAATTGAATCCCCTATCACTATTGCTCTCCCACTCTTTTTCCTGCCCTCCTGTGCAGCAGAGCCCGCCATGGTGCCATGAACTTGGCTGCTGCTGCCCTCCCCTGATGAGTCATCCCCCTCAACAGTACCAAAAGCGATGTATCTGTTTTGCAGGGGGATGACCGGAGGGGATCCCTGCACTACCTTCCTTGCACTGCTCTTCCTGTGGTCTTCCATTCCCTATCTGGTTGTGTACCCTGTACCTGCAGTGAGACCAACTCACTAAATGTGCTATTCACATCATTCTCAGCATCGTGCATGCTCCAGAGTGAATCCACCCACAGCTCCAGTTCCGCATTGCAGACCGTCAGGAGCTGGAGGTGGATACACTTCCCGCACACATAGTCGTCAGGGACACCGGAAGCGTCCCTGAGTTCCCACATAGTACAGGAGGAGCATAACATGTGTCCGAGCTCTCCTGCCATGACTTAACCCCTAGATTAGCTTAAATTGGCAACAACAATGCTGAAGGTTACTTACTGATATAGAAAAGAAAAAAGAAAAGCTACTTACCAATCACCAGCCAATCACTTACCCCTTTGGCTGTGACGTCACCTTTCAATTTCTTTCTACTTCTTTTGTGCCTCCCTGCTGCAGCTGCACAAGCACGCCTTTATAGGCCTCCCCACGCTCGCCTCACCGACGCTGCTCGCACTCCCGTCTCCTGCTGACGTTGGGCCTTTATAGGCCTCCCCACGCTCGCCTCACCGACGCTGCTCGCACTCCCGTCTCCTGCTGACATTGGGCCTTTATAGGCCTCCCCACGCTCGCCTCACCGACGCTGCTCGCACCAGTATCAAGCAGTGCCGCATCATCGCACCAACCCTCTTCTCGATCTTCCTTGCTGCAATGCTCCACCTCACAATCAACAAGCTCCCCGCTGGAATGGAACTAAACCACAGAACCAGTGGGAACGTGTTCAACCTTCGTCATCTCCAAGCCAGATCCAAGACCATCCCAACCTCTGTCGTCGAACTACAGTACGTGGACGACGCCTGCGTCTGTGCACATTTGGAGGCTGAACTCCAAGTCATCGTCAACATCTTCACTGAGGCGTACGAAAGCATGGGCCTTACACTAAACATCTGTAAGACAAATGTCTTCCACCAACCTGACCCCATCACACAGCACTGCCCCCCAGTCATCAAGATCCACAGCGTGGCTCTGGACAACATGGACCACTTTCCATACCTCAGGAGCCTATTATCAGCAATGGCAGACATCGATGTCAAGGTTCAACACTGCCTCCAGTGTGCCAACGCAGCCTTCGGCTGAGGAAACGAGTGTTCACAGATCCGGCCATCAAATCTGCCACCAAGCTCATGATCTACAGGGCTGTAGTGATACCCGCCCTCCTGTATGGATCAGAGATGTGGAACATATACAGTAGACTGCTCAAATCGCTGGAGAAATACCACCAACATTGTCTCCGCAAGATCATGCAAATCCCCTGGGAGGACAGATTTACCAACGTTAGCATCCTCAATCAGGCCAACATCCTCAGCATCGAAGCACTAACCACACTCAATCAGCTCCGTTGGGCGGGCCACATTGTTCGCATGCCTGACACAAGATTCCCAAAGCAAGCGCTCTACTCGGAACTCCTACACGGCAAGCGAGCCCCAGGTGGGCAGAGGAAACGGTTCAAGGACACCCTCAAAGCCTCTTTGATAAAATGCAACATCCCCACCGACACCTGGGAATCCCTGGCCAAAAACCGCCCTAAGTGAAGGAAGTGTATCCAGGAGGACGCTGAGCACCTCGAGTCTCGTCGCCGAGAGCATGCAGAAAACAAGCGCAAGGAGCGTGCCACCCTTTCCTTCAACAACTGTCTGTTCCACCTGTGACAGAGACTGTAATTCCTGCATTGAACTGATCAGTCACCTGAGAACTCACTTTTAGAGTGGAAGCAAGTCTTCCTCGATTTCGAGGGACTGCCTATGACTAACATGTAGTTCAGCTGTCTCTGATTTAGATTCTCAGTACTGTTGCCACGCAACATTCCCTATTGATCTGAATGCAGATGTACTATGTGGACCAGTGAGATAGTATTCTCTGACCCCTTTCCTCACACAGCTTAAACGCTTGGTTCAGTCCCTGGGTTTGTGGACCAATCATAGTGTCCAACGGTGGACAGGTTGCTCGGTTCCAGGGTCGCCCACTCTGGTTGGACGGATTCCTGGAGGTTTCATCACATGATCTTCTGCCTCCAACCGGCCCCACTCCCACACTCCCACCATTGGCCGCCCGACTTATCCATCATTGTGGCGCCCCGCCTTACCACAGGCCAATCGGAAAATGAGCAGGCTCTCCGAAACCCCATTGGGTGATTCTAGGCTTTCAGTCAAACACACCTTTTTCCCCCAACCTCCAATAGTATTACAGCAAATATATAAAACTGTTTTAAAGAAAATGAAAAAAAAAAAATTTCTTTAATGTGACTTTTTCTCCCGGGTTTTTGCTCCCAGCACTGTCCTGGAGATCACTTCAATTCCTGAAGATTCCAGGGCAGTCCTGGAGGGTTGGCGACCCCTACCCACCGATGCAGGAGTAGAAATGTCACAATCGGGACACTGTCCGATTGTGTGTGGGCCATTTAATATTCAACACACCAAAGTCAGTGTTACCTTCAAGGATTTCAGAGGCAATGCTTTGGGCCGACCGCAGGAGCAGGGGAGAGAAAGTGAAATCAGGATCATGCAAATTATTTTTGGATTTTGCTTTCCCAAAGGAACTGATTCAGTTTTCAAGCCACTCCAAATATCTCAAATTAAAGTGATTGGGCAGCTTATCAAAAATGGTGGGGAACCAAAGGTCTAATGAGGGTGAGGAACTTAACGTAATTAATATAAGTAGAGAAAAAGTACTAGAGGAACTAATGAGACTATAATATTGTGTGAATAAAGGAATTTTAAATATTAAAGTGTAAGATTCCAAAATTCGTGGAAACCTCCCAGTGTTTGGACTCACTGAAAAGGAAATTCAATTTTGGGCTATTAAACAGAAAGTTTGGGATCCTAAAATGCATATGGAAGAAATTACAAGTTTTAACCAAGTTTGGGATTTTAAAAGACATGTTTGGGCCTGTGGGGAAAAGCTGCAGAAACAGAGAGGTGGGATTTAGAATTTGGATATTGTAGCTAATCAGTTTGTCTGGGGGAGCTGTTTAACCAGTCAGGCTCCCAGAAAACATTAGCATTTAAACAATCGACCACTGAAGAAACAGGACCCAAATGTCACATACATATTCCAACACCTTTTTCAACATGCATAGAAATATCTGGCTCAGCCCAGACTTCCCGAAGCAAAGCAGTGCTATCACAATGGACAAGAGCTCATTAGCTCATAAATAAGGAGTATCACAATCCCAAAGTCTATCAACGCCAGATTAAAACATTTAATCAAGTTTCAGTTAGTGAGCCCGCCAAAACTTATACAAAGAAGACCACTTAAAAATCAAGGGGCAGCAAAACTCAAACAAAAGAAACATTAGATTTGGCGCGAAGATTAAGCAGCCTCTCAGAGTATAATTGAGGGCCAACGTACCAAGAGAGCAATTCTATTCTGACCCTCACAAGAGAACTACTCTATTCTGACCATCACAGGAAGAACTGTTCTGACCACCACAGGAAAACTTTTCTGACCAAGCACTTCGGAACAACAAGATCGAGAGCACACGGCGAGAAACCACAGGAAGAAACATCGCGACATCGGAGAAAAGAACGTCAAAAAACAATCAGTGGAACATAAATACCAACTGACTTGGTAGGCCTAGACTATCCAGTAGAAATTACCTAAAGAACTTAAAACCCTATTGCTAACAAAGGAAATTGGGTACTCACCCAAGATAAATCCAAAACGCGTCTAACCGCATCAGCGGACTCAACCCAACTGGTTTCAATACGCAGCAGAGGTCTTCTACCACGTCTGGAGTACGGCAAGGCAAACCGGCTTTCACCAAGGAACTCCGAAACCGTGAAACAGCCCAACTGTCAAAGGAAGGATCTGGTGAGCATGAATCCCTGGAGCCCTAGAGTTTGACCTAGTTAGAGAGTGAGTGGGAGGTGGGAGGTATTTCTGTTGTGTTTATTACCTGTAATAAAGTATTCCCCATTGTTTAGAACCTTTATATAAGATTTTACCGTTTTATTGGAGTGTATTTGTGTTATTTGCTTTCTTGTACAAAACAGTTGTCTGCTGCACTTCATTATACCCTGATTAATAAATCCAAACTCGAGAACCAGGGAATAGGAGCAACTCGCAACCGCTCCGGTCAGGAAGGCAAGCGGACAGACCCACCACCCCCTACAAAGGGCATCAAGGGATTATGGGGATAGTGTAGGAAGGTGTTGAGGTCGAAGGTCAGCCTTGATCTCATTGAATGGAGCAGCAGGCTCGAGGGGCCGAATAGGCTACTCCTGCTCCTATTCCTTATGTTATTTGGCCTGATATTCCGGCCTCCCCGAGTCCGTGCGGAAGGCATCGCAAAAGCCGGTTTTCGGCGCGCAATGCACATGTGCCGAAAACCAGCTTTTCCGACGTGTCAAGTTCTGGTTTGACAGATCCTCTGCATCTTGGCAGTGAGGACATTCGCATGGACAAGATTGTGATATTTACCCAGCTCTTGCCCAGTGAATGTCCTTCAAACTCTTGCACCTGGTAAAAGCAAGCGCATAGCTTACTTTTACCAGCGTAAGAGTTTTAAAACATATAAAAAACATAAAAATAAAATTTCAAAACACATTTTTATGTTAAAAACCCTGCCCACTAAGGTAAGTTTATTTTCAACCCTAACTACAAAAGTTTAAAAAAAATTTGGAAAAATATATATTTTTTAAAACACATTTATTGGGTTCAATTTTCCCCAATTATCTGCGCCCTTTTTTTTGGCGTGCACCATTTTATTTTGGAGTAAGTTCAAATCTCCAAGTTTCCCCAAAGTTTCTGCGCTAGCGTAATTTACTTAGGTAGGATTTTTTTAGCTGCCATCCGCGCCAGTTCTGGTCATTTAAGCAAGTTTGGCCAGCTCTGATTTTTTCCAATGTTTCTTAGGACAGCGTATGTGACCGCTCTGGAAAAACTTCTGGGCAGTTAACAAAATCGGCGCAGCAGATGCAGTTCCACGGCCCGGACATCAGCGGGGGAGAGGTAGGGAGAGGAGCGAGAGGGGGAGAGGGAGAGGGAGAGGGGGGGGAGAGGGAGAGGGAGAGGGAGGGGGAGAGGGAGAGAGGGAGGGGGGGAGGGGGAGAGGGAGGGGGAGGAGGGAGGGGGGGAGGGAGAGAGAGAGGGGGAGAGAGAGTGGGAGAGGAGAGAGAGGGGGAGAGGAGAGAGAGAGGAGAGAGAGAGAGGGGGAGAGGGAGAGAGAGAGAGGGGGAGAGGAAAAAGAGGGAGAGAGGGGGAGAGGGAGAGAGAGAGGGATAGAGAGAGGGTGAGAGAGAAAGGGGGAGAGGAGAGAGAGAGGGGGAGAGGGAGAGGAGAGAGAGAGGGAGCGGGAGAGAGAGGGGGAGAGGAGAGAGAGGGGGAGAGTGGGGGAGAAGGCCTTTCGGCCGGGGTTTGGAGCGGCTAGGGGTGGGAGGGAGGCTGGAATGTTGCTGCAATGTGCAATGTGCTTGTGCAGGTTGCTGTGAGCTGGCCAGAATGTGTTGTATGTTTCACTTTCCAGCCTCAGCAGTGTGTCCCTTGTTACCCTGGCAACCCAGTCTTTTTGGAGCAGATCTTAGGCTCCACCCCCAAAGCTAAAGGACAGGCTAGGCGGCGCCAAAATCAACAATTCAAACGGGGAAACTTGAATGATTTTGTTTTGGCGTAGTTGGGCCCAAAAAAAATGGGCGTAGCTCTTCAAGTATGCCAAAAAACGGCATTGGGGAAAATTGAACTCATTAACTTTAATTTCAATTAATTTTAATTATGTGAGGTGTGTTTTTTATTTTTTATTATTTTTTGTTATATGATGTTTCGTGTGTTTGCTATTAATGAGAAAAAAAACCCAATGAGAACTTGTAGATACCAAGTTTCCATTGCTATTAATGAGAAAGCTGTGCAATACTGTACCTGATTGGCTGAGCAGTCACACGTGACTGCATCTTCTGCAAGGGAACTTGGAGGACGGGAGCGCGCTCCTCAGTGCAGGAAGAGAAGACCTCCCCACCGGAATCCCAGGCACCTCCAGGAACAACTGGTAATTTCGTTAAAATTCTCAGCTTGGAGGCGCTCATCCGAATGAAGCCCCCGACCGGAATTTCAGGCCCCTTATGTTCTTCTGTAAAAGCCGGAAAATCCCCTGGATCTGATGGCCTACATCCTAGGGTTCTAAAAGAGGTGGCTGCAGAGATAATCGGTGTATGTTTCCCCTCGTGGGGGAATCTAGAACGAGGGGGCATAGTTTGAGAATAAGGGGTCGCACATTTAAAATATAAATGAGGAGGAATTTCTTCTCTCACAGGGTCGTGAATCTGTGGAATTCTCTGCCCCAGAGAGCTGTGGAGGCTGGGTCATTGAATATATTTAAGGTGGAGATAGACAGATTTTTGAACGATAAAGGAGTCAAGGGTTATGGGGTGCCAGCAGGGAAATGGCGTTGAGGCCAGGATCAGATCAGCCATGATCTTATTGAATAGTGAAGCAGGCTCGAAGGACCAAATGACCAAATGGCCAACTCCTGCTCCTATTTCTTATCTTCTAATTTTCTTATGTTCATTGGATTTGATCTTCCAAATTCCCTAGATTCTAGAACAATTCCAGTGGATTGGAAAGTAGCAAATGCAACACCACTATTTGAGAAAGGAGGTTGTGAGAAAACAGGGAACTACAGACCAGTTAGCCTGATATCACTCATTGGGAAAATATTGGAATCTATTGTTAAGGAAATGTTATCGGGGCATTTAGAAAATCATAACATGATCAGGCAGAAAAAACATGGTTTTATGAAAGGGAAACCGTGTTTGGCAAATCTAGTAGAGTTTTTTGAGGATGCAACTAGCAGGGTAGATAAAGGGTAACCAGTGGATGAAGTATATTTGGATTTCCAAAAGATATTCGTTAAGGTGCCACATAAAAGCTTATTACACAAGATAAAGGCTCATGGGATTGGAGGTAATGTATTAGCATGGACAGAGGATTGGACAGAAAACAGAGAGTAGGGATAAACGGATCTTTTTCAGATTGGTAGGCTGTAACTAGTGAGGTGCCGCAAGGATCAATGCTGGAGCCTCAGCTATTTACAATCAATATTAATGACCTAGATGAATGGACCAAGTGTAAAGTATCCAAGTTTGCTGAAGATACAAAGTTAGGTGGGACAGTAAGCTGTGAGGAGAACACAAAAAGAGTCTGTAAAGGGATATAGATAGACTAAGTGACGTGGCAGATGGAGTATAATGTGGGGAAATGTGAGATTATTCACTTTGGTAGGAGCAATAGAAAAACAGAATATCTTTTAAATGTTGAGAAACTTTTAAATGTTGGTGTTCAGAGAGATTTGGGTGTCCTTGTGCAAGAAACACAGAAAGCTAGCATAGAGGTACAGCAAGCAATAAGGAAGGCAAATGGCATGTTGTCCTTTATTGCAAGGGGGTTGGAGTATAAGAGTAAGGAAGTCTTGCTACAATTGTACAGGGCCTTGGTGAGACCACACCTGGAGTACAGTACACAGTTTTGGTCTCCTTATCTAAGGAAGGATATACATGCCTTGGAGACAGTGCAAAGAAAGTTCACTCAATTGATTCTTGGGATGAGAGGGCTGTCCTATGATGAGAGATTGTGTAGAATCGGTCTATACTTTCTGGAGTTTAGATGAATGAGCGGTGATCTCATTAAAACATACAAGATTTTGAAGGGGGATTGACAGGATAGATGCTGAGAGGTTGTTTCCCCTGGCTGGAGTGTCTTGAATGGGGGTGTAGAAACATAGAAACATGGGCTAGATTTTCCACTTCACATTGCCCATCTAAGGCCCATCTATGACCCAAAATGGAGCAGTAGTAGGCCATTCGGCCCTTCGAGCCTGCACCACCATTTAATATGATCATGGCTGATCCTCTATCTCAACACCATATTCTCGCTTTTTCCCCATACTCCTTGATGCCTTTTGTGTCTAGAAATCTATCTATATCCTCAGGATAAGGGGTCGGCCATTTAAGACCGAGATGAGGAGGAATTTCTTCACTCAGAATCTTTGGAATTCTCCACCCCAGAAGGCTGTGGATGCTGAGTCTCTGAATATATTCAAGGCTGAGATCGATAGATTTTTGGACTCTAGGGGAATCAAGGGATTATGGAGATCGGGCGGGAAGGTGGAGTTGAGGTTGAAGATCAGTCAAGATCTTATTGAATGGCAGAGCAGGCTCAAGGGGCCATATGGCCGATTCCTGCTCCTATTTCTTATGTTCTTATGTAATCAGTGGACTGGAAGGATTCAGCATGGCTCTAGGAATTAACAACAACCTGCATTTATATAGCGCCTTTAACATAGTAGAACGCCCCAAGGTGCTTCACAGGAGTATTATCCTGTAATGGACTGATTAATTACTTTGTCTCATGTTTTACCAGAGAAACTAACAAGGTGGACAAGACATTAGAAGAAGAGATCAGAAAAGATATAAAATAATTGAAGATAGAAAAGGGCGAGATAATTGATAAACTAATCAAATTTAGAGAGGATAAACCCTCTAGTCCAGATGGATTACATCTACACTTATTAAAAGAAGTTCAGGAAGAGATAGAGATAGCAGAGGCACTATTACAAATATATAACAATTCATTAGGAAAGGGAATAGTGCCAGAGGACTGGTGGACAGCTAATGTGATTCCTTTATTTAAAAAGGGAGCTAGAACAAGTCCAGAGAAATACAGACTAATTAACTTAATGTCGGTGGTCGGAAAGATAATGCAATCTTTAATCAAAGATGTAATAGAAAAACATCTAGAAACCAAAAATATACTCAAGAGTAGTCAGCACGGATTCCAAAAGGAAAGTTCTTGCTTGACCAACATTATTGAATTATTTAAAGAAGGAACAGAAAGGGTAGACAAGGGTAATGTAGTAGATGTTATATATTTTGATTTTCAAAAGGTTTTCGATATGATACCATATGATCGAATGGTGACTAAGGTGGAGTCAGGGGACAAGTAGCAGAATGGACAGCAAACTGACTACAGAAAAGAAAACCAGGAGTAGGGGTTAAAGGTAGTTACTTAGGGCTCAATTTCCCCCAGTATTTGCTGTTTTTTTTGGAGTAGGCTGCTTTTTCTGGCCTAACTTAAAAATCCCCAGTTTCCCCAATCAATTTGCACCAGCATAACTGACATAGTTACGGTTTTTTTTAGGTAGGTTTTTTTTTGCTCAAAAGGGGGCGTTACCAGCCACCTACGTCAATTCTAGCCATTTAGGCAACTTTGGCCAGCTAATAGTTACTCCATTTCTACTTAGGACAGCGTATGTGGCCACTCGAGAAAACCCTTGCGGCGAGTTAAAGAAATCGGCACAGGTAAGGAAATCGGCGCAGGTAAGGAAATCGGCGCAGGTAAGGAAATCGGCGCAGGTAAGGAAATCGGCGCAGGTAAGGAAATCGGCGCAGGTAAGTGCAGCAGATGCCTGGACAGCAGCAACAGGAAAGGTAAGAGAGAGGAGGAGAGAGAGGTGGGGGAGGAAGAGAGAAGTGGGGGAAGGGAGAGGGGGTGATGGGAAGCCTTTCGGGTGTAGTTAGGTGCGGGGACCGAGAGGGAGGAGACCAGTCGGCCTGGGCTAGGGGCAGGGGAGCAGACTGGGAGGCCACTCGGTCTGAGCTAGGAGCAGGAGAACGCATCAGGTGCCACTCAGCCTGGGCTAGGGAGCGGGAGAATGCACCGGCAAGTCCTTCAGCCAAGGCTAGGAGCGGGGGAGCTGACCAGGAGGCTGGGGGGGTGGGGTGGGGGAGGGGAGAGACAGCGAACTGGCCAGCATCGGGGGCCACAGAGCGGCGGGAAGGCACCAGAGAGGCTTGGGGGAGAAGAGAGACAGTGAACTGGTGGGCTTCAGGGGCCACAGAGCGGTGGGAAGGTGCCGGAGAGGCTGGGGAGGAGAGACAGTGAACTGGTCCGCATCGGGGGCCACAGAGCAGCGGGAAGGTGCCGGAGTGGCTCGGGGGAGAAGGTTACTCACCATAATGAAGCTGAAGGAAGTCTCCCAGTCTCGGAGCTCTACTGCGCATGCGCGGCCATGTCAGCGGCGTCAAGAAAGTAACTTTTTCCCCCCGCGCATGTGCAGAAGTCCCGGCTCCTTTTTCCAGCGCAGACTGCAGGCAGGCTCCAACCCCCGCCCCCCCCCCCCCCCCCCCGAGGCGACTGGTCACGCTCTGCAGCTGCAGATTTGAGGTCAAACATTGGGGAAACTACGAAGATTTTATCCTGGCGCATCTATTCACGCATTAAGTGGCACAACTCAGGCAAGTATGCCAGAAAACGGGCTCGGGGAAAATTGAGCCTAGGAAATGGTGGGAAGTGATGTTCCACAAGGATCGGTGCTGGGAGCACTGTTGTTCACCATTTACATAAACGATTTGGCTTCGGGAATCAGAAGTACAATTTCAAAATTTGCAGCTGACACCAAATTGAAGGGGGGAGTGTAGTTAATACAGAGGAGGACTGCGACAAAAACACGTTAATAAACTTACAGAATTAGCAAATTAATTTCAATATAGATAACTGTGAGGTGGTGCATTTTGGTCAGAAGATTAAGGATGCACCAGACTCCTTAGAAAATAAGAGTCTAAATGGGTTTTGAGGAGTATAGGAATCTAAGGGTAAAGATACACAAATCACTAAAAGTAGTGACACAGGTTAATAAGGTCAGAAAAAAGCAAACCAGGCACTGGGGTTCATTTCCAGAGAGATTGAATTAAAAAGCAGAGAAGTTATGTTAAACTTGCATAGAACCTTGTATTATGCCTGTGATGTACTTATGAATGACTCCACGAGGCAATGTGTTGTACTCAAATTGTAGTGACCTTGGTGCTTTATTCCAAACTCCAGAGTGAGGCAGTTGCATGGTGGCTCGCCTTTTATACAGCCCCTGCCACCAGGGCAGGAAACCCCGTCTCCACCAGTTGCACCCTCTAGTGGTGCCAGCATGTATATACACAGTGTAAACCTTATTGATAGTACATCAGGTAAACAAGTCTCCATCTTATGCAACTATACAGTGACTACACAGAGAGTATATCTATAGTCTGCATATATAACACCTTGGTTAGACCACAACTGGAGTAACTGTACACAGTTCTGGTCTCCATATTATACGAAGGATATAGAGGCACCCTTTCTGTTACTTCTTCAAATAATTCAATAAGGTTGGTCAAGCAAGACCTTCCCTTTTGGAATCTGTGCTGACTATTACATTTTCAGTTTTGATGTGTTTTTCTATTACATCACAAGGATGATACCAGAATTGAGAGGTTATACTTCTCAGGGAAGACTGAACAGCTGGGGCTCTTTTCTCTAGAAAAAATAAGGCTGAGGGGTGACCTGATAGAGATCTTTAAAATTATGAAAGGGTTTGATAGGGTAGATGTACAGAAAATGTTTCCACTTGTGGGGGAGACCAGAACTAGGGGCCTTCAATATAAGATAGTCACTAATAAATCCAATGGGGAATTCAGGAAAAACTTCTTTACCTAGAGAGTGGTGAGAATGTGGAACTCGCTACCACAGGGAGTGATTGAGGTGAATAGCATGGATGCATGTAAAGGAAAGCTGGATAAACACATGAGGGAGAAAGGAATCGAAGGATATGCTGATGGGGTGAGATGAAGAGGGGTGGGAGGAGCCTCGTATGGAGCATAAACACCGGCACGGACCTGTTTCTGTGCCATACATTCTGTTGTATATGTATACTTGTATTGACTCTGTACAGCCACCATAGGGCTCGTCTCCTGGAGTCCCAAAGGATCCCATAATCCCTTGGGAGCACAGGTATTTAAGGAGGCTTCACAGGTTGGAGAGGCACTCTGGAGACCTGCAATAAACGACTAAGGTCACACTTTACTTTGAGCTCACAGTATTCAGTCTGACTCTTTCTCCATACACAACAACTGGCAACGAGATACAGATAGCGAACCCAAAGATGCAGAGAACATTGGGCATCCTGGAGAAATTCTCGGAGGGAGATGATTGGGAAACTTTTGTGGTGTGACTCGACCAATACTTCGTGGCCAACGAGCTAGATGGGGAAGAGAGCGCTTTCCTGGTGCCTGAAGTGGAGTTCCTGGGAAGGAGGATTGCGACGGACAGCATCAGGCCCACCAACGCGAAGACGGAGGCAATCGAGAACGCACCGAGGCCACAGAACGTGACAGAGCGGTCGTTTCTGGGACTCCTGATCTACTTTAGTAACTTCTTACCGGATCTCAGCACACTGTTAGAACCACTGCCTATCTTACTACGGAAAGGGGACGAATGGGTTTGGGGCAAAAGCCAAGAAAATGTCTTTGTAAAAGCGAGAAAATTGTTATGCTCAAACAAATTGCTTGTGTTGTATGATCCATGTAAGCGTTTGGTACCAGCATGTGATGCGTCGTCATATGGCGTCGGGTGTGTATTGCAACAAGCTAATGATTTCGGGAAACTGCAACCGGTTGCTTATGCATCCAGGAGTCTGTCTAAGACTGAGAGAGCCTACAGCATGATTGAGAAAGAAGCGACAACGGGCCATGTTTTAACAGTGCTGAGCTCAAAGAATTCATGACCCATAACGGGATCAAACATGTCACATCTGCCCCGTTTAAACCAGCGTCCAATGGTCAGGCAGAGAGAGCAGTGCAAACCTTCAAGCAAGGCTTGAAGAGGGTAACTGAAGGCTCACTGCATACTCGCCTATCCAGAGTCCTGTTTAGCTACCGCATGAGACCCCACTCACTCACTGGGATCCCACCTGCTGAACTGCTCATACAAAGATCACTTAAGACATGGCTTTCGTTAGTTTACCCTGATCTACATGAACAGGTAGAGAGCAGGCAGCTTCAACAAAGTGCATACCATGATAGCACAAATGTGTCATGCGAGATTGAAATCAATGATCCCCTATTGGTATTAAATTATGGACAAGGTCCCAAGTGGCTTCCCAGCACAGTCCTGGCCAAAGAGGGGAGCAGGGTGTTTCGGGTCAAACTTTCAAATGGACTCAGTCACCGGAAACACTTGGACCAAATCAAACTCAGATTCACGGACTATCCGGAGCAACCCACCTTGGACCCTACCTTTTTTGATCCCCCAACATACACACCAGTGGCAACCGGCACCACGGTTGACCACGAAGCAGAACCCATCATCCACAGCAGCCCAGCAGGGCCCAACACACCAGGCAGCCCAGCAAAGCCAACTGCACAGCAGCCCAGCAAGGGCCCAACAAATGATTCAACAACACCAGCTTTCACACCGAGATGATCAACCAGGTCAAGAAGGGCCCCAGATCGATTCACATTGTAAATAGTTACATTATTGACTTTGAGGGGGAGTGTTGTTATATATGTAAACTTGTATTTACTCTGTACAGCCACCTGAGGGCTCATCCTCTGGAGTCCCAAGGGATCCCATAATCCCTTGGGAGCACAGGTATTTCAGGAGGCTTCACATGCTGGAGAGGCACTCTGGAGACCTGCAATAAAAGACTACGGTCACACTTTACTTTGAGCTCACAGTGTTCAGTCTGACTCTTTCCCCATACACAACACATTCTATGTAACCAGATAAAAAAAATTGCCACTGAGCCCAAGAAAAGCACATTTGGACAGGTGACCAAAAGCTTGGTCAAAGTGATAGGTTTTAATGAGCCTCTTAAAGAAGGAGAGAGATGTGTAGGGGCTGAGAGAGAGGCGGTGAGGTTCAGGGAGAGAATTCCAGACCTTAGGGCCCCGGCAACTGAAGGTACAGCCACCAATGGTGCAGCGAAGGAGGTGGGGGATATGTAAGAAGCCAGAAATAGAGAGGCACAGAATTCTTGGAGGCTTGTAGGTCTGGAAGGGGTTACAGAGATAGGGAAGAGGGAGGTCATGGAGGGATTTGAACAGGAGGATGAGAATTTTAAAACTGGACCGGGAGTCAATGCAGGTCAGTGAGCAGAGGGGGTGGTGAGTGAACGGGACTCGGTGTGAGTTAGGACACGGGGCAGCAGGCACCTGATGGTGATAGGGCGAGATGAAGTAAATATCGTGGGAGGAGGCAGTGTTCGATGTTATGTATGTTAACTGGGTTTTACCTGCCACCGGAGAGCGCGACTGTCAGAGACCTAATGGTCACTGGCAGACACGTGCAAACCGTGTATATAATGTTGGCAGCCATGTTGAATCCTCACTTTGAGAATAAATAAACTGGAATAAGGTCATGCCTGAACTAGCTCACTGTACTTAGCCTCGTGGAGTTATTCGATACTTAACGTCCGAGAGATTAATCTTTACAAGGTTGCCTGTCCTAATATCTCCTTATGTGGCTCGGTGTCACATTATGTTTGATAATTGCTCCTGTGAAGCACCTTGGGACGGTTTACGATGTTAACGCGCTATATATATGCAAGTTGCTGTTGCTGTAATAAATTAAAGTGGTGAAAGAAAATAAAAGGTGCCATTTCTTTTCATGCCCTAGGATTTTTCGGCTGTGTTTTGCTGGCTGCAGTGTCCGGGAGATTAATCTTTACCTCCCGGAGACTCCAGGGCAATTCAGTGAGGGTTGGCAACACTACCTCCTGAACTCAGAACGTGTGGGTTCCGGTCAGTCATAGGCAGTCCCTCGGAATAGAGGAAGACTAGCTTCCACTGTAAAATTGAGTTCTGAGGTGACTATACAGTCCAATACGAGAACCACAGCCTCCGCCACAGGTGGGACAGATGGTCTTTGAGGGAAAGGGTGGGTGAGGAGTCTGGTTTGCCGCACGTTCCTTCCGATGTCTGCACTTGGTTTCTGCATGCTCTCGGCGATGAAACTCGAGGTGCTCTGGTCAAGCTGAACGCTGTCTGCTTGACTTGGCTGCTGCCTGGCCCCGGCTCTGACTATCTTGTCTCGGAGCGAGCTTGATGCAGGAGTACGCACAGGAATATACAGGTCTGTCTCTTGATCGTTTGAAACTTACCGGTTGAAGGGGCAGGGAAGGGGAGAGTCAGAAGACTCTAAATCGATAAAATTAAGATTGGGACAGGCTTGCTAAATATCGCTTCCGGGCACTTTGCAAACCAGTTTTGGCATTTCATTGCACTTACACTCATACAACACCTAGCCTTGAAATTACAGTCACAGTCTCAGTTTAGCATTGATGTCATGTATGTAACCTTTATGTAACAACACTGCAATACTGTATATACGTAAGAAATGCACACCTTGACCACAAGGGGTGAACTTGTGGGAGACACTCCTCACCTGGTCATCCAGGTATATAAAGGGAGGTCCCACGCAGGGTCATCACTTCTTGGTCCTGTGAATAAAGGCTCAGGTCATGGAGTGACCTTGTCCATAGAATGTGCCTCGTGTGGATTTGTGGTATTGTGTAAGGACTTTACATTCGCGATGAGAAACGGGAATCAACGACCCACGAGAATGGCCACCGGCAGCACAGATGAACGGTACTGTGTTGGTGAGGACTGGGACGATTTCATTGAGAGGCTCCAGCAGAGTTTTGTCATGAAGGACTGGCTGGGAGACACAGCGGCCGACAAGCGAAGGGCTCATCTGCTGACCAGCTGTGGACCTAAGACTTACGCGCTCATGAAAGACCTGCTAGCACCCGAGAAGCCGACGGACAAAACCTTTGAAGAGCTCAGCAAACTAATCGGTGAGCACCTCAAACCGGCGAGTAGCGTACACATGGCCCGACACTATACCCAACGACGTCGGGAAGGACAGAGCATACCGGATTTCATTGCGGACCTCGGGCGCTTGGCCAGCCTCTGTAAGTTCACAGACACCTGCAGTGGGGAGATGCTAAGGGATTTCTTTATTGAGGGCATCAGTCATGCTGGGATTTTCAGAAAGCTAATTGAGACCAAGGACTTACCTTGGAAGCGGCGGCGTTAATGGCTCAGACTTTTATGGCGGGGGAGGAGGAAACCAAGATAATATACACACGCAATTCAGCCTCCAACGTGGATCAGGGAGTCAATATCATAAATGCGACACAGAGCCCCGCAGGCAGGCAAGGGCAGTTCGACACACCCCAGGCAGCAATAGACCCAAGAGTTATTCTCCAACAGAGATAATGGCAGGCTGAACGGACATTTACGCCCCCCAGTGGACAATGCGGCCAGGGATGGGGCCATTGACATCCACTAACAGTGTGCTCAACAGCAGTCAAAGGGACAATGAGCGAGGAATACCTTGTAACAACTCTTTTGTTCACAGCAATGGGAATCTCAGTTCATGCTGGAGGTGTGGGGGCAGACATGCTGCCAGGACTTGCAGGTTTCAACAGTTCGTCTGCAGAAATTGTAACCTCAGTTGCTATTTAGCCAGAATTTGCAGAAAGCCTGTAACCAGGCTAATATACGAGGCGGATGAACCAGATGAGGGGTCTGCGAGGCAGGATGACACTTGGGACAAATCAATGGACGCTGAAGTTCAGCGGGTTCATGTGGCAAACATTCACAGCTCATATACCAAAACGCCATCTATGATGATGAGAGTCCTATTAAACAGCATCCCTGTACGCATGGAGCTGGACACGGGGGCCAGCCAGTCACTCATGAGTGTTCAACAATTCGAAAAGCTGTGGCCACTCAAAGCCAGCAGACCCAAACTAGAACGCATTGAGACGCAATTACGGACGTACACCAAAGAAATCATTCCAGTGCTAGGCAGTGCAATGATGGCGGTCACATACAATGGATCGGTGAACCGGCTGCCACTCTGGATTGTCCCGGGCAATGGTCCCGCACTGTTGGGGAGGAGCTGGTTAGCTGAGATGAACTGAAAATGGGGAGATGTGCACGCCATGTCATCTGTGGAGCGAAGTTCATGCTCACAGGTCCTACAGCAATTTGAGTCACTATTTCAACCTGGCATCGAGATGTTCAAAGGTACCAAAGTAGTGATATGCATCACCCCGGACGCTAGACTAGTGCACCACAAAGCCAGAGCTGTGCCGTATGTGATGCGGGAGAAAATTGAGAGTGAGTTGATGAGAGAGGGCAACATCTCGCCCGTTGAATTCAGCGATTGGACTAGCCCCATCGTTCCCGTCCTAAAAGCGGATGGCTCGGTCAGGACCTGTGGCGACTACAAGGCCACTATCAACCGAGTGTCCCTACAAGACCAATAACCGCTCCCGAGAGCGGAGGATCTTTTTGCCACGCTGGCAAGCAGCAAGCTGTTCACCAAGTTGGACCTTACTTCAGCCTACATGACCCAAGAACTGGCCGACGAATCTAAACTACTGATCACCATCACCACGCACAAGGGACTGTTTGTTTACAACAGGTGTCCGTTTGGCATTCGATCAGCGGCCGCGATTTTTCAAAGAAACATGGAAAGCCTGCTCAAATCCATTCCTGGAACAATTGTATTTCAAGATGACATCCTCATCATGGGTCGAGACACCGAGGAACACCTCCACAACTTGGAGCAGGTGCTACGCCAACTGGACCGGGTAGGCCTGCGACTCAAGAAGTCTAAGTGTGTGCTTTTGGCTCCTGAGGTCGAGTTTCTGGGCAGGAGGGTTGCTGCAGACGGGATTCGGCCTACCAAATCCAAAACGGAGGCGAGCGCCCAGGCCTTGCAACACATTGGAGTTGCGTTCATTTCTGGGACTCTTGAACTATTTCGCAAACTTTCTGCCGAACTTAAGCACATTGTTGGAGCCGCTACACATGCTCCTGCGTAAGGGTTGCAATTGGTTTTGGGGGGACTGTCAGGAACGGGCTTTTAATCATGCGCGGAACCTACTGTGTTCAAATAAGTTGTTGACACTGTACGACCCCCGTAAGAAATTGGTTCTGACATGTGATGCATCGTCCTATGGGGTTGGGTGCGTGTTGCAGCAGGGTAACGCTGAGGGCCAACTACAACCTGTGGCTTATGCCTCCAGGTTACTTTCTCAAGCTGAACGGGGATATGGGATGGTTGAGAAGGAAGCACTCGCATATGTCTATGGGGTGAAAAAGATGCACCAGTACCTTTTTGGCAGGAGGTTCGAATTAGAAACGGACCACAAGCCATTAACAGCCCTGCTGTCAGACAGCAACGCTGTCAATGCCAGTGTGTCAGCTCGCATACAGCGATGGGCTCTCATGCTGGCTACTTATGAATACACCATACGGCACTGGCCAGGCACCGAAAACTGCGCTGACGCGCTCAGCAGGTTTCCACTGGCCACCACTGAGGGGGCAGCAGAGCAAAGCGCTGAGATGGTCATGGTCGTCGATGCCTTTGACAGTGCAGGTTCCCCCATCACAGCCCGCCAAATCAAAATCTGGACCAACAGAGATCCCCTTCTATCCTTGATTAAGAAATGTGTCCTGACTGGGGATTGGGCGCCCGCACACGGAGCATGCCCTGAGGAGGTCAGACCGTTTCACAGATGGATGGATGAGCTCTCCATCCAAGCCGACTGCCTACAATGGGGCAGCCGGGTAGTCATGCCCCAGAGGGGCAGGGAAGCATTCATCAGGGAACTCCACAGTGAGCATCCAGGCATCGTGCTGATGAAGGCCATTGCCCGGTCACATGTGTGGTGGCCGGAAATTGATTCAGACCTGGAACATTGTGTTCGCAGGTGCACGACGTGTGCCCAGCTAGGTACTGCCCCGAGGGAGGCCCCGCTCAGCCCGTGGTCCTGGCCCACCAGGCCATGATCACGTATTCACGTAGCCTACGTGGGCCCGTTCATGGGAAAAATATTTCTCATTGTGGTTGGTGCGTACTCGAAATGGATCGAGTGCATCATTTTGAATTTGTGCATGACATCCACCACCGTGGGGAGTCTGCGCGCGGTCTTTGCGACCCAAGGCTTGCCGGACATCCTTGTTAGCGATAATGGCCCATGTTTCACAAGCTACGAATTCCGGGAGTTGTCGGATAATGGCATTAACCATGTCAGGACTGCACCATTCAAGCCGGCCTCCAATGGCCAGGCGGAACGTGCGGTCCAAATCATAAAACAAGGCATGCTTCGGATTCAAGGACCCTCCCTTCAATGCCGCCTATCGCGCCTCCTGCTGGCCTATAGGTCCCGACCGCACTCACTCACGGGGGTCCCGCCCATGGAGCTACTCATGAAACGAACACTCAAAACTCGGCTATCCCTCATTCATCCAGTCCTGTCCGACATGGTTGAGGGCAAGCGCCAGTCCCAAAACGAGTACCATGACCGAAATTCAAGGGGGAGATGTATAGAAATTGATGACCCTGTATTTGTTCTCAATCACGCTTTGGGGCCCAAATGGCTTGAGGGTACTGTAATAGACAAAGAGGGGAATAGGGTCATAGTGGTTAAACTTAACAATGGGCAGATATGCCACAAGCATCTGGACCAAGTAAAAAAAAGGTTCAGCATGGACACTGAGGAACCTGAGGAAGATCATGAGATGGTATTCACACCGCCGCCAGTGAATGAACAACAAGAACATTCAGCAGCATGCACAGTCCCTGCGGTCAGCCCGGACAGGCCGGAATCACCACAGGTGATAGACACGCATACCAAGCTCAACAGCCAGAGCTCTAGCTGCGGTGCTCCATGAGAGAGCGCAGACCACCCGAGAGACTTAACCTATGATCCCAATAAGATGTTGAGGGGGAGGTGATGTCATATATGTAACCTTTATGTAACAACACTGCAATACTGTATATACGTAAGAAATGCATACCTTGACCACAGGGGGTGAACTTGTGGGAGACACTCCTCACCTGGTCATCCAGGTATATAAAGGGAGGTCCCACGCAGGGTCATCACTTCTTGGTCCTGTGAATAAAGGTTCAGGTCATGGAGTGACCTTGTCCATAGAATGTGCCTCCTGTGGATTTGTGGTATTGTGTAAGGACTTTAAAGGCTTGCTAAATATCGCTTCCGGGCACTTGGCAAACCAGTTTTGGCATTTCATTGCATTTACACTCATACAACACCTAGCCTTGAAATTACAGTCACAGTCTCAGTTTAGCATTGATGCAAAACCAAAATAACTTCCTACTGATGCTGAACTTGCATTGTATAACAAAAAGATTCAACACTCTGAAACAAGGGAAATACTTCCTTTTGGATTCCCTCTCTCCCCCCACCCAGCCTTCGTCACCCCCACGCCCCCAGGAAACGAGGGCACTTAGGAGCTTGCTGAGTTTTAAAACGATCTTGAAAGACATGTTCAGAATAATTTTGTCGATAGGTTATTTTATTCAGCGGTGGAATCCCCTGTTAGATCTTGATCTGAGAGTCAGGATCTTAACTCTTTCTGGCAAGAGCTGAAAGGTTGAATCAAATCAGTGAAATCAATAAGCCACAACGATTTTTTTTAAAAAGAGAGAGTCGTATTTGTAAAATTCTCCATCTAAAGGTTATGGGAAGCTCGTACCACCAACACACCAAGGGCTGTGGCGTCTGTCCCCTCAGGTGCACATAAAAATTCTAACATTCGACGAAGGAAAAAGGAGATCTCCCAGTGTCCCAGCCAATATTTATTCCCCAGCTAACACCTATGAGTCAGAAGGTTGAGGGTTCAAGTCCCACTCCAGAGACTTGAGCACCAAAATCTAGGCTGAAACACCCAGTGCAGTACTGTCGGAGGGGCAGTAGTGAGGGAGTGCTGCACTGTCGGAGGGGCAGTACTGAGGGAGTGCTACACTGTCGGAGGTGTCGTCTTTTGGATGAGACGTTAAAAATGAGGTCCCGTCTGCTCTCTCAAGTGGACAAAAAAGGTCCCACAGCCACTATTTTGAAGAAGAGTGGGGGGGAGTTCTGATGTTTGGCAACCAAGACCACCAAAAACAAATTAATTAATTCATTTACTGTTTGCGGGATCTTGCTGTGCACAAATTGACCACCATGTTTGCGTTAAAAATAACAGTGACTACACTTCCAATTCTTCTCCTTAGGCGGTCTCTCGTATCGAGGATGACTTGCTTCCACACCAAAAAAGGATGAGTTCACAGGTGTTTCAATGAAGGACACAATATTCCAGGTCGCGAACTACATCCTGAAGGGTGGAAGATGCCAGTGCGTGGATTTTTTTAAACTGTGGTGACCGTTGCACACCAGCCACCACACGGGCTTGACAGAGCTAGGTCTTGGTCCAGGATTACCAAGACCACTGGAGACCAGCTCTGCTGCACGGACCTAGTGCGCACACATATTGCAGTGTGGGCTGGCCCGTGCTGCCCCTGGGCCCTCGCCTCTTCTGGGCCCCGAATTCCCGCCTCTCTTGGGCCCCATCTCTCTCCGCTCCTCTGTCCCGGTCGTTCGACGCACCTCCGCCACGATCTCTCGCCGCGCCTCTGCCACGATCATTTGCCGCACCTCCACCACAATCATTTGCCGCACCTCTGCTGTACCTGGGCCCCACCAAAATTCCTGCCCATGCTCCAATCAGCGACCTGGGTTTTGATAACGTCGCCCAGTCACCCTCCTCTAAGCTGTCACCCCCCTGGAACAGCTTGCGCTGTATCTTGAAGTGGCTGCTCCTCTTATACTCCCGACCCATGACTGGTGCCTCCCCGCAGGTCGGGACGCCACAATAGCGGTCCAATAGCACTATATAAATGCTGTGCTAGCACTTTCATTACAGGTTACCATGATGTCCTTTTGAAGAGGAGCATGGAGTTCTCCCCGCTGTCCTATCCAACACTTATCCCACAACCAACATCACTAAAATACAGATTATCTGGTCACTATCACATTGTCATTTGTGGGATTTTGCTGCGTGCAAATTGGCTGCTGCGTTTCCTACATGACAACAGTGACTATACTTCAAATCTTTAGAAATCTTTGGAATTCTCTGCCCCAGAGGGCTGTGGATTCTGAGTCATTGAGTATATTCAAGGCAGAGATTGATAGATTTTTGGACTCTAAGGGAATCGCAGGATATGGGGATAGTGCGGGAAAGTGGAGTTGAGGTCGATGATCAGCCATGATCTCATTGAATGAGGGAGCAGGCTCAAAGGGCCTTATGGTCAACTCCTACTCCTAATTCTTAAAATAGTACTTCATTGGCTGCAAAGCACTTTGAGACATTCTGAGGCTGTGAAATGCGCTATATAAATGCAAGTTCCTTCTTTTACAAATGAAGTTCTGCTTAACAAAAGGTCCTTTCACTGTTGACTGTTGCCGTAACTCAATGGAATGTCACCATAAACTAGTTGTACCAACTAATAAGAGTTTCGATAGAATATGGAACTGGTACCACAGGGAGTAGTTGAGGTGAATAGTATAGATACATTTAAGTGGAAGTTAAATAAGTACATGAGGGAGAAGAGAATAGAGGATTCTATTTCTGTCTTACTGATAGCTGCGTAATATTTTCCTACTGCCATTATGTTACCTCTAATTCTAAATTTGCAGATGACACCAAATTAGGGAAAATAGTCAATACTGAGGAGGACTGCAACAAATTACAGGGGGACATTAATAAACTTGCAGAATGGGCATATAATTGGCAAATGAAGTTCGACACAGATAAATGTGAGATATTACATTTTGGTAGGAAGAATAGGGAGGTCACTTATTACTCGGAGGGTGCGAGTCTGGGTGGGGTAGAGGAACAAAGGGATCTCGGAGTACAAATACATAAATCACTAACAGTTGTGACACAGGTTAGCAAGACCATAATAAAAGCAAACCAAGCACCAGTGTTTATTTCTAGAGGGATAGAATTGAAAAGTAGGGAAGTTATGCTAAACCTGTATCGAACCTTGGTTAGGCCACACTTGGAATACTGCGTACAGTTTTGGTCGTCATATTATAAAAAGGATATAGAGGCACTGGAGAGGGTGCAGAGAAGATTTACAAGGAAGATACCAGAAATGCAAGGGTATAAATATCAAGAAAAAATGAACAGACTGGGTCTCTTTTCGCTTGATAAACGAAGGCTGAGGGGTGACTTAATAGAGGTCTTTAAAATTATGAAAGGTTTTACAGTGGATACAGAAAGAATGTTTCTACTTGTAGGGGAGCATAAATGAAGGCCATCAATGTAAAATAGTCACTAAGAAATACAATAGGAAATTCAGAAGAAACTTCTTTACCCAGAGAGTGGTGAGAATGTGGAACTCGCTAACACAGGGAGTGGTTGAAGCGAATAGTATAGATGCATTAAAGGGAGGCAAGACAAGCATATGAGGGACAAGGGAATAAAGGCCCTCAAATCTGGTACCAAGCTTATGGTCTACAGGGCTGTAGTGATACCACCAACTATGTCTCTGCAAGATCCTGCAATTCCCCTGGGAGTACAGACGCACCAACGTCAATGTTCTTGATCAGGCCAACATCTCCAGCATAGAAACACTGACCACACTTGACCAGTTCTGTTGGGCGGACCACATTGTTCGCATGTCTGACACAAAATTCCCAAAGCAAGCGCTCTACTCGGAACTCCTACATGACAAGCGAGCCCCAGGTGGGCAGAGGAAATGTTTCAAGGATACCCTCAAAGCCTCCTTGATAAAGTGCAACATCCCCACCGGCACCTGGGAATCCCTGGCCAAAGACCGCCCAAAGTGGAGGAAGAGCATCCGGGAGGGCGCTGAGCACCTCGAGTCTCGTCACCGAGAGCATGCAGAAAACAAGCACAGGCAGCGGAAGGAGCATGCGGCAAACCAGACTCCCCACCCATCCTTTCCTTCAACCACTGCCTGTCCCACCTGTGGCAGAGACTGTAATTCCCGTATTGGACTGTACAGTCACCTGAGAACTCATTTTTAGAGTGGAAGCAAGTCTTCCTCGATTTCGAGGGATGGCCTATGATGAGGATGAATAGAGGGTTATGCAGATAGCTTTAGATGAGGAAAGACAGAAGGAGGTTTGAGTGGAGGATAAATGTCGGCATGGACTGGTTAGGCCGAATGGCCTGTTTCTGTACCGTATATTCTACGTAATCTTACGTAAGAAGTACAGCTACTCCAACTCCCCTTTTTCCCCTCTCAATTTTTTCTAAATATGTTATACCCTGCAATGTTTAATTCCCAGTCCTGATTTTTCTCAGTAATCCCTACAAAATCTGGTTCCTCGCAACATATTATTGCCTGCTGTTCCACTGTTTCATTACAGAAACTGTGTGCATTGCTGTACAGACAACTTAAACTTATTTTTAATAGCAGTTCCTCTCAGTTTTTATTAAACCATCTTTTTACATTCCTGTTCTAGAATGCAATTTATTCCCTGGCCATTTATGTTCTCTCTTAGTTTAGTCGGTCTTATGATCTTCTTTCCTGTTTTGTTTATACTTAGGCTTGTTTCATTTCTTGTAGATCCCACCCCCTGTCTCACTAGTTTAAAGCTTTTGCCTTCATGCTTTACCTTTTCTGTTAAAAAGATCGACAACATCCATTCAACTGCTTTGAAATCGAGGAAGACTTGCTTCCACTCTAAAAGTCAGTTCTCAGTTGACTGAACAGTCCAATATGGGAATTACAGTCTCTGTCACAGGTGGGACAGACAGTCGTTAAAGGAAAGGGTGGGTGGGGAGTCTGGTTTGCCGCATGCTCCTTCCGCTGTCTGCGCTTGTTTTCTGCATGCTCTCGGCGACGAGACTCGATGTGCTCAGCGCCCTCCCAGGTGCTCTTCCTCCACTTAGGGCGGTCTTTGGCCAGGGACTCCCAGGTGTCGGTGGAGATGTTGCACTTTATCAAGGAGGCTTTGAGGGTGTCCTTGAAAAGTTTCCTCTGCCCACCTGGGGCTTGCTTTCCGTTTAGGAGTTCCAATTAGAGCGCTTGCTTTGGAAGTCTTATGCAAACAATGGAACTGGTCAAGTGTGGTCAACTGCTTTCAATTTTCTTTGTCCCCTTAGTTCACAGCACCTCACTTCCTCTCTGTTTTCCCCCTGTCTTAACCCTAAATTTGCATATTTCTCTAATTTCTCTTCTATCTCTCCCTTGTCTCCTCCTCCCAGTGTCAGCTGTGGCTCAGTGGGTAGCACTCTCACCTCTGAGTCAGAAAGTTGTGGGTTCCAATCCCACTCCAGAGACTTGAGCATTAAAATCTAGGCTGACGCTCCAGTGCAGTACTGAGGGAGTGCTGCACTGTCGGAGATGCCGTCTTTTGGATGAGACGTTAAACCGAGGTCCCACCTGCCTTCTCAGGTGGATGTAAAAGATGCCATTGCCCTATTTTGAAGAAGAGCAGGGGAGTTATCCCTGGTGTCCTCGGCCAATATTTATCCCTCAATCAACATAACATAAAAAGATGATCTGGTCATTATCACATTGCTGTTTGTGGGAGCTTGTTGTAATGTGGGAAATGGCTGCAGCATTTCCCACATTACAACAGTGACTACACTCCAAAACTACTTCATTGTCTGTAAAGTGATTTGAGACATCCGGTGGTCATGAAAGGCGCTATATAAATATAAGTCTTTTTTCTTTTTTAAACTTCAAAAAGTCAATAGAATGGAAAAATCGAGCGGGGTATAGAATGAGCGATCCATCCACTACTATTCGTAGGAACATAGAACTAGGAGGAGGTCATTCAGCCCCTCAAGCCTGTTCCACCATTCAATTAGATCATGATGATCTCTATCTTAACTCCAGCTTCCCACTTTGGTTCCGTAACCCTTAATACCCTGACCCAACAAAAATATATCAATCTCAATTTTGAAAGCTTCAATTGACCCCAAGCCTCAACAGCTTTTTGGAGGAGTGGGTTCCAGATTCCCACTGCCCTTTGTGTGAAGAAGTGCTTCCTGATATCCCTGAAGGCCTGGCTCTAATTTTAAGGTTTTTCCCCCTTGTTCTGGACTCCCCCCACCAGAGGAAATAGTTTCTCTCTATCGACCCGATTAAATCCTTTATTGGCCCGAGGACACTAGGGTGAACTTCCCTGCTCTTCTTTGAAATAGTGGTCGTGGGATCTTTAACGTCCACCTGAGGGGTGGTTTAAGGTCTCATTGAAAAGTCGGCCCCTCCGACAGTGCAGCTTTCCCTGAGTACTGCCACTCCGACAGTGTACCACTCCCTCAGTACTGCCTCTCCGACAGTGCACCACTCCCTCAGTACTGCCCTGCCGACAGTGCAGTACTCCCTCAGTACGGCCCCTCCGACAGTGCAGTACTCCCTCAGCACTACCCCTCCAACAGTGCAGCACTCCCTCAGTACTGCCCCTCCGACAGTGCGCTGCTCCCTCAGTACTGCCCCTCTGACAGTGCAGCACTCCCTCAGTACTGCTCCGACAGTGCAGCGCTCCCTCAGTACTGCCACTCCGACAGTGCAGCACTCCCTCAGTACTGCCCCTCCGACAGTGCAGTACTCCCTCAGCACTGCCCCTCCGACAGTGCAGCACTCCCTCAGTTCTGCCCCTCCGACAGTGCAGCACTCCCTCAGTTCTGCCCCTCTGACAGTGCAGCACTCCCTCAGTACTGCCACTCCGACAGTGCAGCACTCCCTCAGTACTGCCACTCCGGCAGTGCAGCACTCCCTCAGTACTGCACTGGAGTGTCAGCCCAGACTTTTATGCTCAGTCCCTGGAGTGGGACCCGAACCCACAACCTTCTGACCCAGAGGCGAGTGTGCTACCCACTGAGCCACAGTTAATCGTTCAGCTTTACTTCAAAAAGTACATCACTGGCTGTAAAGTACTTCAGGAGAAGCAGAGGGAAGGAAAAAGGGGCACTTTAATCGCACATATATTTTTCTGTACTATTAATATTTAACTGTAGCGTGCACAGACACAATCACAAGACATAATTAGCCATATCGTGCCTGTGCCGGCTCTGTGAAAGAACTACCCATTTAGCCCCAGTCCTGTGCTCTGTCTCACATCTTTCAATGTTTTTCTCTTTCAAGAATGTATCTGCATTCCTTAATGAGATCACAGTGACTGGATTGGTAAACAGATACAAGTTCTGGATTGCTCGTAAACAGATTTCCCAGATACGTATTCCATTCCTATCCTCACCCTATCCTCTCAAGTATAGCCCCGGCTCCTGCCCAGAAAAGCCAGCTGGATCTCAGAGCCACTTGCCTACTTCTCCAAGTTTTAAAACAAGTAAAGCTTTGTACCTGCAGCTGAATGTAAGGACGCTCCCGAGTTGTGGTTTAGAAACGGGGCCAAGAGTTCTGTGTTGTGCCCGTCTGGATGTGTCAAAAGTTCCACAGGTTTCTCTGGCCCCAGCTCCTCCCCTTCCCAACATCACACAGTCCAGCCTTTAACCTTTTTTGGGGGGGTGGGGGGGTCACCATGTGATTAACCAGAAGCAGCTGAAAGCGAGCTGGCAGTCCCCAACACACACCATCTGTGCAGATTATCAGATCAGTTTGACAGATGTTGGCTGCATGTTGCTCACAGTTAGAGCAGAACTGTGCCGCCACCTCCCTTTCTGTGGAAAAACAGAGGTCTGCGTATCGGAAACTTATAACTTCACTCCTAATGGAAACTGAATTCACTCCTGAATTAAAACTGAATTCACTCCTAATGGAAACTGAATTCACTCCTAATGCAAACTCTTATGTTCCTAATAAAGTAATGTAACTGAGTACTGTAGACGTGAGTAAGTGTGACCTTAGTTCCTTTATTCTAACTCCAGAGTACTAGTACAACATGGGAGGCCTGCTTATATACAGTGCTTCCAAGGGATGCTGGGATCCCTTGGGACTCCAACAGATATGCCCTCTGGTGGCGGTATGATACTGGTTACATAGAATTGCATACATAACATCACTCCCTCCCAAAGTCAATAGTCCACTTATTTACAGGGTGAGACGATCTGGGGCCTTTCGCTCCCTAGTCGATCGTCTCGGTACAAATGCAGGTGTAGGTGAGTTGGTTGGTTCTTTGCTAGGCTGTTGTGCAGCTGGCCTTGCTGGGCTGCTGGGGATGGTAAGTTCAGCTTCGTGGTCAACCGTGATGTCGGTTGCCACTTGTGTGTGCGTCGAAGGGTCGAAGTTGGTGGTGTCCTCTTCGGGTTGCTCTGGCTGTCTGTGAATCGCAGTTTGGTTTGGTCCAAATGCTTTCTGCAAGTTAGTCCATTTGCGAGTTTGACCTGAAATACCCTACTCTCTTCTTTGGCTATGACAATGCCAGCAAGCCATTTGGGACCATGTCCATAGTTGAGTACAAATACAGGGTCATTGACTTCAATATCGCGTGACAAGTTTGCGCGATCATGGTACATGCTTTGTTGATGGCGCCTACCCTCGACTTGATCATGGAGATCAGGGTGGACAAGAGAGAGCTTTGTTTTGAGCGCCCTTTTCATGAGCAGCTCGGCTGAGAAAACCCCGGTGAGCGAGTGGGGTCTGGTGCAATAGCTGAGCAGAACACGGGACAGGCGGGTCTGCAGGGAGCCTTCCGACACGCATTTTAAGCTTTGCTTGATAGTTTGAACTGGCCGTTCTGCCTGGCCGTTGGATGCGGGCTTGAATGGTGCAGATGTGATGTGCTTGATCCCATTGCGGGTCATGAATTCCTTGAATTCAGCACTGGTGAAGCATGGCCCATTGTCGCTGACAAGGACGTCTGATAGGCCGTGCGTTGCAAACATGGCTCGTAGGCTTTCGATGGTGGCGGTGGACGTGCTTACAGACATTATTCCACACTCAATCCATTTTGAATAAGCATCCACAACAACCAAAAACATTTTGCCTAGAAACGGGCCAGTAAAGTCAACGTGGATCCTAGACCATGGTTTGGAGGGCCATGACCACAAACTTAGCAGTGCCTCCCTGGGTGTATTGCTCAGTTGAGAGCAAATGTTGCATTGGCACATGCAAGACTCCAAATCTAAGTCGATGCCGGGCCACCACACATGGGATCTGGCTACAGCTTTCATCATTATTATGCCTGGATGGGTACTGTGTAGGTCCCTGCCTTTCTTAGGCAAAATCGCACGATTACCCACAAAAGACAATCCGCCTGTATGGACATTTTGTCTTTGTGCCGCTGGAATGGCTTGATCTCTTCATGCATCTCCGCTGGGACGCTGGACCAGCTCCCATGGAGGACACAGTTTTATATCAGGGACAGTAAAGGATCCTGGCTGGTCCAGGTCCTGATCTGGCGGGCCGTAATGGGTGACTTTTCATTTTCAAATGCATCCATCACCAAGAGCAAGTCTGCAGGCTATGCCATTTCCACCCCGGTGGTGGGCAATGGTAGCCGACTGAGAGCATCAGTGCAGTTCTCTGTGCCTGGTCTGTGGCGGATTACATAATTATATGTAGACAGCGTGAGCGCCCATCTTTAGATGCGAGCAGAGGCATTGGTATTAATCCCTTTGCTCTCTGAGAATAGCGATACAAGCGGCTTATGGTCAGCTTCTAACTCAAACTTAAGACCAAACAGATACTGGTGCATTTTTTTTACCCCGTAAACACATGCCAGAGCTTCTTTTTCCATCATGCTGTAGACCCTTTCGGCCTTGAACAAACTCCTGGACACATAGGCGACCGGTTGCAATGTTCCAGATTCGTTTGCTTGTTGTAACACAAACCCGACCCCATACAAAGATGCATCGCAAGCTCGCACTAAACGTTTACATGGGTTATACAGAACAAGCACTTTGTTGGAACATAACAGATTTCTGGCTTTCTCAAATGCAGCCTCTTGTGATTTCCCCCATACCCAGTTATCTCCCTTTCGTAGCAACACATGTAGGAGTTCTAGCAATGTGCTTAACCCGGGTAGGAAATTACCAAAATAATTGAGGAGTCCCAGGAATGACCACAGCTCTGTCATGTTCTGTGGTCTCGGCGCGTTCTTGATGGCCTCCGTCTTGGTGTCGGTGGGTCTGATGTCGTCTGTCTCGATTCTTCTCCCTAAGAACTCGACCTCTGGCACCAGGAAAACAAACTTCGAGCGTTTCAACCTGAGTCCCACATGATCTAGCCGACTTAGAACCTCTTCCAGGTTCTTCATGTGTTCGATGGTGTCCCGACCTGTGATCAATATGTCATCCTGGAAAACCATGGTGTGCGGAACCGACTTTAGCAGGTTCTCCATGTTCCTTTGAAAAAGCCGCGGCCGATCGAATCCCAAACGGGCATCTATTGTAGATGAACAGACCTTTGTGCGTGTTGATGCCTTTCGAAGATTCTGCCAGCTCCTGCGTCATGTAGGCTGAGGTCAGGTCCGACTTGGTAAACGTCTTCCCTCCTGCCTGCATCGCAATAGGTCATCTGTCTTGGGTAGTGGGTACTGGTCCTGCAGCGAAAAACGGTTAATCGTTACTTTATAGTCCCCACAAATTCTGACCATGCCATCGCTTGAGGACTGGAACAATCGGACTGGCCCACTCGTTGAACTCCACCGGCACGATGATGCCTTCTCGCTGCAGCCTGTCCAGCTCGATCTCCACTTTCTCTCGCATCATGTATGGCACTGCCTGTGCCTTGTGATGGATGGGTCATGTACCAGGGACCAAGTGGATCTGCACCTTCGCCCCCGAGAAACTTCCCATGCCTGGCTCAAACAACGACGGGAACTTGCTCAGAACCTGGGTACATGAGGCGTCGTCGACGGACGTGAGCGCTCGGATGTCGTCCCAGTTCCAGCAGATTTTCCCCAGCCAGCTTCAGCCAAACAGTGTGGGGCCATCTCTTGATACAATCCATAGTAGGAGTTCGTGCACTGCTCCATCATAAGAGACTTTTACTGCTGCGCTGCCAATTACAGGGATCAGCTCTTTAGTGTAAGTTCTCAGCTTGGTATGAATGGGGCTAAGCTTGGGCCTGTGTGCCATGTTGCACCACAGCCTGTCAAAAGCCTTTTTGCTCATGATAGACTGACTCGCACCCGTGTCCAGTTCCATGGATACTGGAACTCCGTCGGTTCCAGTTCGACTTTTAACATGATCGGTGGACATTTCGTGGTGAAGGTGTGTACTCCATACACTTCTGCCTCCTCGGTTCGAGTCTCTCGTTCAGTTTGATCCGGTATGGATCGATCTTCCTCTGCAACGTGGTGGTTTGCAAGGTTTGCAGCTCGTCTGCACATTCGCTGGAGGTGTCCCATTGTTCCACAGCCTTTGCACATATAGTGTTTGAAGCGGCATTGATGGTCTTGATGATCACCTCTGCAGTACCAACAAGGTGTTAACTGCCTCGCATTAACGTTTAGAAGGCAGACTCTGGGTCATCTGAGGTCGTGCAGCTGCAGGCGTGTACGTTCTGCCATATGCATTCCTGCCTGAAAACGACGTTACTTTGTGTACAGTACTAGCCGAAACCTCTATGCTGCGAATTTTGTTTGGTGTGATCGCTGGTGGACATAAATGCCTGGGCTATCATTATGGCTTTGCTCAGGCTCAGTCAATAGTTTGTTAAGGATAACCTCATGGCCAATGCCAAGCACAAAAAAGTCTCTTAGCATTTGCTCCAGGAATCCATTGAATTCGCAATATCCTGCAAGGCACCTTAGTTCGGCGACGTAGCTCGCCACTTCCTGGCCTTCAGACTGTTGACATGTAAAATCGATACTTTGCTATCAGAACACCCTCCTTCAGATTTAGGTGTTCCCAGACCAGCGTACACATTTCTTCATACGATTTGGTTGTTGGTTTCACTGGAGCAAGAAGATTCTTCATGAGGCCATAGGTTGTTGCCCCGCAGACGGTGAGGAGGATCGCCCTTCATTTGGCAGCGTTCTCATTCCCTTCCAGCTCATTGGCCACGAAGTATTGGTCGAGTCACTCCACGAAGGCCTCCCAATCATCCCCTTCTGAGAACTTCTCCAGGATATCAACAGTTCTCTGCATTTTCGTGTGATGGTTCATTATCTCGTCGCCAGTTGTTATTTTCCTAATAAAGTAATGTAACTGAGTACTGTAGATGTGAGTAAGTGTGACCTTAGTTCCTTTATTCTAACTCCAGAATATTGGTACACCATGGGAGGTCTGCTTATATACAGTGCTCCCAAGGGATGCTGGGATCTCTTGGGACTCCAACAGATACGCCCTCTGGTGTCGGTATGATACTGGTTACATAGGATTGCATACATAACAGAAACTGAATTCACTTCTAATTGAAACTGAATTCACTCCTGAATTGAAAGTGAATTCACTCCTATTTGAAACTGAATTCACTACTAATGGAAACTGAATTCATTCCTGATGGAAACTAAATTCACTCATAATTGAAACTGAATTCACTCCGAATGGAAACTGAAGTTACTCTTGAATTGGAACTGAATTCACTCCGAATGGAAACTGAATTCACTCCTGAATTGAAATAGACTAATTCCTCTAATTGGAAATTGATATCTTCGCTCTTCCTCTCTCCAGTGAAAACCTTGCTTTGGTTTTCTTATGTATGTAACTATGTAATACATGCCACCAGAGGGTGCAACTGTTGGAGTCCTAATGGTCACCTGCACACACGTGCAGGGCCAGTATAGAAGGTTGGCTGCCATGTTGTTTAGGCACTCTGGAGTTGTAATAAAGAAGACTAAGGTCACACTAAGTTTAACTCACAGTATTCAGCCTCGTGGAATGCTTCTATACATAACAATTGGTGACGAGTAACAGAATACGAACCTTCACACAACCATGGCTCCCTTTGGAATATCAGAGAGATTCGTTGAGGATGATGATTGGGAAGCCTTCGTCGAGCGTCTCGACCAATACTTCGTGGCCAACGAGCTGGAAGGAGTCACTAACGCGGTCAAGCGCAGGGCGGTTCTCCTCACCGTCTGTGGGCCTAAAATATACGGCCTCATCAAGAATATGCTCGCACCGACAAAACCAACGGAGAAGGAATATACAGAGTTGTGCATGCTGGTTCGGGACCACCTCAAGCCGAAGGAGAGTATCCTCATGGCCAGATATCGTTTTTACACGAACCATCGCTCTGAGGGCCAGGATGTGGTGGATTATGTCGCTGACCTGAGGCGCCTCGCGAAACCTTGCGATTTCAGAGCTGCATTGGGGGAAATGCTGCAGGACTTTTTCATGCTTGGCATCAGCCACAAGGTCATTCTTCGAAAGCTGCTGGCTGCTGATACCCTAGACCTGAGCAGGGCCATCGCGATCGCCCAGGCATGCATGGCCACGGAGGATAACATCAAACAGATATCTTCTCAACATCGAAGCTCACCGGTAAGTGCTGTGCATAAAATGATGTTGTTAGCAGGCCGAACTGTATATGGCAGGGCCTATACGTCTGCGGCTGCAAGACCTGTGATGACTCAGAGTCCGCCATCGGGGGTGAATGTGAATCCATTAGCATCGTGTTGGCGCTGCGGGGGTAATCATTGGCCCCATCAATGTCGATTCAAGCACTACATGTACAAAGGCTGCGCAACAATGGGGCACCTCCAGCGAATGTGCAAACATGCTGTGACATACCACATGGCAGAGGATGATCGATCTGGCGCGAATCATGCAGCACAGGCAACTCAACCCGAGGAAGAAGTATATGGGGTACATACCTTCACCACCAAGAGCCTTCCTATGATGCTGAAAGTCAAATTAAATGGAGTTCCAGTATCCATGGAGTTGGACACGGGTGCGAGTCAGTCAATAATGAGCCGGAAGGTTTTCGAGAAACTGTGGGGCAATAAGGCACAAAGGCCCAAACTGAGCCCGATTAATGCAAAGCTGTGTACCTACACCAAAGAGCTCATACCAGTCATTGGAAGTGTGGCAGTGAAGGTATCATATGATGGAGCTGTGCATGACCTATCATTGTGGATTGTTCCAGGCAATGGCACAACGCTGTTCGGCAGAAGCTGGCTAGAAAAGATTAGATGGAATTGGAAAGACATCAAAGCACTATCTTCAGTGGATGACGCCTCGTGTGCTCAAGTGCTGAGCAAGTTTCCCTCGCTATTCGAACCAAGCATCGGCATATTCACAGGCGCCAAGGTACAGATCCATCTAGGCCCCGATGTACGGCCTGTCCATCACAATGCTCGGGCGATTCCGTACATAATGAGGGAGAAAGTCGGGATCGAACTGGACAGACTCCAACGCGAAGGAATCATATCGCCAGTCGAGTTCAACGAGTGGGCCAGTCCAATTGTTGAAAAGCGATGGCACGGTCAGAATCTGCGGAGACTACAAGGTAACGATTAACCGAGTCTCACTACAGGACCAATACCCACTGCCCAAGGTGGATGACCTGTTCGCAATGTTTGCGGGGAGAGGGGGGAAGTCATTCACCAAGTTGGACCTAACCGCTGCCTACATGACACAGGAGCTGGCTGAATCTTCGAAAAGACTGACGTGCATCAACACACAAAGTACTGTTTATATACCACAGGTGCCCTTTCGGGATTCGCTCGGCTGCAGCCATTTTCCAGAGAAACATGGAGAGTTTGCTGAAATCTGTTCCGCGCACCGTTGTGTTTCAAGACGATATCCTGATCACCGGCCGTGACACCATCGAACACCCACACAACCTGGAAGAGGTTCTAAGTTGCCTAGACAGAGTAGGACTCAGGCTGAAATGCTCCAAGTGTGTTTTCCTGGCGCCAGAAGTCGAATTTTTGGGGAGAAAGATTGCAGCAGACGGCATCAGGCCCACGGACTCAAAGACAGAGGCCATCAAGAATGCACCCAGACCACAAAATGTGACGGACCTGCGTTTGTTCCTGGGACTCCTCAACTATTTTGGTAACTTTCTACCCGGATTGAGCACGTTTTTGGAGCCTTTGCACATGTTGCTATGTAAGGGTGATGACGGGTTTGGGACAAATCTCAAGACACAGCCTTTGAGAAGGCCAGGAACCTGCTATGTTCAAATAAGTTATTTGTACACTATGATCCATGTAAACGTTTAGTGCTATCTTGTGATGCCTCATCGTACAGGGCCGGCTGTGTGTTACAGCAAGCCAATGTATCGGGCAACTTTCAACCAGTTGCATACGCGTCTAGAGTCTGTCTAAGGTTGAGAGAGCCTATAGTATGGTCGAGAAAGAGGCGTTAACATGTGTATATGGGGTTAAGAAAATATACCAATACCTATTTGGACTTCGGTTTGAGCTTGAAACTGATCACAAGCTGCTCATTTCGCTGTTTTCAGAGAGCAAAGATATAAACACCAAAGCTTCGCCCCGATTCCAAAGATGGGCATTAACATTCTCCGCTTATGGCTATGTTATCCGCCACAGACCAGCCACTGAAACCTGTGCCAATGCTCTCAGCTTGCTACCATTACGCACAACCGGGGTTGAAATGGCGCAGCCCGCAGACTTGCTACTGGTCATAGATGCTTTTGAGAGTGAGGGGTCACCCATCACGACTCGCCAGATCAGGACCTGGACCAGCCAGGATCCTGCACTATCATTAGTAAAGAGTTGCATCCTAAATGGGAACTGGTCGGCCGTTCCCAGCGAAATGCAAGATTAAATTAAGCCATTTCACCGACGCAAAGAGGAAATGTCCATCCAGTCGGATTGTCTCTTATGGGGTAATTGCATGGTTTTGCCCAAAAAAGGCAGGGAAATGTTTATACGCAACCTACACAGTGCCCACCATGAAGGCAATTGCCAAGTTGCATGTTTGATGGCGCGGCATTGACTCGGACTTGGAGGCGTGCATCAGTGCAACACTTGCTTGCAACTGAGCAATGCATCAAGAGAGGCTCCACTGAGTCTGTGGTCACGGCCCTCCAAACCGTGGTCCAGGATCCACGTAGATTTTGCCGGCCCCTTTCTAGGAAAGATGTTTTTAGTAGTAGTAGATGCTTATTCCACATGGATTGAATGTGCAATCATGTCATCTAGCACGTCCACAGCCACCATTGAAAGCCACAAGGCCATGATCGCCACCCATGGCTTGCCCGATGTCATAGAAACATAGAAAATAGGTGCAGGAGTAGGCCATTCGGCCCTTCGAGCCTGCACCGCCATTCAATGAGTTCATGGCTGAACATGCAACTTCAGTACCCCATTCCTGCTTTCTCGCCATACTCCTTGATCCCCCTAGTAGTAAGGACTACATCAAACTCCTTTTTGAATATATTTAGTGAATTGGCCTCAACAACTTTCTGTGGTAGAGAATTCCACAGGTTCACCACTCTCTGGATGAAGAAGTTTCTCCTCATCTCGGTCCTAAATGGCTTACCCCTTATCCTTAGACTGTGACCCCTGGTTCTGGACTTCCCCAACATTGAGAACATTCTTCCTGCATCTAACCTGTCTAAACCCGTCAGAATTTTAAACGTTTCTATGAGATCCCCTCTCATTCTTCTGAACTCCAGTGAATACAAGCCCAGTTGATCCAGTCTTTCTTGATATGTCAGTCCCTCCATCCCGGGAATCAGTCTGGTGAACCTTCGCTGCACTCCCTCAATAGCAAGAATGTCCTTCCTCAAGTTAGGAGACGAAAACTGTACACAATACTCCAGGTGTGGCCTCACCAAGACCCTGTACAACTGTAGTAACACCTCCCTGCCCCTGTACTCAAATCCCCTCGCTATGAAGGCCAACATGCCATTTACTTTCTGAACCGCCTGCTGTACCTGCATGCCAACCTTCAATGACTGATGTACCATGACACCCAGGTCTCGTTGCACCTCCCCTTTTCCCAATCTGTCACCATTCAGATAATAGTCTGTCTCTCTGTTTTTACCACCAAAGTGGATAACCTCACATTTATCCACATTCTACTTCATCTGCCATGCATTTGCCCACTCACCTAACCTATCCAAGTCACTCTGCAACCTCATAGCATCCTCCTCGCAGCTCACACTGCCACCCAACTTAGTGTCATCCGCAAATTTGGAGATACTACATTTAATCCCCTCGTCTAAATTATTAATGTACAATGTAAACAGCTGGGGCCCCAGCACAGAACCTTGCGGTACCCCACTAGTCACTGCCTGCCATTCTTCAAAGTCTCCATTTACTCCTACTCTCTGCTTCCTGTCTGCCAACCAGTTCTCAATCGACGTCAGCACACTACCCCCAATCCCATGTGCTTTAACTTTGCACATTAATCTCTGGTGTGGGACCTTGTCGAAAGCCTTCTGAAAGTCTAAATACACCACATCAAGTAGTTCTCCCTTGTCTACTCTATTGGAAAAAATTCCAGAAGATTTGTCAAGCATGATTTCCCTTTTTACAAATCCATGCTGACTTGGACCTATCATGTCACCTCTTTCCAAATGCGCTGCTATGACATCCTTAATCATTGAGTCCATCATTTTACCCACTACCGATGTCAGGCTGACCGGTCTATAATTTGCTGTTTTCTCTCTCCCTCATTTTTTAAAAAGTGGGGTTACATTGGCTACCCTTCACTCCATAGGAACTGATCCAGAGTCTATGGAATGTTGGAAAATGACTGTCAATGCATCCGCTATTTCCAAGGCCACCTCCTTAAGTACTCTGGGATGCAGTCCATCAGGCCTGGGGATTTATCGGCCTTCAATCACATCAATATCCCCAACACAATTTCCCGACTAATAAGGATTTCCCTCAGTTCCTCCTCCTTCTTACTAGACCCTCTGACCCCTTTTATATCCGAAAGGTTGTTTGTGTCCTCCTAGTGAATACCGAACCAAAGTACTTGTTCAATTGGTCTGCCATTTCTTTGTTCCCCGTTATGACTTCCCCTGATTCTGACTGCAGGGGACCTACGTTTGTCTGTACTAACCTTTTTCTCTTTACATATCTATAGAAGCTTTTGCAGTCCATCTTAATGTTCCCTGCAAGCTTTCTCTCGTACTCTATTTTCCCTGCCCTAATCAAACCCTTTGTCCTCCTCTGCTGAGTTCTAAATTTCTCCCAGTCCCCGGGTTTGTTGCTATTTCTGGGCAATTTGTATGCCACTTCCTTGGCTTCAATACTATCCCTGATTTCCCTTGATAGCCACGGTTGAGCCACCTTCCCTTTTTATTTTTACGCCAGACAGGAATGTACAATTGTTGTCGTTCATCCATGCGGTCTCTAAATGTCTGCCATTGCCCATCCACAGTCAACATCTTACGTATCATTCGCCAATCTATCCTAGCCAATTCACGCCTCATACCTTCACAGTTACCCTTCTTTAAGTTCTGGACCATGGTCTCTGAATTAACTGTTTCATTCTCCATCCTAATGTAGAATTCCACCATATTATGGTCACTCTCCCCAAGGGGCCTCGCACAACAAGATTGCTAATGAATCCTCTCTCATTACACAACACCCAGTCTAAGATGGCCTCCCCCCCTAGTTGGTTCCTCGACATATTGGTCTGGAAAACGATCCCTTAAGCACTCCAGGAAATCCTCCTCCACCGTATTGTTTCCAGTTTGATTAGCCCAATCTATATGCATATTAAAGTCACCCATGATAACTGCTGCACCTTTATTGCATGCACCCCTAATTTCCTGTTTGATGCCCTCCCCAACATCACTACTACTGTTTGGAGGTCTGTACACAACTCCCACTAACGTTTTGTGCCCTTTGTTGTTCTGCAGCTCTACCCATATAGATTCCACATCATCCAAGCTAATGTCCTTCCTAACTATGGAATTAATCTCCTCTTTAACCAGCAATGCTACCCCACCTCCTTTTCCTTTTATTCTATTCTTCCTGAATGTTGAATACCCTTGGATGTTGAGTTCCTAGCCCTGATCATCCTGGAGCCACGTCTCTGTAATCCCAATCACATCATATCTGTTAACATCCATTTGCACAGTTAATTCATCCACCTTATTATGGATACACCTTGCATTAAGACACAAAGCCTTCAGGCTTGTTTTTTTAACACCCTTTGTCCTTTTAGAATTATGATGTAGTGTGACCCTTTTTGTTTCTTGCCTTTGTTTACTCGGCCTTCCACGATTGCTTTTTACCTTTCTACCATCTGTTTCTGACTCCATATTACTTCGCCCTGTCTCGCTGCATAGGTTCCCATCCCCCTTCTTATTGTGTTCCTAACACAGATGAGGCTGCACACAGGGAGGTTAAAGTAACAGTGACCTCAGTCTTTCATAAGACACTCCAAAGTGAGGAAATCGCCTTAGGGGCCGGCTGACATACAGTGCTCCCAAGGGATGCTGGGGTCCCTTGGGACTTCAGGGGATGAGCTCCATGGAGGCCCAACATGGGAGTGCATGCTTTAGAGATACACAACATCACTCCCCCACCAAAGTCAAAGTGAAAACTATTTACAAGGTGAGGCGGTCGGGAGCCTTTCTTTCCCTGGTGGACCGCCTCGGTACAAATGTCTGTTCTGGTGTGTTGGCTGTGCCCTCGCTGGGCTGGCGTGTTGTTGGCCCTGCAGGGCTGCTGGGTGAGCTTGACCTTGCTGGGCTGTTGGGCGTGATGGGTTTTTATTCCCTGGTCCGGCGTGGTGTCGTTGATCCTTTGGGTGTGTGTTGTGGGCTCGAAAAAGGTGGTGTCTGCTGTGGGTTGTTCAGGGCAGTCTGTGAACCGCAGCCTCGTTTGGTCCAGGTGCTTTCTGCAAATTTGTCCATTGTTTAGTTTGACTATAAACACCCTATTCCCTTCTTTAGCTATCACCGTGCCTGCGATCCACTTGGGACCAGGTCCATAGCTTAGCACATACACAGGGTCATTCAGATCAATTTCCCGTGACACAGTGCCGCGACCATCATTTACATTTTGTTGCTGCCGCCTGCTCTCTACCTGATCATGCAGGTTGGAGTGAACCAGCGAGAGTCTGGTTTTTAGTGTTCTTTTCATGAGTAGCTCAGCCGGGGGCACCCCTGTGAGCGAGTGGGGTCTCGTGCGGTAGCTGACCAGTACTCGGGACAGGCGGGTTTGGAGTGAGCCTTCTGTGACTCGTTTAAGGCTTGTACTGCCCGCTCTGCCTCCCCATTGAAGGCTGGTTTAAACGGGGCCGAGGTGACATGTTTGATCCTATTGCGGGTCATGAATTCTTTAAATTCGGCACTGGTGAAACATGGCCCGTTGTCACTGACCAGTATGTCAGGCAGGCCTTGGTGGCAAACATGGCCCTCAGGCTTTCAATGGTGGCAGTGTCGGTGCTTCCCGACATTATTTCACATTCAATCCATTTTGAAAAAGCATCCACCACCACCAGGAACATTTTACCAAGAAACGGGCCCACATAGTCGACATGGATCCTCGACCATGGTCTGGAGGGCCAGGACCACAAACTTAGTGGTACCTCTCTGGGCGCGTTGCTCAACTAAGCACATATGCTGCATTGCCGTACACAGGACTCTAAGTCAGAGTCGATACAGGGCCACCACACATGTGATCTGGCTATCGCTTTCATCATTACTATACCCAGGTGTGTGCTGTGGAGATCCGAGATGAACGTCTCCCTGCCCTTTTTTGGTAGCACTACGCAGTTACCCCACAACAGGCAGTCTGCCTGAATGGACAGCTCGTCCTTTCGCCGCTGGAAGGCTTGATTAGCTCTTGCATTTCAACGGGGATGCTGGACTAGCTCCCATGCAGTACACGTTTTTTTACTAGAGATAGCAGAGAATCTTGGCTGGTCCAAGTCCTAATCTGGCGGGCCGTGACAGGTGATTTATCATTTTCAAACGCTTCCATGACCATCAACAAGTCTGCGGGCTGCGCCACAATCAACAAGTTTGCAGGCTGCGCCATTTCCACCCCGTGGTGGGCAATGGTAGCCGACTGAGAGCATCTGCACAGTTCTCGGTGCCTGGCCTGTGGCGGATGGTATAGTTATATGCTGATAGCGCGAGTGCCCACCTTTATATGCGGGCTGAGGCATTAGTATTTATCCCCTTGTTTTCAGCGAACAGGGATGTGAGGGGCTTGTGATTGGTTTCCAGCTCAAATTTGAGGCCAAACAGGTACTGATGCATTTTCTTTACCCCGAATGCACACGCTAATGCCTCTTAGCTGTTGGCCCTCTCGGTCTTAGACAAGCTCCTGGAAGCATAGGCGACAAGTTGCAACTTCACCGCGTTGTTAGCTTGTTGTAATACACACCCGACTCTGTATGACGACGCGTCACATGCTAGCACAAGTCTTTTACATGGGTTATACAATACAAGCAGCTTGTTGGAGCATAAAATGTTTCTGGCTTTCTCAAAAGCAATTACTTGTTTTTTCCCCATACCCAGTTCTTACCTTTGCACAATAACACATGTAGGGGCTTTAAAAGGGTGCTTAACCCCGGTAGGAAATTACCAAAATAGTTGAGGAGTCCCTGGAACGACCACAGCTCCGTGACATTCTGTGGTCTGGACGCGTTCCTGATAGACTCTGTCTTGGCGTCTGTGGGCCGAATGCCGTCCGCCGCGATCTTTCTCCCCAGAAACTCCACTTCTGTTGCTATGAAGACACATTTTGACCTCTTCAGCCACAGCCCTACGTGATCCAGTCGCTGGAGGACCTCCTCCAGGTTTTGTAGGTGCTCAGCGGTGTCCCAACCCGTGACCAATATGTCATCCTGAAAGACCACCGTGCATGGTACCGACTTGAGTAGGCTCTCCATGTTTCTCTGGAAGATCGCTGCAGCCGACCGAATTCCAAACGGGCATCTGTTGTAGATGTACAGTCCCTTGTGCGTGTTAGAAACATAGAAACATAGAAAATAGGTGCAGGAGTAGGCCATTTGGCCCTTCGAGCCTGTACCGCCATTCAATAAGTTCATGGCTGAACATGCAACTTCAGTACCCCTTTCCTGCTTTCTCGCCATACCCCTTGATCCCTCAAGAAGTAAGGACTACATCTAACTCCTTTTTGAATATATTGAGTGAATTGGCCTCAACAACTTTCTGTGGTAGAGAATTCCACAGGTTCACCACTCTCTGGGTGTTGATGCAGATGAGGCCCTTCGAAGACTCCTCCAGCTCTTGCGTCATGTATGCCGAAGTCAGGTCGAGCTTGGTGAACGTCTTGCCTCCTTCCAGCGTCGCAAATAGGTTGTCTGCCTTAGGTAGCGGGTATTGGTCCTGTAGCGAGAAACGATTAATAGTTATTTTGTAATCGCCGCAAATCCTGACCGTGCCATCACTTTTGAGTACTGGAACAATCAGGCTGGCCCACTCGCTGAATTCCACTGGGGAGATGATGCCCTCGCGTTGCAGCCTGTCCAGCTCGATTTCCACTCTCTCCCTCATCATGTGAGGTACCACTCGCGCCTTGTGGTGAATGGGTCGTGCCTCTGGGACCAAGTGGATCCGCACCTTCGCTCCGGAAAAGTTTCCAATGCCTGGCTCAAAAAGGAAAGGAAATTTGTAAGAACCTGGGTACATGAGGCCTCATCGACATGTGATAACGTTCGGATGTCATCCCAGTTCCAGCGGATTTTGCCCAGCCAGCTCCTTCCAAGTAGTGTGGGGCCATCGCTCGGGACAATCCAGAATGGCAGTTCGTGCACCGTGCTCTCATGGGTGACCTTGACCATTGCGCTGCCCAGGACAGTGATAAGCTCAGTTTCGTGTGGATGGGGCTCAGGGCTGGTCTGAATGCCTTGTTGCACCACAATCTCTCAAACATCTTTTTACTCATGATGGATTGGCTAGCGCCAGTGTCCAGTTCCATGGCTACGGGTAAGCCATTCAATTTTACGTTTAGCATTATAGGTGGACATTTCGTCAAAAATGTGTGCACCCTGTGTACTTCAGCATCTGCCTCCTCTCTCTGAGGCTTGAAATTGCTTTGATCCACCATGGACCGATCTTCCTCTGCCACGTGGTGGTTCTCAGGTTTTGCAGAGCTTGCAGCTCGTTTGCAAGCTCATTGGAGGTGTCCCATTGTTCCACAGCTCTTGCAAACCTACCCTTTGAAGCGACATGAATAGGCTGAATGGAAGCCTCCACAACACCAACAAGGTGTGAATTGCCTTGCATTCATCCTTTGTTGCGGACTCTGAGTCATCTGGGTCACCTGAGGCCTGCTGGCAATTGCAGACTCGTGGTTTCTGCCCTGCACATTTCTGCTCGCAAACACAGTTCCAGTTAATTTATGAACTTTGTTAGTACTTGTGTGCTGAGAGATTTGTTTGGTGTTATCACTGGTGGACATAAACGCCTGTGCTATCGCAATGGCCTTACTGAGGGTCGGTGTCTCTACAGTCAAAAGTTTTCGTAGGATGGTCTCGTGGCCAATGCCCAGTACAAAAAAGTCTCTGAGCATTTGCTCCAGGCAGCCATCAAACTCACATTGTCCTGCAAGTCACCTTAGCTCAGCGACATAGCTTGCCACTTCCTGACTTTCAGATCGCTGGCACATGTAGAACAGATACCTCGCCATCAACACGCTCTCCCTCAGGTTAAGATGCTCCCGAACCAGTGTACACAGCTCCTCATATGACTTATCTGTGGGTTTCACCGGAGCCAGAAGATTCTTCATGAGGCTGTAGGTTGGTGCCCCGCAGACTGTGAGGAGGACCGCTCTCCTTTTTGCAGCGCTTCCTTCTCCGTCCAGCTCGTGGCTACAAAGTACTGGTCTAACCGTTCGACATAGGCTTCCCAGTCCTCACCCTCTGAGAACTTCTCCAGGATGCCCAAAGTTTGCTGCATCTTTGCTTTGGATTCGTATACTCATCGCCAGTTATTGTGTTCCTAACATGGATGACGCTGCACAGAGGGAGGTTAAAGTAACAGTGACCTCAGTCTTTAATAAGACACTCCAGAGTGAGGAACAGGCCTTAGGGGCCGGCTTATATACAGTGCTCCCGAGGGATGCTGGGATCCGTTGGGACTTCAGGGGATGAGCTCCCTGGTGGCGGAACATGTGAGTGCATGCTTTACAGATATACAACACTTTCAGCGACTATGTTTCACCAGCTCGGAATTCAACGAGCTTATGACCCGCAATGGCATCAAGCATGTTAGGTCTGCTCCGTTTAAGCCCGGGTCTAGCGGTCAAGTGAAGCGGGCAGTCCAAACAATCAAGCAGAGCATGAAAAACGTGATGGATGGTACCCTGCAGAACCACTTGTCCCACATTCTACTCAGTTACCGGACGTGACCCCACTCACTCACCGGGGTTCCTCCGGCAGAATTGTTAATGAATAGAGCCCTCAAAACTAGGCTTTCCGTAGTCACCCGGATCTTAACGATCACGTAGAAACCCGGCGATACCGGCAGAACATGTACCACGATCGCGCGGCTGTTTCATGTGACATTGATGTTAACGACCCTGTGTTTGTCCTGAATTATGGTCATGGTCCCAAGTGGGTTGCTGGCACTATTTTAGCCAAGGAAGGGAATAGGGTGTTTATAACCAAACTGTTAAATGGCCAAACGTGCAGAAAGCATTTAGATCAGACCAAATTGCGATTTACTGACAACCAGGAACGACTTGAAGAGGACATCACCATCGACGAACCACCAAAACACACCCAACCAGCAATCGACCTCGCTGTCAATCACGAGGATGAACCCACTGTTCCTGACAGTCCGGTCAGACCAGCCGCAGTGCAGTGCAGCAATGGTCCGACCAACTCACACATGCCAGGGTTTGAACTTAGACGATCAACCAGGGAGCGAAGGGCTCCGGATCGCCTCAACTTGTAAATAACTTGTACCGAAGACTTTGGCGGGGGGGCGGAAGTGATGTTATGTATGTAACTATGTAATACTTGCCACCAGAGGGCACGACTGTTGGAGTCCTAATGTGCAGGGCCAGTATAAAAGATTGGCTGCCATGTTGTTTAGGCACTCTGGAGTTGTAATAAAGAAGACTACGGTCAACTAAGTTTAGCTCACAGTACTCAGCCTCATGGAGTTCTTCTATACATAACAGGTTTATCCCCAACTTGTTTCTTCTCGAATTGTCCTGTGTTCAGTTACTGTCCAATGGGGTTGAACACATGCAAGAGAAAACGATTGGCCAGTATGAGACAGCGTGTACCCCGCGGGATGCCCAGTATACGCCCTCCCCAATACTGACCGTCAGGAGGAGCGTTGAACATTCTGTATGGCCGCCCAGGCTCAATTTGTATCCTTCATCTTTAAGGGGTTGTTATTCCACGATTTAAGTTGGCCCTGACTTTGTGCTAACTGTTATTTCTCTGCCCCGCTCCTGGGTGAAAATTCATCGGGTGCACCAAATTGCAATATTGATCTTCCATTGCAAATCTTCAATATCCCGATGCCCCTGACAGGTGCTCCACCCCCACAGTATCTCTGCAATCTCACTTGGTTTCTGTTGAGGGAAAGCACAAACAAGCTCTAACTGTAAAATGGCTATCAGTTGAGCAATCGGACCAATAGCTGCCACTGAATATCCCAATGCTGGTGCTGCTCCTCTTCAATCAAATTTAGCAACAACAAAAAAAGAAACAGCGAGGCCATCCCTTTGACCCAGTGTTTGCCCACCCTCCTTATATTTCCTCCTGTGGCTCAGTGTCTGTTTCTCCGATTGTCATTTTGGCATGTTTCGCTATGTTAAAGGCGCTATATAAATGCAAGTTGGTGTTGAGTTACAGCATCATAGAATCGTACAGCATAGAAAAAGGCCAATCGGCCCATCGTGCCTGTGCCGGCTCTGTGAAAGAGCGATCCGATCAGTCCCGCTCCCCCACTCCTTCCCCAACGCCCTGCACATTTTTCCTTTTCAAGTATTTATCCTATTCCCTTTTTAAAGTTACGATTGAATCTTCTCCCACCGCCCTTTCAGGCAGAGCGTTCCAGATCACAACAACTCGCTGCCTAAAACAAATTCTCCTCCTCTCAGCTCCTGGCGTTTTGCCAATCACCTTAACTCTGTGTCCTGTGGTTACCCACTCTCCTGCCAGCAGAAATAGGTTCAACCTTATTTTCTCTATCAAGAACTCTTTCCCACATTAAACAGTGACTGCACTCCAAAAGTACTTCATTGGCTGTAAAGCTCTATGAGACGTCCGGTGTTCGTGAAGAGCGCTATAGAAATGTAAGTCTTTCTTTATCTTTCTCTTACCTATCTCTCAGGCCTATAACCACCAAAGCTTATGATATTATATCCAGATAGGCTTGGAGCATGACTCTGGCTTCAAGTGACTGCAACATAACCGGATGTAAGGGGGCAAGCACCAAACTAAAACCCAGGACAAAATATTTGAAGCATAAAAATACAAAGAATGAAAAAGTGTGCAGAGACACTCAAAGCTCATGGTCCCCCAAAGGCACTGAGCTGGATTTGTTTGTCTTTATTTGGGTCTATTCCCTAGGCAGTTGTGGAGCTAGATCTGGATTCACTAAGACATTATTCCTTTCATAAATCCTTTGCATGAACCAAATGCAGATTAACGTTACCTCTTTCCCAACCCCAAATACCTGAGTGTCAGTCAGTGGCTCAGTGGGTAGCACTTTCGCTCGCCTCTGAGTCAGAAGGTGTGGATTCAAGTCTCACTCCACAGACTCGAGCACAAAAATCTAGGCTGACACTCCAGTGCAGTGCTGAGGGAGTGCTGCACTGCCAGAGGTACCGTCTTTCAGATGAGACGTTAAAACCGAGGCCCCGTTTGCCCTCTCAGATGGACGTAACAGATTCAACTGAACCATCGAAGAGGAGCAAGGGAATTCTCCCCATTGTCCTGGCTAATATTTATCCCCCCCATCCCACCCCCCCTCAACTACCAAAATCAAAACAGATTATCTGGTCATTGTCACATTGTTGTTTGTGGGACCTTGCTGTGCGCAAGTTGGCTGCCGTGTTCCCTATGTTACAACAGTGACTGCACTTCAAAAGCACTTCATTGGCTGTGAAGCTCTTTGGGAAGATAATGCATAATTGCGAGTTCTTTCTACTTTACTGTGGGCATGTGATATTCCCATTTGCGATATGAAACATCGCTGTGGTTTTAGAAGATTAGTGAATACAAGCCTCTTGGCCCAATACCTACTGAGCGACAGATGAAAAGATCGACTTCAAGCAACACAGTGGGATATTTGGAGTAAGGGATTGCGTCTTCCTGAAACCTGACTGGTTTTATTTTGAAACTTGTGTTTTGAGTAAATACTCTGGATGCTTGCAATTTATTTTGTAACCAATGAAAAAATGAATCATAAACGCCTGTGAAACATTCAACTGACTTGTGTTCATTATTGAGATGTTAAAACCGAGGCCCCATCTGCCCTCTCGAGTGGATGCAAAAGATCTAATGGAATTATTGAGGAGGAGCAGGGGAGTTCTCTCCAGTATCCTGGTCAATACAAGCCCCCCAACTAATTACAAGCTGCTTCTGTTTATTATATTTATTTGCCATGTCTTTGTTTTTGATGAGTGTCGGTGCACAGGAAATAGATCAAAACGGCAAAGGAACGTTTTGCAAAAGATGTCAGAAAGACTGGTTTGTAAGATGAGCAGAATAGATGCACTGCAACAACTCGCCAAGGCTTCTTCGGCAGCACCTCCCAAACCCACGACTCTACCACCTAGAAGGACAAGGGCAGCAGGTGCATGGGAGCACCATCACCTCCACATTCCCTTCCAAGTCACACACCGTCCTGACTTGGAAATATATCAGCCGTTCCTTCATCGTCGTCAGGTTAAAATCCTGGAACTCCTTCCCTAACAGCACTGTGGGAGCACCTTCACCACACGGACTGCAGCGGTTCAAGAAGGCAGCTCACCACCATCTTCTCGAGGGCAATTAGGGATGGGCAATAAATGCCAGCCTTGCCAGCGATGCCCACATTCCAGGAACGAATTAAAAAAATAAAAAACAACAACAACTTAGTTTTTTTAGCTCAGTAACTGGAGGAGTTGAAATTTTTTGGAATCACTTCCAAGCTCTTGTCACTATTGAAAGGAGCTAGGATGATTGCATTACAATCCACTCATTCAAATCACTCCATGGTCTCGCTCCTCCCGATCTCTGAAGCCTCCTCCAGCCCCTACAACCCTCCGAGATCTCTGCGCTCCTCTAATTCTGGCCTCTTGTGCATCCCCGATTTTAATCGCTCCACCATCGGTAGCCATACCTTCAGTTGCCGAGGCGCTAAGCTCTGGAATTCCCTCCCTAAACATCTCCACCTCTCTCTCCTCCTTTAAGACACCCCTTAAACCCTACCTCTTTGACCGAGCTATTGGTCACCTGTCCTAATATTTCCTTATGTAGCTCGGTGTCAAATGCCGTTTGATAATCGCTCCTGTGAAGAGCCTTGGGACTTTTTTACTACGTTAAAGATGTTGTATAAATAGACGCCAGACTAATTCCTGGGATGGGAGGATTGTCCTATGAGGAGAGGTTGAGCAGACTAGGCCTATATTCTCTAAGGTTTAGAAGAATGAGAGGTGATCTCATTAAAACAAAAAATTCTTACAGGGCTTGACAGGATAGATGCAGGGAGGATGTTTCCTCTGGCTGGGAAGTCTAGAACCAGAGGTCACAGTCTCAGAATAAGGGGTCGGCCATTTAGGACTAAGATGAGGAGAAACTTCTTCACTCAGAGGGTGGTGAATCTTTGGAATTCTCGACCACAGAGGGCTGTGGAGGCTCAGTCTTTGAGTATATTCAAGACAGAAATCGTGAGATTTTTTGATATTAAGGGAATCAAGGGATATGGGGACAGTGCAGGAAAGTGAAGTTGAGGTAGTAGATTGAATGGTGGAGCAGGCTCGAGGGGCCGAATGACCGACTCCTGCTTCTAATTCTTACGTTCTTATGTTAAATGCAAGTTGTTGTTGTTGAGGTATGAGGAGAGAGTGAGGAGGCTGGTGGAGAGCCAGGGTGTTTTTCCGGGTCCAGTAGGAGACGGCCGACAAAAGGAAAAGGTGAAAAAGGATTTGGGCTGTTTTTTGGACGCACTCTACAGGCACTTAAGCCTGGTGTTGTCCAATAGAATTAGTCGACTAGCCTTAGGTGAGGCTAGGGAGATGCTGTTTAACCACGTACACCAATGTTAGTGGAAAGCACCTCACACACAATCCAGGCAAACATACTTCACAGGTGGACTCTGTGGTGTATGAAATGATACAATGAACTCCGTACTGTGAGCCAGTGACTAGGTGTAACCTGGTCAGTCTTTAATGGCTTCCAGAAGTGAAGATACAAAGGTGAAGTTCAGGTTATATACCGGGCCCAGCACGAGTGTACCTATGACCCTGGGATCTCCAACGGTAGTGCCCCCTTTGGTGGGCAGACCTTATGTACATACATTACATCATCCCCCCCCCCCCAGTTCTTGGCACAAGTTCACATTACAAGTTCAGACGGTCCGGAGCCCTTCGCTCCCTGGTTGACCGTTTCAGTACAATCCCAGTGCTTTCCGAGTCTCTCACGACTTGGGGCTGGGCGTTGACCATAGTGGGTTCTTCTGATGGTTGGATGTGAGTTGGTTGGTCGTCTAAGCTCGCGGGTGTCTTCTTCCAACTGTTCCAACTGGTTCGTCAGTGTGTATTAGCTTGATTTGATCAATGTGTTTCCTGCACATGTGCCCATTCTTGAGCTTAACCATATACACCCAGTTACCCTCCTTATCCGTAACATTGCCCGGGAGCCACTTGGGCCCTTGACCATGGTTAAGTACATACACTGGGTCATTTACAGATATGTCACGTGACACTGCGGCGCGGTCGTGATACCACTGCTGGCATTGACGTCGGGTTTCGACATGATCATTAAGGTCAGGATGGACTAGAGAGAGCCTGGTTTTGAGGCCTCTCTTCATCAATAGTTCCACAGGCGGGACCCCGGTGAGCATGTGTGGCCTTGTCCTGTAACTGAGCAGTATGCGTGACAGGCGTGCCTGCAAGGAACCGTGAGTTACGCGTTTCAGGCTCTGATTGATGGTTTGAACTGCCCGCTCCGCTTGACCAATGGACGCGGGTTTGAACGGGGCTGACCTCACGTGTTTTATGCCATTGCGCTTCATGACCTCTTGCAACTCCAGGCTCCTGAAACACAGTCCGTTGTCGCTGACAACGACGTCTGGCAGACCATGTGTGGCAAACATGGCTCTCAGGTTCTCAATGGTGGCAGTGGAAGTATGCATCCACCACCACAAAAAACATTTTACCGAGGAAGGGGCCCGCAAAGTCGATGTGGATTCTAGACCACAGTTTGGATGGCCATGACCACAGACTGAGCGGAGTTTCCTTTGGGGCATTGCTTAACTGCATGCAAGTCCTGCACTGATGTACGCATGACTCTAAGTCCGAGTCAATGCCAGGCCACCAAATATGGGACCTGGCGATGGCCTTCATCATGACAATACCGGGATGCGTACTATGTAATTCCTGTACAAATCTCACCCTGCCTTTCTTGGGCATTACAACACGATTACCCCACAGTAAACAGTTGGACTGGATGGATAGCTCATCTTTGTGATGGCTGTACGGTTTGGTTTCATCACCCATTTCCTTGGGGATGGTCGACCAGTTCCCGTTAAGAACAGAACGTTTTATAACCGATAGGGTCGGATCCTGGCTGGTCCAGGTCTTAACTTGTTGAGCAGTGACAGGCGACCCTTCACTCTCAAAGGCATCCATGACCATGAGTAGCTTTGCGGGCATTGGCGTTTCCACCTCCGGTGTGGGCAATGGTAACTGGCTCAATGCATCAGCGCAGTTGTTGGTGTCTGGTCTATGGTGCATGACATAATCATAGGCAGATAATGTCAGCACCCACCTCTGGATGCGGGACGATGCGTTGGTATTGATACCTTTATATTTTGAGAACAATGACATAAGCGGCTTGTGATCGGTTTCCAGCTCGAAGCGAAGCCCAAACAGGTACTGGTGCATTTTTTTACCCCATAAACACATGCTAAAGTCTCTTTCTCTACCATGAAACGTAGTCGCGTTCCATCTTGGACAGGCTTCTAGACGCATATGCAACTGGTTGTAGTTTGCCTGACTCATTGGCTTTCTGGAGTATGCAGCCGACCCCATAGGACGACGCATCACAGGTCAAAACTAGACGCTTGCATGGGTCATACAGTACCAGTAGCTTGTGGGAACACAACAGATTTCTAGCCTTCTAAAAGGCTCTGTCTTGAAGTTCACCCTACACCCAGTCATCTCCTTTCCTGAGCAGCTTGTACAAAGGCTCTAATACTGTTCTCAATTTGCATAAGAAGTTACCGAAGTAGTTGAGAAGACCCAGGAACAAACGCAGTTCCGTCACATTCTGGGGCCTAGGCGCATTTTTGATGGCCTCAGTTTTAGGCCTGATTCCGTATGCAGTAATCTTTCGTCCAAGCAATTTGATCTCTGGTGCCATAAAAACGCACTTTGAACGTTTCAGCCTGAGTTCCACTTTGTCCAGACGACGCAGAACCTCTTCCAGATTGTGCAGGTGCTCGGCTGTGTCACGACCTGTGACTAGGATGTCATCTTGGAATACCACGGTCCTAGGGACAGATTTCAATAGGCTCTTCATTTTTCTCTGAAATATGGCTGCCGCCGAACGAATGCCAAAAGGGCACCTGTTGTAAATAAACAGTCCTTTTTGCGTGTTGATGCATGTAAGTTTCTTTGATGATTCAACCAGTTCCTGTGTCATGTAGGCCCACGTTAGATCCAACTTGGTGAACGATTTTCCCCCGGCTAGCGTTGCAAACAGGTCATCAGCTTTCGGTAGCGGGTACTGATCTTGTTTCGAAACTCGGTTGATCGTGACCTTGTAGTCTCCACAAATCCTGACTGTGTCGCTCTTTAACACCGGAACAATGGGGCTGGCCCATTCATTAAATTCGACCGGTGAGATGACCCCCTCGCGTTGTAGCCTCATCATGTGCGGGACCGCCCTGGCTTTGTGATGGATGGGCCTTGCGTCTGGGCCGAGGTGAATCTGCACCTTGGCTCCCTTGAAGCTGCCAATTCCCGGTTCAAACAGTGAGGGAAATTTGCTCAGCACTTGAGCACACAGATCATCATCCGCTGATGACAAAGCTTTGATATCGTACCATTTCCATTTTATTTTCTAAAGCCAACTCCTGCTGAATAATGATGGGCTGTTGCCCAGATTAATCTATAATGGTAGATCATGAACCGCTCCCTCATACGACACTCTTACTGCTGCACTACCGATCACTGGTATGAGCTCTTTGGTGTAGGTACACAACTTTGTATTTATTGGACTCAGCTTGGGTCTCTCTACCTTGGTCTCCCACAGCTTTTCAAAAGTCCTCTGACTCATTATCGATTGACTCGCACCCGTGTCTAATTCCATGGATACCCGGCACGCCGTTTAATTTTACCTCCATCATTATTGGTTGGCTCTTTGTTAGGAACGCACGTACGTTATACACTTCCTCCTCGGAGCTCTCAAATGCCTCGGGCTGCATCGCCAGATGCACGCTGAATTGATCATCATCCACGTGGTGTGTCGTAGCTCGCTTGCTCTGTTGTGGACGTACCCGCTGAAGATGCCCCGTCTTCTCACAGCCTCTGCATACATACTGCCTGAAGCGGCATTGATGGGGTCGGTGATTGCTCCCGCAACGCCAACACATTGAGCTCGGATTTACGCCCGATGGCGGGCTTTGAGCAGCTTCCGTTCTCGCATACGCAGTCGAGTAGGCCCTCGATGATGAACTTTGACCGGCTCCCGGTCTTGCAGACACAGTCGAGTAGGCCCTGCCATGCGCAGCTCTGCCGGCCATCGATACAATTTTGTACACAATACTTGCCGTGGAGTTCCTGTTTTGTCGCGATATCTGCTTCATGCTTTTCTGCGTGGACATGCAAGCCTGGGCGATGGTGATGACCTTGCTGAGGTCCGGCGTCTCCGCAGCCAGCAGCTTACTTAAGATCCACTTCTGGTTGACCCCGATCACGAAAAGGTCACGCAGCATGTCTTCCAACGCAGGCCCAAATTTGCAAGGCCCTGCCAGACGTCTCAGGTCAGCAACAAATGCCACTACATCCTGGCCTTCTGGATGAATGTGCGTATAGAAGCGGTATCTGGATATGAGGATTCCTTCCATGGGTTTAATGTGTTCCCGAAATAAAGCACACAGTTCTTTGTAATCCTTTCCTGTAGGAAGAGTGGGTGAGAGCAGATTCTTGATGAGTGCATAGATCGTGGGGCCACAGACGGTGAGAAGAACTGCCCTGCGCTTCTCTGCATCCTTGTCTTTGTTTAGGTCATTTACCTCGAATACTGGCCAAGACGATCCGTAAAATCTCCCCAAACCTCACCTTATTGAATTTCTCGAGAATTCCAACAGTACTCTGTCATGCTGTGCTCGCCATACTTTTGCATGGGTTCGTATTTGCCTCGTCGCCAGTTGTGGTATATGGAATGATACAATGAACTCTGTACTGTGAGCCAGTGGCTAGGCGTAACATGGTCAGTTTTTAATGGTTTCCAGAAGTGAAGATACAAAGGTGAAGTTCAGGTTATATACCGGGCCCAGCACGAGTGTACCGGCGGTCGTGCTCCCTGTTGGTGCGCAGACCTTATGTACATATATTACAGGCACTCAACCAATAACCACCACCAATCACTGACCAAGGAAGTAAAGCACTCACAACAATCGAAAACACACTCGTATTCTTTGCTTTTTCCTCTCAACATTTTACCAACAAATGCACAGAAAGAATGAACATTTTTCATTTTAGGTGGTAGAGGTCGTGGATTTGGGAGGTGCTGTCGAAGAAGCCTTGGTGAGTTGCTGCAGTGCATCTTGTAGATGGTACACACTGCAGCCAGGAAGCGCTAGTGGTGGAGGGAGTGAATGTTTAAGGTGGTGGATAGGGTGTCGATTAAGCGGGCTGCTTTGTCCTGGATGGTGTCGAGCTTCTTGAGTGTTGTTGGAGCTGCACTCATCCAGGCAAGTGGAGAGTATTCCATCACACTCCTGACTTGTGCCTTGTAGATAGTTGAAGGGCTTTGGGGAGTCAGGAGGTGAGACACTCGCCACAGAATACCCTGTCTCTGACCTGCTCTTGTGGCCACTGTCTTTATGTGGCTGGTCCAGTTACGTTTCTGGTCAATGGTGATGGTCAACCTGCAGGATGTTGATGGAGGGGGGCATTCGGCGATGGTAATGCTATTGAATGTCAAGGGGAGGTGGTTGTGTGTATGTATTTGAGTGGTGTGAGTGTATTTGTGTCCTTTTGCTTCAAAAGCAAATCTTTCTGAGTTTTCAGGTATGTTGTCTTCACAAGAGTGGGGGGGGGGGACCTTGTATTTATTGTAGGGGGAGAGGATCTGTGCTTCATTTGACACTAACATCACAAGGAAGTGACCTTTTGAGGCACTTGGCACAATGTTACAAGTTACAACCAGTTTGGTAAACTCCTCTCGCTAGCCGTTTAACAATTCTGACCGCGTAAAGTCCTCTCTCGGGAATATCCTGCATCGTCTCGCGTATCAGCCGCTGGATTACTTCATTCTGTCTACTCTTTATTTATATGCTTCTTCAAATTTAAGTCATCCAATTCATTGCTTACATTTCTCATGCTTTGCTTATTTCTCATGTCACTAAACTGGGTTCCAGAGTCAGTCCGAGCTCCCGCCTGCAGCATCCTTCATGCGGAACATCCGTTGCCCCTCCTGACAGCTCGAGAACACAACAGCCACAAACCTGCGTTCAAAGAGCACCTTTACAGTAGAAAAACGGCAAAAACGTCTCACACAGGTGGAATCAGGCAGACGTAGACAGCGGCCAAAGGATCGGTGACCAAAAGCTCGAGGTCAAAGAGGTGGGTTTGAAGAAGGGTCATAAAGTCCCACTCCAGAGACTTGAGCACAAAAATCATACTGACACACCCAGTGAAGTACTGAGGGAGCGCTGCACTGTCAGAGGTGCTGTCATTCAGATGAGACGTTAAACCAAGGCCCCGTGTTTTGAAGAAGAGCAGGGGAGTCCTCCCCGGTGTCCTGGGGCCAATATTTATCCCTCACTCAACACAACAAAAACAGATTATCTGGTCATTATCACACTGCTGTTTGTGGGAGCTTGCTGTGCGCAAATTGGCTGCCGCGTTTCCCACTTTACAACAGTGACTACACTTCAAAGGTACTTCATTGGCTGTAAAGCGCTTTGAGCCATCCGGTGGTCGTGAAAGACGCTATATAAATGCAAGTCTTTCTCAACCAACACCTAAGAGATGATGCCATCGTTCATCTCACTGCTGCTTCTAGGAGCTTGCTGTGCACAAATTGGACGACTTAAATTTGAAGAAACATATAAATAAAGAGTAGACAGAATGAAGTAATCCAGCTCAGAAAGATTTGCTTTTGAAGCAAAAGGACACACACAAATACACTCACACCACTCAAATACATACACACAACCACCTCCCCTTGACATTCAACAGCATTACCATCACCGAATCCCCTCCACCATCAAATTCCTGCAGGGTCACCATTGACCAGCAACTTAACTGGACAGCCAACTGGTTCACTAATGTCCTTTAGGGAAGGAAAGCTGCCGCCCTTACCTGGTCTGGTCTAAATATGACTCCAGATCCACAGCAATGTGGTTGACTCTTTACTGCCCTCTGAAATGACGGCTCACCGCCTCCTTCTCGAGGGCAATTAGGGATGGCCAATAAATTAGGGATGGCCTTGCCAGCGACGCCCACATCCCAGGAATGAATAAAAAGTGCCCAATTCTGGGCACCACACTTTAGGAAGGGCGAGGGTACAGAAGAGATTTACTAAAAAGGTTCCAGGGATGAGGGATTACAGTTGGAGCAGAGAAGAGGAGATTTGAGAGGTTTAAAATCATGAAAGGTTTAGATTGAGTAAATAAGAAGAAACTAATTGCAACGGTGATAACCAGAGGGCACAGATTTAAGGTGATTGGCAAAAGAACCAGAGGCAAACATGAGGAAGAATTTTTTAAGCAACGAGTGGTTAGATTCCGGAATGCACTGCCTGAAAGGGTGGTGGTGGTAGATTCATTTGGATAAATACTTGGAAAGAAAGTTGCATGGATACGGGGAAAGTGCGGGGGAGTGGGACTAACTGGCCTGCTCTGCGATAGAGCCAACCAGACTCGGTGGGCCGAATGATCTCCTTCTGTGCTGTACTATTCTATGAATTTCACAAAGACCACCTTCTTCCACCTCCATAACATTGCCCGACTCTGCCCCTGCCTCAGCTTATCTACTGCTGAAACCCTCATCCATGCCTTTGTTACCTCGAGTTGACTATTTTTTCGCACTCCTAGCTGGCCTCCCATTTTCCACCCTCTATAAACTTGAGCTCATCCCAAACTCTCCTGCCCCTGCATCCTAACTTGCACCAAGTCCTGCTCACCGACCTACATTGGCTCTCGGTTAAGCAACTCCACAATTTTAAAATTTTCATCCGTGATTTTAAATCCCTCCATGGCCTCCCCCCGAGACGTCTGCGCTTCTCTAATTCTGGCCTCTTGCGCATCCTTGAATTGGCGCCGTGTCTTCAGCTGCTAAGACCCTAAGCTCTGGAATTCCCTTCCTAAAGCTCTCTGCCTCTCTCTCCTCCTTTGTGTCAGCTAGTAGCTAAGTGGTTCGTACACTCGCCTCCGAGTCAGAAGGTTGTGGGTTCAAGTCCCGCTCCAGGAACTTGAGCACGTAAATCAACGCTGACACTCCCAGTGCAGTGTTGAGGGAGTGCTGCACTGTCGGAGGTGCCGTCTTTCGAATGAAACGTTAAACCGAGGTCCCATCTGCTCGCTCGGGTGGACGTAAAAGATCCCATGGCACTATTTCGAAGAAGAGCACGGGAATTATCCCTGGTGTCCTGGCCAATATTTATCCCTCAATCAACACAACAAAAAAACAGATTATCTGATCATTATCATGTTGTTGTTTGTGGGAGCTTGCTGTGCACAAATTGGCTGCCGCATTTCCTACATTATAACAGTGACTACACTCCAAAAGTATTTCATTGGCTGAAAAGCGCTTTGAGATGTCTGGTAGTTGTGAAAGGCGCTATAGAAATCCAAGTCTTTCTTTTTGTTGTAAGACGTTCACTAAAATTTACTGTAACAAGATAATGTATAGCGCCCCCTCGCTAGGAGGTATAGGGAGCTGTATTGAGAGGGTATGTGAAGGAATGCCATCTTAAGCTCCACATGGCTGTCTGAGATCTCCCAAATAAATAGTTAATTTGAACTAAGAGTGTTCAAGAGACTATAAATTACATGGTGTCCGAAGCGGAGACTCCCGATCTTTCGTCGAACACATCTACGACCGAAATATTGGAACAGTAAGATTTTTTCAAGCCGATCAAAATCGACGTTAAGCAGTGCAGAGCGTGCTTCCTACACATCGCGCGTGGATCCGTGAAGGATGATAGTCATAAGCTTGTGAAATAATCTAGAGGTATTAGTAAAGTAAACTTAAAGTGGCCTAAGTTATTGTAGAGCCTCGATTGAAATAGTATTCCTACAGATACATGGCCATAATATTTTACTATTAGACCTGTTCTAGTCCTTCTAGAGAGGCGAGGGCCCAGGGGCAGCACGGGCCAGCCCACACTGCGTTGTGTGCGCGGCCTAGGTCTGTGCAGCAGAGCAGATCTCTAGTCGTCCTGGTTAACCTTTGCCACTGGATAAAGGCCTAGCTCTGTCGAGCCGGTGTGGTGGCTGGTGTGCAACGGTCACCACACGTTAAATAAATCCACGCACAGGCATCTTCCACCCCCTGAATTGGAGTTCAGGACTGGAACATCGGGTCCTTCATTGAAACATCTGTGAACTCTTGTGGAAGCAAGTCATCCTCATTCGAGGGACCACCTATTAATGATGATGTTCTAGTCCCCTGGGTATTTGAATTGTATATATGTATGTGACAAACTCAAAAGTCCTAAACTGTAACGAGCTATCATGTCCACCACTGTGCCAACTCCCACGCACATTTCTCTCCCACCTCCATTGCAGGTGACCGGCTATTTGAAAGCCAACTGGAAAAAATTCAAACGGCTGTGGGACAGCTATGAAATTATCATGAATATTGTGGAAAAACCAGAGAGAGTTAGGGTTGCAACGTTTATCACTGCCATTGGCACGATGCCCCGGAAATCCACAATAATCTTCCCTACAAAACAGTGAAGACCTGCAGGAACTTGAGATTGTTTTGAAGCTCTGGGAAGAGCAATGTAAAGGTAAAACCATCGTCTATGAACAGTACCAGTTTAACAACTGTGTACAAGGGGACGAGCGGTTGACACATATCTCGTGAAAGTGAGAGCTAGCATCATCATGTGATTTCGGCAATTTGAGGGATGATTTCATCAGAGACCGCATGGCCTGCGGAATATCTGATAACACTCTGCGTAAGAGGCTGTTGCAAGAATCAAGCCTAATACTTGTAAATGTATGATGCTCTGTAAAGCTAGAGAAGCCACAGCTATGCAAAAGAAATCCATGAAGTTCACGATAACAGACTCTGAAGATGTCAAAGCTGTTATTTGTTAAACTTGTAGTTGTTTAAGACATGTATTTATAAGAGGTTAACTACCTGTTTATATTGAAGCTAACTTTAGTTCAATTTTTGTTTCTTGTGAAAGGAAAGATGTAACGAGATAATGTATAGCGCCCTCTAACTAGGAGGCATCGATATAATGTATAGCGCCCTCTAGCTAGGAGGTATAGGAAGCTGTATTGAGAGAGGGTCTGTGAAGGAACGCCATCTTCAAAGCTCCACATTGCTGTCCGAGATCTCCCGAATTAAGAGAGCTAATTTGAACTAAATGTTTTCAAGAGTGTTCAAGAGACTATAAAATACACCTACCTCTTTAACCCAGCTTTCGGTTACCTGTCCCAATAGCCCCTTCTGTTAGTTGGTGCCAAATTTTGTGCAATAACACTTCCATGAAGCACCTTGGGACGTTTCACTACGTCAAAGGCGCTATGTAAATGCAAGTTGCCGTTATGATACAGAGACTTCGAGATGAACAGGCCGATGTTACCCAATTGACACTGGGGTATGCATTAACAACAGTAAAGAGCTGGAGCACGTTTTGAGAGTAAACAGAGAAACATTTTAAGGGATTTTCTTTTTTTTATTGTTGATTTATACCGTATGAATACAAATACAAAGTTTCTAGAAAGCTACAAAATGTCTACCACTTGTTTTAGGAAGGCAATCAAATGTGTCATTAAAATGTGTCAAACATTTGCTGTAAAGGGCACACAAAGTTGTGTTTCAGAGTGATGATCAAATAATTGCACTTAACTGTCATGGATATTTAGGTTATCACACATTTGTACCAAGAAAGCTAAGATACATCCTTTATACAAAGCACCGTTAAAAAAGTCTCTGCACACAAACCCTATAAATTTCATATAACTACCCATAGTAACGATGAGTGAACATCAAAGCCAACGTTTTAAATGGTTATAACCAAAAAGAAAAGGTACCAGTACCTGCACATTAACAGCAATACGGAACAAAAACAAACAGTACAGCTTGCAACTTTGACGTAATCCCCTTCTTCGACAGTTTATCAGTTAGCATTCTTGCGAGCGGGCTGGAAGGGTCGTCAGGACGCGGGAGGGCAAAGTTCAGGGGGTAAGGCAAGTGCTTGAAATAAATTAAAAGGACAAACACATCTATCCACAATTTAGCAGAAAAGTACTTTTGTGTAAAAAAAAACCCAACCCCCCCCCCACGGTACGATTATAAAATATAAAAGGGCAGTGTTTCCCCTCCCCCTCCCACCTCATGCCGCGATTAATCAGCGAGCACGGGGGGTCTCTCCGTGGAACGCAAGAGGTGCGCCAAGCTTTAACAGTGTCACTGTTGATTCTTTGTTTGGGAGGTACGAGCGGGATACATCAAAAAAATTGCTTATCAAATTTACCAGCTGTATGTGATCTTAAAATTAATCACTGACCGTCGTTCAAAGCCACAATACCATTTTCATACACGATACAAGACAGAAATAATAAGCAAATGTTAAATTCAATGAGTTATTTTATAAATGTGAGCAGACACACGTGACAACAAACTATTGTTTACACAAAAGGAACTTGCTGATAGAAGATAAAATGAAAGGCTACTTAGGTTTAAAGGATACTGAACTCCTTTTTTATTTGTCTTGACTCAGGCACATTTTATTTATTTTTTTCTTTCCTTGCCTACCACTCATCTCCCACTTGATCGATTCACAGGCCACAACCGCACACAGGCTGCAATAAAACTATCTGCCAACAAGGATGTAAACAGAGCTGCTCTGGAAAATCACACGAGTTGGGGTGAAGCGCCCGCCAATTAATTCCAAGAGCGCTCCACCGCGAAAATATAAAACGCACGGTTCCAGCGGTCGTCCACTGTGCGTTCCCGTCCCGGGGGGGTCACAAAGGAAAGAAAAACCACACATAGTTACCGCGCCTACCGCACCAAAAAATAACCAAATTTATACACCATGAGCTTTTCCAGAATTATGGCAGCAATTCGTAACACCCCCCCCCCCCATCCCTCCAAGGCGCTAACTTGTCTTAAAATGGCCTCATTGTGACTAACAGTTTATGTACACGGATAAGCCTTTTATTTTTTGCATCCTTCAATCACTCAGACCTCGACTCTTTCAGCTGTGTTTGTGCGTGTCCGTGTGTGATCGCGCCTTGTGCGTGCCCATGTCTGTGTGTGCGTGCGCTCGTGTCTGTCTGTCTGTGTGTGCGTGCGTGCGTGCGACCGGTTTTAAACTCCTGTGGACAGGTATACAAAGTGCCCTTTTTATTTGAAACATCTCCCACGATAGATGTACCTGAAATACAAGCGCCATTTTGGACTTTTAAAAAGGACCACGGACCTCCAAAATGCTAAAAACTAACGATTAAAAAAAAAACTCCACAATTAATGGGTTGGCAGAAGGAAACAGAAACGAGGGATTAAACCTAATTGGACCACATCCAACAAGCAGAATTGGAATTTTCAGCTCCCTCAAAGATCTTTCTCATGAAAACAAGTGATAAATTGATACTCTATGGTCCAGCTGTTCCAAAGTCATTGTTAGACACGTAACAACAGTAGGGGCACAGTGTAATTCAGCAATACCTGCTCCTCACCGTGCAGTGTTAACAACCTCTGAATGGGTTGTCAGAGGTTCCTAACACTTCCATGGACTGGGCAGGAAGCAAGAGTTCTCCAGTGCTGGCGGAGAGCAGTTGCAAGTCAGGTTTTCCCCGCTCCTTCTCCCGCCTTGTCCCATCCCGATTCTCCGCAGAATTGAAACAGTTGTGGTTCACAGGGGTCCGTCAAACTTTAGCTGTGAGGAAAGATTGGTTGGGTCTGTTTTCTTTGGAACAGAGGAGGCTGAGGGGAGACTTAATTGAGATGTATAAAATTATGAGGGGCTGAGATAAAGTGGATAAGGAATGACCTATTTCCTTTAGCGGAGGGGTCAACAACTAGGGGGCATAGATTTAAAGTAATTGGTAGGAAGTTTAGAGGTGATTTGAGGGAAAGTTTCTTCATCCAGAGGATGGTGGGGGTCTGGAACTCACTGCCTGAAAGGGTGGTAGAGGCAGAAACCTTCACCACATTTTAAAAGTATTTGGTTGTGCACTTGAACTGTCGTAACCTACAGAACTGTGGACCAAAAGTTGGAAGGTGGGATTAGGCTGGTTAGCTCTTTGTCGGCCGGCGCGGACACAATGGGCCGAATGGCCTCCTTCTGTGTCGTAATTTTTCTCTGATTCTAAGGTGCCAGTATCAGTCAAAGAACTCCAACTTGAATTCAATTCTGGCATCCTAGTTCCAGAATCACAAGAGTTGTGTGTGTAGAGCACGCAATAATTCATGGATAATTAAGTTCCAGAAATCGCTTCAATTCATGAGGTGAGGAAAAATAATTTCACACAGCGAATTGTTGTGACCTGGAATACACTGCTTGAAAGGTCGGGGGAAGCAAATTCAATCGTAACTTTCAACAGGGAATTGGATAAATACTTGAAAAGGAAAAATTTGCAGGGTTACGGGGAAAGAGCAGGGGGGAGTGGAACTAATTGGATCGCTCTTTCACAGAGCTGGCACAGGCTCGATGGGTCGAATGGCCTCCTTCTGTATTAAGATTCAGGGATGGGACTCTCACACTCCTTGAAATAAAGTGCTCACCTTCACTGCAGACGTTATGTGCATTCAGGAAGGGAAACCATTTCGTCGATGGAGAGGTTAAGCCAAGGCTAAATACAGAATCGTTCCTGAATTAATTTTTGCTGACAACTGCAAACTGTTTGCCCGTTCAGATGACGATATATCGTAATATCACAGGCAGTTTTGCAAAATCAGTGAAGTGATTCAGTCCCTCGGTGAGCTTGAAGATGACACTCGGAATCCAAGAATAGGGCGTGAAAATGGAGTCTGGTGGAAGATCAGCTGTGATTTCACTGAATGGCCAAGCAGGCTCGAGGGGCTGGATGACCTCCTCCTGTTCCTTATTTGCTTATGTAACTAGCATACTGTTCCTCGCACTTGGAATCTCTACTCCCAACCTTGAGATCAACATCAAGAATACTGCACTGAACCCAATGATATCTACCAGGGGTAGGACATTGTCCAATCAAGTCACTAACCCCACCAAGAAGCCGAGTGCTGCCTATAATAGACTTAGAAAGAAGAAGAGGTTGGAGTCAAGAAGGTATTGGACTGGAATCTAAAAGTTCCAAGTCTCTGCTATAGGAATGGGATGCACATTAAGGGATATGAGAAGTTCTCGCATCTACACTAAGATCCCCAATGCGCACATCTTGCATGGCACAGTAACTGGATCGTGGCCCCACTGGTGAAGGTGCAAATGAAAATCTCAAGACGACATACTCCCCAGGACACCTCAAGAGCCGATGAGATAGGCAGAAAACACTTGTCATATCCGACAAATGACCTTAAAAGGTTGCTCTGAAGCAGAATCCCCAGCTCACGTGTGCTGGGAAGTTGCAGGCTTCCAATCAATGATGGAGGTCAGCAGCCCTGACCGTCATTCTCTAGAAAGGCGAAGGTTGCAGGGTTTATGGACGAAACATGTCACAGTTAAGCCAGAATTGGAGATTTATTAGAACGGTATCCAGGGATGAGAGACTTCAGTTAATGTGGAAAGACTGGAGAAGCTTAGATTAGGGAAGGTTAAAGTGAGGTTCAATAGATGTGTCCAACATTATGAAGAGTGGATGGGGCCATAAATACAAGATAGCCACTAATAAATCCAACAGAGAATTCAGGAGAAACTTATTTCCCCAAAGAATGGTGAGAATGTGGAACTCGCTGCCACATCAAGTAGCATAGATGCATTTAAGGGGAAGCTGGATAAGTACACAAGGTAGAAAGGAATAGAAGGATAAGAAACATAAGAATTAGGAGCAGGAGTGGGCCATTTGGCCCCTCGAGCTTGCTCCGCCATTCAATAAGATCATGGTTGATATCGACCTCAACTCCACTTTCCTGCCCGATCCCCATATGCTGATCAAATTAGAAGAGGGATGTGAGGAGGCTCGTGTGGAGAACAAACACAGGCATGGACCAGTTGGGTCAAAATGGCCCGTTTCTGTGCCGTACATTTTGTGCACAACAAACCTAACATTTAATCTGTAGTTATATCATTTTGGAGGTTAAGATTGCATATTTCTTAAAAGGATAATTTTAATCAGGACTCATTTAATCTACAAAGCACAGCTTATTCCAACCCCCCCCCCCCCCTCATCGCTCTTCACAACAGGCACTGTACAAGTTTGATGCTGACACAGTACTGTCAAGGTTAGAGGTTTATCCAACAATCTTTTCATGATTTCTCATATAATGGTCAAAATTCACCCAAGATTCAAATTCTATTCTGCTAAAAAAATAATTACAATAATTTTTTTTTTTGCTTCTGCTGTACAACTTTGCTGTATCTTTGAATCCGTCTCTCAGTTTCTCTGAACACACTGCTTCAAAGTGTCACCTTCATAGATTTATCCTGTTTCAATTTTCTGGCAGTACTTTCAACCCAGTAAAAGGCATTAAAGGCGATCACTTAAGTTATTTTAATTTTTTTTTTGGTTTGTGGTCTGCGCACGATTTATTTTTTTCATTTGACTGAACAGATCTTTTCTAGGCTGGAATATCGAAAAAACAAAGGCACTTACGTGCTGGAGTGCAGGAAATGTATGAAGGTCGTTATTTGGTCTTTAGTTTATTAAAGGCATGTGTCGAAAAGGCTGGTTACTCCTGCGATTTTGTGCTGGTCATAATCCAAAACTGTGGAACAAGTTCCTCGTTTGACTGAATTAAAAGTGATTGTTTTGTCACTGGCATTTAGTTGGCATAATGATTTAACACACTTTTTCTTTAAAAAAAACTTCTGAAAATACCTTTAAAGTGTGTTTGGAATCATCACTCACAACACAGGCATGTTGGGAACAATCACAGTAACAAGACAAAGCACTTAACAGTTCTCAAAGCACAGTATTAAAATATGTCGATCTACAGGTGAACTGTGATTTCCTATTGTAGGCTATTAAGGCACTGATTAATCTACGCTTTGGCAGCACTGAATTAAAATCACGTCAGAAAATAAATGTTACTGGTAACGTATCCAGCTTAGGAAAGAACTCACAGCCTCAACAACATCGTATTTGGATTTCAGTAATGTCTCACAATGAACAGTGATCACACAACAGTGGTTTCCCGTTTACACACTTAAATTTCCAAACACTATTACAAAATAGAATTCTCGAAATATTTAACTGTGTAAAGACAGATGCTTTTCAAAAACCATGGCATTTTCTCCTCGGATCCCCCGAACATGAACACCCAGTGACTGTGCCACTACAGAATATTTCCAAAAGTACAGAAATCCCAACTCAAGTCCCCCCCACCCCGCAAAAGAAAGTGACGCTCGTTAAAAGCTTGTCCGTTTGCACGACCGTCGCCTCACCCGCCTAATTAACATGGAAAAATGCACATCTGATGACACAGCGAGTGCCACAGTTGTGAAACACACTCACAAACAAACAGCAAGGCGAGACACTGCCCCAACCCCACCCGAGAGAGTATTTCGCATTTCGAAAGGAATCAAGCAGTCAGGAACGAGAGGCTCGCCACCGCTTGCTTGGATGTAACGCTGCTCAATTCTTTCCGTTTATCCAAACACACACTGTTCGTCGACTCGAGGACTCCAATCACACCGGTTCATTCACAAGCCTCTTAAAGGCCAGCAACCTTACAAACTTAGGTCAGGACAACATCTGCGAGTACTCAATTAATTCCCTGTGGTTTTTCTAAACATGCACTCCGCTGCACCCCTCCCCCGCCCCCGACGCAAAAAAATACACATTTTGTTTAACGTAAATTTCCAAACACTATTACAAAATAGAACTTTAGAAAGGTACAAAAACACTGCTGTTTTTTAAATTCACAGTACTCTTGTAATAAATTCTCATAGTTTTATTTTGGTATTAGAAGCGCCCCCCCACCCCCACCGCCTTCTAATCCCAAAACAATACAGTTACCACCTCCTGGCTGTACACAATACTAACACCCTGCAAACTATTAGCAGGAACTGAGTGCAGATTTCTTCGCCAGCCGGAAAGAGTGAAGTGGTCAAACATTCCTGTTGTTGCTGCGAACAGCGAACTTGAGATTTTTTTTCAAAAAATTTACTTGGCGGAATTCTGATTTTAATTTTTCTTTTTGCCCAACGTGTACTCTCAAAACCAGGAATTTCAACCTTCGGAAAGTTATTTGCTCCCCAGTGGTGACTGAACATAAGAAATAGGAGCAGGAGTCGGCCATTTGGCCCTTCGGGCCTGCTCCACCATTCAATAAGATCATGGCTCGAGTCTCTTCGCCGAGAGCATGCAAAAAGCAAGCGCAGGCAGCAGAAGGAGCTTGCGGCAAACCAGTCCCACCCACCCTTTCCTTCAACGATTGTCTGCCCCACCTGTGACAGAGACTGTAATTCCCGTATTGGACTGTTCAGTCACCTGAGAACTCGCTTTTAGAGTGGAAGCAAGTCTTCCTCAATTTCGAGGGACTGCCTACGATGATGACTGATCTGATCCTGGCCTCAACTCCACTTCCCTGCCCGCTCCCCATAACCTTCGACTCCCCTAATGTTCAGAAATCTGTCTATCTGACCAGTGAACCATTTCCTCGCTTGTCTTATTGTTTTTAGGAATTGCCAACCCCCAACCCCTACTCCCCAAAAAGTTGACAAAACAACAGCTTATCATCGCCTTTCCTCCTTCCTGCAAATAAACAGCTTGTGCATCATTCTGCTGGTGTCACTGGACAGCAGTGTCACGTTAAGTGGCCCAAACAGATCTAGTCTCAATCAATAATTGAAACGCTTCCCGTCAAACAGGTCTGCACTCTTCCATGCTCGTGAAAAAAAAAATTAGTGTTTAATAAGAGCTTGAAGATTTTTTTGAGAATGTTTTTGCAGTCGGTTTAACCGGAACTGTTCAGTTTGTGTTAGGAGTTACTGTATTCCAATTCAACGACGTCCTAAATAAGGAGTGTTTGTGTGTGTGTGTGTGGTGTGTGTGTGTGTTATGAGGAAAACCTGAAAGCAAACAGACCTGGTGACTGTTAAATTACTGACATTCTTACACCAGCGCTGAAACACTTCTTGACCTGAAGCCATGAACTTCATCCTGATGCTATCTCCTGCATATTCACATCTTGATAAATATATACCTGTGAATATACCATCTTTGGAAAAAAAAAACTCTTTAAATAAATTATCTTTACATAGGCAGACAGTCACCTGACCCCACAGTTAAATGCATTGTGTCTACAATCATTATGTTCCTGTTTTGTTTTTTCGTCTTCCGTCGACAGAGAAAAGTTTGCACTGACTAGACTATGTTCCCACAATTACTAAAAAATAAAAACAAATTTCTTTTAGACGACAGTCCCATTTTTCTAATGTGGTAACCCAACAAACAGGTATAAGTTTAAAAAAAAAGATATTCTGAAGCACACATTAATTCAATATAAAAAGCTATCACAAGGTACCATAATTCACAGCCGTTGAAGTATATATATATACACACACGCACGCACACACACACACACACATTAAAAAGGCTACCCACATCGGAAATTCAGACGTGTAATGGGTGTGTCGATTGATTTGAGGCACTGCCACATGTGTTGAGGTTTTAAGTCTATTGAACTGCAGCTGTGTGGGGGTTTTGTTTTCTCCAGAAAGGGAAGGAAACTTTCAAAAGCTTATTCCTTCATAAGCCTGTAGGTGTGATGCTGCGCTCCATGTTCGCTGGTCGAAACTTCAAACACGCACGCCATGCACAGGAGTGTCTCCTGCGTATCCCTGTTTGTCACAACCTGCAGGCAACAAAATAAAGCATCAGCCTTTCCTCATCGCAACAACACATCTCAAGTTTATATAACGCCCCGGTTAACGCAGTGAAACGTCACCAGAGCAATCCGACAAAATGTAACGCCTGGGTCACGCAGGAGGTACTGGGAGCAAAGTGAAGAATAGGAGCTCAAATTTTCATCCGCGTGTTTAAATCCCTCTGTGGCCTCGCCCCTCCCTATCTCTGTAACCTCCTCCAGCCGCTGCAACCCTCCCTATCTCTGATAAAGAAAGACTTGGGATATATATAGTACTTTCACGACCACCGGATATCTCAAAGTGCTTTACAGCCAATGAAATACTTTTGAAGTGTAGTCACTGCTGTAATGTAGGAAATGTGGCAGCCAATTTGCGTACAGCAAGCTCCCACAAACAGCAATGTTTCTCTGCAATTCCCCTATCGAAGCCCTTATTATTTTGAAGACCTCGATCAGATCACCCCTCAACATTCCAAACTCAAGTCCTAATCTATGCAACCGGTCCTCATAAATTTAGCCCTTTTGGGTGAATCTGCGCTGCACCCCCTCAAAGGCCAATCTATCCTTCCTTCCAGCAAGTTCTGAAGATTGACAACTCCTGGTGCATCTCTCCATCCTCTGAACTCGCTGGATGATTTGAGCATAAATAACACTGGGCATCGCCAACACATCATTATATTTTCCAGCAAATTCTGGGCCAATAATTCTTAAAAGTACATCCCCCATTCCAGGAGTGATGTTCATGAGGTGAAAAAAATATATTTTTAAAATTAATTCACAGGGTGTGAGCATTGCTGGAAAGGCCAGTAGTCCCTGCCCATCCCCAATTGCCCTTCAGAGTGTCTTGCTGAGCTCTTTCAGGGGGCAGTTAAGAGTCAACTACATTGCTGTGGGTCAGGAGTCACATATAGGCCCAGACGGCAGATTTCCCTCCCTAAAGGACATCCGTGAACCAGATGGGTTTTTACGACAACCAAACAATGCATAATTTATGACAATGCGCAAATCGCCATTACTGCCACTAGCGTTTTAGTCCAGATTTATTTATTAACTGAATTTAAATTCCCCCAGCTGTCGTGGTGGGATTTGAACTCCTGGATCATTAGTCCAGGTTTCTGGATTACTGGTCCAGTAACATAACCACTATGCCACCGTACCCCTATTTGAAAGCAGTTAAAAGGATGAAACGGGGCACAAGGTAGAATGGTTACAGCACAGGAGGCCATTCGGCCCATCGAGCCCATGCTGGCTCTCTGCAAGAGCACTTTAGCTAGCCCCACTCCCCCGCCCTTTCCCCGTAGCCCGGCAAATTTAGTTATTCGAAGAAATTCTTCCTCATCTCAGTTCGCCCATTTAGAACTGAGATGAGGAGGAATTTCTTTTCTCAGAGGGTTGTAAATTTGTGGAATTATCTGTCCCAGAGAGCTGTGGAGGCTGAGTCATTGAATATATTTAAGGTGGAGATGGACAGATTTTTGAACGATAAGGGATTCAAGGGTTATAGGGAGCAGGCGGGGAAGTGGAGCTGAGCCCAAGATCAGATCAGCCATGAGATTATTGAATGGCGGGGCAGGCTCGAGGGGCCAAATGGCCTACTCCTGCTCCTATTATGTTCCTTCAGGTACTATTCCAATTCCTTGGCAAATTCTGGAGTTTTTAATGATCTCAAAGATCAAAGACTCACCAACAAGATAGTGAAGTTCTCCAACACGCTGTTCATCATGTACTTTTCCGGTAAGTGTTTGAGCTTGTGAATAAAGTTGATCATATATTCACACATTGGGGAACGGTTTATTCTGTATACAAAACGCCCGTTCTCAAACCTTGCATATTCAGTCTGGAGGATAAAGGGAAAGAAAGTATGAATTCACCACTTTTGAGTCATAATATTCTACATAAAACTGTGTCAAAACTAATTGGTTGGAAATGATGAATCAATCAGTTTTTTCAATCGTACATATCGTTAATGCCTGCATTCTGCCTCCCCCAGCTGGTATGTAGAACATATTGCAACTAAACAGAGAAGTTGACAAAGATAATTACGGGCAAAGAAGCCAACTGGTCCATCTTAATCCATCCATCCAGACTCTCTTATCTACATGAGAAGGCTGTTTAAAAAAAATTTAAGGGAAGCTGTTCAGAGAAGATTGATTCCGGAGTTGAGGGGGTTGACTTATGAAGATAGGTTAAGTAGGTTGGGCCTTTACTCATTGGAGTTTGGAAGAATGAGAGATGGTCTTATTGAAACATATAAGATAATGAGGGGGCTCGACAATGTGGATGCAGAGAGGATATTTCCACTCATAGGGGAAACTAAAACTAGGGTACTTAGTCTCAGAATAAGGGATCACCCATTTAAAACTGAGATGAGGAGGAATTTCTTCACTCAGAGGGTTATAACTCTGTGGAATTCTCTGCCCCAGAGAGCTGTGGAGGCTGGGTCATTGAATATATTTAAGGTGGAGATAGACAGATTTTTGAGCGATAAGGGAGTAAAGGATTATGGGGAGCGGGCAGGGAAGTGGAACTCAGTCCATGATCAGATCAGCCATGATCTTATTGAATGGCGGAGCAGGCTCGAGGGACCAAATGGCCTACTCCTGCTCCTATTTCTTACGATCTTATGATCCTTGGCTTTATTAGGAGAGGAAGATAATATATATAGGGGGAAAAAAAAGTACAAAAACAAGGGATTTATGTTAAACGTTTATAAAACACTGGTTCGGCCCCAGCTGTGTCCATTCTGGGCATTGCACTTTAGGAAGGATGTGAAGGGCTTTGAGAGCGTGCAGAGGGGATTTACTAGAATGGTCCCAGGAACTTCAGATACATGAAGGGATTATTCTCCTTAGAATAGAGAAGGTTAAGGGGAGATTTAATAGAGGTGGTCAAAATCATGAAGAGTCTTGATAGAGTAAATCGTGAGAATCTGTTTCCAGTGGCAGGAGGGTCGGTAACCAGAGAACACAGATTGAAGGTAATTGGCAAAAGAACCAGAGGGGGAGATGAGGAGAATTGTTTTACGCAGCGAGTTGTTGTGATCTGGAACGCGCTGCCTGAAAGGGCGGTGGGAGCAGATTTAAGAGTAACTTTCAAAAGAGAATTGGATAAATACTTGACGGAAAAACATTTGCATGGCTTGTGGAGAAAAAGCAGGGGGAGTGGGGCTAATTGGATTGCTCTTTCAAAGAAACTGCACAGGCACGATGGGCCGAATGGCCTCCTACTGTGCCGTATCATTGGATGAATGTGCCACAGGGTGCTCAGGATCCAACTGTCTAAAGCCACTCCTCACATTAACAAACGATTGCTTGTATTTTCCAGAGGCAATTGGAGATTATTTGCCCGAAGTTCTCTCACGCTGAACAAACTCACCTCTACTTTTTCAACTACTTGTTTTCCAAATGAGCAAACCTTGGTTGAGCAAGTGATTGTCATGTTTTCTGAACTCTCGTATTGACTAGTGACGCCGTAAAACGCTCCTGCATCATCTTGAATATTGCAATTCAGGTCAGCCTATTGGTTGCATTAAAAAAGAGAGAGAATTAGAACCATAGAATCACAGAAGGAGGCCATTCCACCCACCATTCCTGTGTCGGCTCTGTGAAAGAGCGATCCCATTAGTCCCACTCCCCCTGCTCTTTCCCCACAGTCCTGCTCATTTTTCCCCTTCAAGTATTTATTCAATTCCCTTTTGAAAGTCACTATTGAATCTGCTCTCACCGCCCTTTCAATTACAACACACGAAAACAGTTTCAAACTCAAAAGAATAAAAAAAACATTTCTGCAACAATTAAAGTAAGGAACTTGTATTTAGGATGTCACCACAAGTGTTTCACAGCCAATGAACAACTTCTGAAGTATTGTCACTGTTATGCAGGCTAAAGTGGGAGCCCATCTGTGCACGGCAAGATTCCACAAACAGCAGCCAGATAGATTATCGGTTAACCCGATCTGGTGATGCTGGATGAGAGACTTTTCACATATCACTGGGGAGAACCCCACCCCTCCCCCAGGGCCTTCTCTTCTTTGAACAGTGCCGTGGGATCTTTTACATTCAACTCAACAGGCAGAAGGGGAACTGGGTTCAAGTGAAAGACGGCACCTCCGACTCCTTCGCTGCGACACTCAAGTGTCGGCCTGGATTATGGGCCTGGAGTGGGACAAGAACCTACAACCTTCTGATTCGGAGGCGAGCACCACCCTCATACTCGTTCTAAGGTGAATAACTTTTGTACTCATTTTAAACGGTTTACGTTTGTGCCAGAAACAGCGGCCAGAAAAATTCCTATAAGCAGCTTCAGTGTTGGGTCCCATACGATCACCCACAGATTTCTAGACCTGTAGCCTTTGTGTAGGACAAAGACAAATAACATGTTGCTATGTATGTGTGTACTCATCGAATAAGTTCAAGAAAGTGATGTGCTTTACATCACCCTTGACATTATATGGGGGCTTTTTTTTTAAGAAAACACTGATAATTCCTGGCTGTGGTCACTGAACTGTGAAGAAAGATTTGGATTTATATAGCGCCTTTCACAACCACCGGACATCCCAAAGCGCTTTACAACAGTGCAAAAGTACTTCATTGGCTGTAATGTGGGAAACGCAGCAGTCAATTTGCGCACAGTTTCCCTCAATCAGCAATGTGATAATGACCAGATAATCTGTTTTTAGCGATGTTGCTTGAGGGATAAATATTGGCCCCAGGACACGAGGGATAACTCCCCTGTTCTTTGAAATAGTGCCATGGGATCGTTTACGTCCACTTGAGAGAGCAGACGTTTAACATTTCATCTGAAAGACGTCCCCTCCGACAGTGTAGCTCCCCCTCAGTACTGCCCCTCCGAGAGTGCAGCACTCCCTCAGTACTGCCCCTGCGACAGTGCAGCACTCCCTCAGTACTGCCCCTGCGACAGTGCAGCACTCCCTCAGTACTGCCCCTGCGACAGTGCGGCACTCCCTCAGTACTGCCCCTCCGACAGTGTGGCACTCTTTCAGTACTGCCCCTCTGACAGTGCAGCACTCCCTCAGTACTGCCCCTCTGACAGTGCAGCACTCCCTCAGTACTGCCCCTCCGACAGTGTAGCACTCCCTTAGAACTGCTCTGGAGTGTCAGCCATTGTTTGTGCTCAAGTCTCTAGAGCTGGACTTGAATCCATAATCTTCTGATTCAGAGGCGAGAGTGCTACCCACTGAACCACAGCTGACAGGCTATCGGGAGCTCAATGTACTCCTCTACTCAGAAGAAACCCGAGAGTGGAGGTAAGGAGAGAAGGGCCAACAGCCAAGGTTTTAAAATGAAAATGAAAGGATATAGAAAGATGTTCTGACCAAAACTGGGACAGAAATAGCAGATAACAGCTTTTTTATCTAACCCTTTGTGTGAAGAAGTGTCTCCCAACTTCACTCCTTAATGGCCTGGCTCGTATTTTGAGATTATGTCCCCCTAGTCCTAGACTCTCCCACCAATGGAAAATGTTTCTCTCCATCGATCCCATCAATTCCTTTTGAGGCTCGTGTGAACCATGAACACCGGCACTGTCGCAGTCGGGCCGATTGGCCACTTTCTGTGCTGTAAATAGGGAGTGCTGCGGTGTTAGAGGCACTAAAACAAGGCAGGCCCTGTCTGCCTGCATTTGGTAGTTGAGGCGGGTGTAGAAGTTCTCTTGGTAGAACAGGGAGTTCTACTGGTGCCCTGGCCAACATTCAGCCCTCAACCTTGGGAACCTAGGAACAGGAGGAGGCCATTTAGCCCCACAAGCCTGTTCCGCCATTCAATGAGGTCATGGCTGAACTGTGTCTTAACTCCATCCACCTGCCTTGGCTCCGTCTTTTTTTATACCCTTGTCTAGCAAAAAAACAGCATCATCTAAATTAATTAAATGGTTGGATTTCTAATTTGCATTTTGTGGGAACCAGTTGTGTATAACTTGGGAGACTTGAGATAATCTATTGGTTGCAAAACGCTTTGGGACATCCGAGAACATAGTAATATGAATGGAAAAACTTACGGAATAACTTCCTCATACTTTAGAGTTACTGATTTAATGAACGGAATGCCACAGAGTACAGCAAATATTGACTGAGCTGAAGCACTGCCAACTAAATTGGATCAGTTTGTAATTCAGCAGAGAAGCTAGGAGTTTGGTGCGAGAAAAACGATAGAGTGATCGGATAAACTTACCCTGTCCCTTTAAGGGCACTGTCTGACTGGTGCACGTAATCAAAGCCATTCACAGCTTTACTGCCCATATCTCATGTTCCGTTCACCCATCACTCCTGTGCTCGCCAGCCTACATTGGTTCTTGGTCCATCAACGCCTCAGATTTAAAATTATGGGTGCATTCAAATTCCTCATAATCTCTGTACCCTCCTCCAGCCCTGCAACCCTCCAAGCAATCTGCGCTTCTCTAATTCTGGCCTCTTACACATCTCCAACTTCATTCAGCCCACCAATGGCGGCCGTGCCTTCAGCCGCCTAAGTTCTAAGCTCTGGAATTGCCTCCCTAAACCTCTCCCTCCTCCTTGAAGACCCTCCTTACAACTTACCTCTTTGACCAAGCCCCTGTCCACGTGTCTCCTTATGTGGTTCGGTGTCAACCTTTGTTAAGATAATCGCTCCTGCGAAGCGCTTTGGGATGTTTTACGACATTAAAAGGTGCTACATTGATGCCAGAAGTTACTAGTTTTTTTCTGAAGCTAATTCTGCATTTGTAACAATTTGTGATGCTTCCATGTGTGACACTTTGAGTGCGATAGATGCAGGATATAGATATCCATTGTATGCACTTAGCTGAAGTATTCTTAGCCGTTTTGACCCCGTTTTTAATTGTTGATGGTGATGGATTATTCTACTGATTGCCCAGAGTACAAAATAACAATTATATAAATGTTGGTCTTGCTGTTGTTTGGCTATGTGCGTCACCAAAGCAAATGAAACGGTCACACAAAGCTTGAGAGAAATGTCAGATGGCCTTCATATTTGACTCTAATTGCTGTTAGCTGTGGCACAATTACAAAAAGACTTGCACTTCTATAGCACCGTTCACGACCACCAGATATCTCAAAGCGCTTTATAGCCAATGAAGTACTTTTGGAATGTATTCACTGTTGTAATGTGGGAAACATGGCATTCAACTTATTCACAGCAAGCTCCCACAAACAGCAATATGATAATGACCAGATAAACTGTTTTTTTTTGTGTGATGTTGATTGAGGGATAATTATTGTCCAGGACACCAGGGAGAACTTGCCTGCTCTTCTTCAAAGTAGTGCCACGGGATCTATTACGTCCACCTGAGAGGGTAGACGGGGCCTCGGTTTAAGGTCACTTCGGAAAGACGGCACCTCCGACAGTGCAGCACTCCCTCAGCACTGGGAGTGTCGGCCGAGATTTTTGTGTTCAAGTGGGAGTGGGACTTGAACCCACAGCCTCCTGACTCAGAGAGCGCTACCCACTGAGCCACAGCTGACACAAATTACTGTTGGAGGACTATCACAGAACGCACACAACAGCCAATGTGGATGCTGTCTGATCCGGTTCGGTTTTTTGCAATGAATGTATTGGAGATTTTACGGACAAATTATGAATGGCGAACATCCAAATAAAATACGCAACTTGCCGTTAATTACATGATAGCTCAGCGGCTTAGGGACAGGATTACCAAATTTTAAAAATCTCATGATAATACCAAAGAACATTGCCAAACTGAGTAATGAAATTCCATCACCAAGCCCCATTTGGAAACCAAACCATTCTAAACAGAGCGAATGCACAGAGTACAGTATTGTATTGCATTTTTTCCCCCCCATAAATATAAGTTCCTGTATTTCCTGTTCTCACTCCTGCTCTCCTGGATCCTAGGGGAAGTTCCATGGGAAATAACAATCCTTTGGGTATTATTTCCTCAGCGGGTAGCACTCGTGCCTGAGTCAGAAGGTTGTGGGTTCAAGCCCCACTCCAGAGATTTGAGCACAAAAATCTGGGTTGACACTCCCAGTGCAGCACCGAGGGAGTGTACGTATGCTACCGAGACAGACAAAGGACTAATGGTGGCGGTGGGTCAGGTCGGGTCGAGGGTCATTCGGCACGCCATTTAAATCACAGCGGCGAAGCCGATAACTAGTCTAGTCCGGCCCGCCGGTTTTTGGACAATAAGTCCGGATTTTATTTTACTGATTATCCAATGGGATTTTCTCAAAAATGTCCTGTTTTCAGACAGCAGGACTTGAGACGTTGCACCTGTACAATATATATATTTTTCATCAGAACTCTAGGGAGCTTTCTGCTTCTTGCCTCTTTTGAACTTCAAAAGTGTCTTGAAAGCACGTTCTGATAACAGCCTTTAGTCCTGAAAAATGCTTAATTTAACTTTAGATTCCAACCAATGAAACCGAGGGAGTGCTGCACTGCCGGAGGTGCTTACTTTAACTTCAGATTCCAACCAATGAAACCCACCATTTCCTCGTATATACTTATTACAGTAAAGCTCGGGCAAGTATTCATTTTACTTCAGTATTTTATCTGAAGCAGACATAAAAATAAAGCTTTGAATACAGAAAATAAATTATACTAAGTAGGCTATCTGCTTTACTAAATCCTTTTTAGTAAAAGTCTTCTTATCTATGCAGAGAAATCAAACTCTCATTATTCTGAAGCTTTATTTCACGTGACTGTCGAGTTTTAACCACGCAGGCGGGGGGGCTTTTGCCAGTAGGAGCTGTTGCTGCTTGTACCACCTGAGAGGGCAGACGGGGGCCTCGGTTTAATGTCTCATCCGAAAGACGGTACCTCCGACAATACAGCGCTCCCTCAGTACTGCACTGGGAGTGTCAGCATAGATTTTGTGCTCAAGTCTCTGGAGTGGGATTGAACCCACAACCTTCTGACTCAGAGGTGAGTGTGCTACCCACTGAGCCACACGACTTCTCATTATATACAAGTTTTGAGGCTCCAGTCATCACCCTTCAGTGGCAAAAGCTTTTATGCTGCAAAAAAACAAGAACAGGATTTTTTCTTTCCTCCTGACCTGGAGCATGAAATTTACAAACACCTTGTAATCTGCAAAGGTTGCTCACCAAGAGCAATTCAACTCTGACTGACCCTCGTGGAGAACATCTTCCTCCCCTCCGCATGTCCCCACCTCTCCACCCTCCAAGTCGTCACCACTTCAATAGCGGGGGCTTAAAGGGACAGGCCAGATAAATAGTTACACCTCATAACCATACTCCTGATATGGACGGCCTGTGAGCAATGCCATGGGAGGTAATTAAGTATTTTGTAAAAGTACAAGTTGAACCTCCCTTATCTGGAACCACCCCTCATCCAGCACCATTCCCGGCCACCAGGTGGCGCAAGCGCAGAACTCCGACATGAACTAATTACATAAGAACATAAGAATTAGGACAGGAGTAGGCATCTAGCCCCTCGAGCCTGCTCCGCCATTCAACAAGATCATGGCTGATCTGGCCATGGACTCAGCTCCACTTACCCGCCCGCTCCCCGTAACCCTTAATTCCCTTATTGGTTAAAAATCTATCTATCTGTGACTTGAATACATTCAATGAGCTAGCCTCAACTGCTTCCTTGGGCAGAGAATTCCACAGATTCACAACCCTCTGGGAGAAGAAATTCCTTCTCAACTCGGTTTTAAATTGGCTCCCCCGTATTTTGAGGCTGTGCCCCCTAGTTCTAGTCTCCCCGACCAGTGGAAATAACCTCTCTGCCTCTATCTTGTCTATCCCTTTCATTATTTTAAATGTTTCTATAAGATCACCCCTCATCCTTCTGAACTCCAACGAGTAAAAACCCAGTCTACTCAATCTATCATCATAAGGTAACCCCCTCATCTCCGGAATCAGCCTCGTGAATCCTCGCTGCCGACTCCCGCAATCGCTGGCCTGACCCCGCAATACACCACCCGTTCCCCCGCCCCATGATCTCCCTGCCACACTCCAGCCCCAAGCCAGCCAGGCCCGATATCCCCTTGCTCATTACCTGTACCATCCAATTTAACGTGACCATCCCTCGTCCAGAAAAATCCCTTATCCAGAACAGGCCAGGTCCCGAGGGTTCCCGAAAAGGGAGGTTCAACCTGTATTCTGATCATGAGCCAAAAAGTGCTGTTTGAATCAATTAAACTCAATAAAACTCCTTGCTATTGTTTGCAGTCATTTCAGTCCTCAGGTGGCAAGAAGTGCGGGGGGGTTGGGGGGGGGAAGGGAGGAGAGGGGGGCACACTAGACTTGGAAGCAGGGAGGATACAAGGAACATAGGAACAGGGTTGGATTATAAAGGGAGATTACATAAACATAAGAAATAGGAGCAGGAGTAGGCCATACGGCCCCTCGAGCCTGCTCCGGCATTCAATACGATCATGGCTGATCCGATCATGGACTCAGGTCGACTTCCCCGCCCGCTCCCCATAATCCCTTATTTCCTTATCGGTTAAGAAACTGTCTATTTCTGTCAAATTTATTTAATGTCCCAGCTTCCACAGCTCTCAGGCAGCAAATTCCACAGATTTATAATCCTCTGAGAAAATAAATTTCTCCTCATCTCAGATTTAAATGGGTGGTTACTTATTCTAAGATTATGCCTTCTAGTTCTAGTCTCCCCCATCAGTGGAAACATCCTCCCTGCATCCACCTTGTCAAGCCCCCTCATAATCTTATACGTTTCAATAAGATCACCTCTCATTCTTCTAAATTCCAATGAGTAGAGGCCTAACCTACTCAACCTTTCCTCATAAGTCAACCCCCTCATCTCCAGAATCAACTTAGTGAACCTTCTCTGAACTGCTCTAAACTAGGCTTGTATTCCCTGAATATAAAAGGTTAAGGGGTGATTTGATTGAGGTTTTTCGGATTCTGAAAGGAATAGAGAGGGTAGCAATTGACTCCATCCCTCTTCCTGGCATCTGTCCGAGGTTGACCCAGACAGTTCGCAATCTTGGGTGCCATTGACCCACAAATGAGCTTCCGACCACATAACCACGCCATCGATTTCCACCTCCGTAACATCGCCTGTCTCCGCCCCTGCCTTAGTTCATCCGCTGCTGAAGCCCTCATCGTAACAACATAAGAAATAGGAGCAGGAGTAGGCTATTTGCCCCTCGAGCCTGCTCCGCCATTCAATAAGATCATGGCCGATCTGATCTTGGCCTCAACTCCACCTCCCCGTCCACTCCCCATAACCCTTGACTCCCTTATCATTCAATAATCTGTCTATCTCCACCTTAAATATCCATGCTTTTGTTACACCTAGACTTGACTATTCCAATGCCGGCCTCTCACATTCTATCCTATGTAAAGTGGCGGTGATCCAAAACTCAGCTGCCCACGTCCTAATTCGCACCAAGTCCCGCTCACCCATCACCCCCTGTGCTTGCTGACCTACATTGGCTCCTGGTTAAGCAACGCCCCGATTTTTAAATTGCTCATCCTTGTTTTCAAATCGCTCCGTGGCCCTTGCCCCTCCCGTGAGTGAATCCTGCATTTCAGTGGAACGGAGCTCACATGCTCTTCTGTCCGATGACACAATTCGGTCATGTGGGTTAACTGCAACTCCTAGCGCCAGTAAATACCAATTTTATTAACCGGAAAGTAATGGGCCATCAAGAAATTCTGAAAATATCAGCATTTTTGTAGCCTTTTACACACTCAAGCACTTTTACCAGACTCTGTAATCTTCATCTCATATACATTGAACAAACAGATGCTGCCGTTGAATGAATGATACAGCAGAAAAATTGTTTTCAAGTTTCAAGGACAAGAATGGTTTCTGGTACAAATTTGATTGAAGCTCATTCAGAATAATAGGACTGGTGAGCCGAGCCTTGGAGTGCAGAGTTGAATTTCAGGAGGGAAAATCGATTTGCCTATTTACACCTTGTTACACCCGGCAATCCATCCCTTAACCTCACCCTGCCACTGTGCAATGCTTCATCTGTGCCTTTGTCACCAGCCCCAGGTTTCACGTTTCCTACAGTCTTCCAGCTGATCACAACTCCAGGGACTTGAGCACATAAATCTAGGCTGACACTCCCAGTGCAGTACTGAGGGAGCACCTCACTGTCGGAGGGGCAGTATTGAGGGAGCGCCTCACTGTCGGAGGGGCAGTACTGAGGGGTTGCCACACTTTCGAAGGGGCAGTACTGAGGGAGTGCTGCGCTTTCGGAGGGACAGTACTGAGAGAGTACTGCACTGTCGGAGGGGCAGTACTGAGGGAGTGCTGCACTGTCGGAGGGGCAGTACTGAGGGAGCGCTGCACTGTCGGAGGGGCAGTACTGAGGGAGCGCTGCACTGTTGGAGGGGCAGTACTGAGGGAGTGCTGCACTGTCGGAGGGGCAGTACTGAGGGAGGGCTGCACTGTCGGAGGGGCCGTCTTTCAGATTAGACGTTAAACCGAGGCCCCGTCTGTTCTCTCAAGTGAACATAAAAGATCCCATGGCACAATGTGAAGAGGAACAGGGGAGTTATCCCCAGTGTTCTGGGGCCAATATTTATTCCACAATCAACATAACAAAAAAACAGATTATCTGGTCATTATCACATTGTTGTTTGTGGGAGCTAGCTGTGTGCAAGTTAGCTGCTGCATTTCCCACATTACAACAGCGACTACACTTCAAAAGTACTTCACTGGCTGTAAAGTGCTTTCAGACGTCCGGTGGTCGTGAAAGGCACAATAGAAATGCAAGTCTTTCTTTCAATGTGGTCTCTAATTTTTTCCCGTGCGGGGCCCTTTAAATTTGCTGCATGACATCTTTTCCAGCAGCAACGCTAGTGAATGGTCTGCGTGGTACCTCCCGATCGGTGAATGGCAGTGTACTTCCGGGGGAACTTTGCTGATCACCCAAGCCCCCGCCAAGGAAACTTCAACTCTCCCAGAACTCCGCCATGCACATTCTGCTCTTCCATCATGGGAAAGATTGGATAGGCTGGGTTTGTTTTCTTTGGAACAGAGGAGGCTGAGAGGAGACCTTATTGAGATGTATAAAATTATGAGGGGCCTAGATAGAGTGAATAGGAAGGACCCATTTCCCTTGGCAGAGGGGTCATTTCGGCCCATTGTGTTCGCGCTGGCCGACAAAGAGCTATCCAGCCTAATCCCACTTTCCAGCTCTTGGTCCATAGCCCTGTAGGTTATGACACTTCAAGTGCACATCCAAGTATTTTTAAATGTGGTGAGGGTTTCTGTCTCTACCACCCTTTCAGGCAGTAAGTTCCAGACCCCCACCACCCTCTGGGTGAAGAAAGCTCCCCTCAAAATCTCCTACTAATTATTTTAAATCTCTGACCCCTGGTTGTTGGCCCCTTTGCCAAGGGAAATAGGTCCGTCCTATCCACTCTATCCAGGCCTCTCATACTTTTATTCACCTCAATCAGGTCTCCCCTCAACCTCCGCTGTTCCAAAGAAAACAACCTTTCCAATCTTTCCTCATAGCTAAAATTCTCCAGTCCAGGCAACATCCTCGTAAATCTCCTCTGTACCCTCTCCAGTGTAATCACAAACTTCCTGTAATGTGGTGACCAGAACTGCATGTGGTCAGTAAACTTGAGTTCAATCCTCAGTCTTGCCTGCCATTTGAACTACAGTTCCTCAGATGTCATCCAAAAACAATGGAACAGTACACGTTATTCTTTGATCAGGCACTTTACAGCCTTCTGGACTCAACATCGAGTTCAACAATTTCAGACCATAACCTCTGCCCATATTTTTTCCACTTGGCAGCTGTTTTAAAAAAAAATTAATTCACAGTATGTGGGCGTCGCTGGCAAAGCCAGCTGTTGTGGCCCATCCTGAATTTCCCTTCGGAGAGGCTGTGGGTCTGGAGTCACATAGAGGCCAGACCAGGTAAGGATGGCTGTTTCCTTCCCTAAAGAACATTAGTGAACCAGATGGGTTTTTACGACAATCCGGTAGTTTCATGGTCACCATTACTGATGACTGCCATTCCCATTTACATCTCCTCTAGACTCATCTTTTGCTCCTTTACTTGTCCCATTACCATCTCCTTTTGCTTTGCACCATCGTTCCTTTTATCATTTAATCTCTCCTGCCCATCCACCCTATCACAGACCTTCCCTTTTGTTCTTTCCTCCCCCTCTCCCCGCCTTTACACTTGCTTAAAATCTGTTCGCATCTCCAACTTTTTCCAGTTCTGATGAAAGGTCATCGACCTGAATCATTAATGCTGCTCCTTTCCCCACAGATGCCTCCTGAGCTGCTGAATATTTCCAGCATTTTCTGTTTTTAGCCTCCAGAGGACGTGTTTTGTGAGCACCTGGCCAGGCCACTAGATGGAGCCCTTTGCAGACAGGAAGTGGCCAAGAATCAGAGCTCACAACAAGGCTTTGAAAATTCTGACTTCCTGCAAGGCCAAAAGCGAAAAATTCTCGATCCCTTTATGATTAGCGTTTTCCAACCCTCCAGGATTGTCCAGAGATTAAAGATTAATCTCCAGGACACTGCCACGAGCAAAAAAAAAAATAGGTGCATAATAAAAAAAATACTTTTTTCCCCATTTTCTTAAAAAGTTTTATTAGATATAATATTGGAGATTGGAAAAAAGTCTGTTTATGGAAATCACAGAATGACACAGCACAGAAGGAGGCCTTTTGGCCCATCGTGCCTATGCCGGCTCTTTGAAGAGCGATCCAATTAGTCCGCAAATAGTTTTATCACATAACACTCCTGTGAAGCACCATGGGACATTTCACTAGGTTAAAGGATCTATATAAATACAAGTTATTGCTATTGATTCCACCTGCCCCTTCCCCACATCGCTACAAAATATTCCCTTCAAGTATTTATCCAATTCCCTTTTGAAAGTTATTATTGATTCTGCTTCCACCTCCCTTTCAGGCAGCGCGTTCCAGATCATAACTTGTTGCATAAAAATAAATTTTCCTCATCTCCCTCTCTGGTTCTCTTGCCAACCACCTTAAATCTGTTTATTCTGGTTACCGACCCTCCTGCCACTGGAAACACTTCCACCTTATTTACTCATACCAAACCCGTGATCATTTTGAATGCCTCAATTAAATCTCCCCTTAACCTTCTCTGCTCTAAGGAGACGGTCATTTAAGAACCATCCAAGAAGCAAGGTCTTTCAGATGAGATATTAAACCGAGGCCCAGTCTGCCCTCTCAGGTGGATGTAAAAGATCCCATGGCACTATTTTGAAGAAGAGCAGGGGAGTTCTCCCTGGTGCTCCGGCCCAAAATTTATCCCACAACCAACATCACTAAAACACAGATTATCTGGTCATTATCACATTACTGTTTGTGGGATCTTGCTGTGGGCAAGTTGGCTGCCGCGTTTCCCACATTACAACAGTGACAACACTCCAAAAAGTACCTCATTGGTTGTAAAGCACTTTGAGACGTCTGGTGGCCGTGAAAGGTGCTATATAAATGCAAGCCTTTCTTTCTTTCTATTTGCTTTCCGATTGGCCCTGGGAAGGCGGGGCACCCCGAGGGTGGATGCGGGGAGGGGGCCAATGATGGGAGTGTGGGGGCGGGGCCGGTTGGAGGCAGGAAGTCACGTGATGAAACTGTCCAACCAGAATTGGCGACCCGCCAATGGAGACGTCTGTAGCTCAAACCGTACTGGTCCCAACGCGACAGGATGTGGAGAATTGTGAGCACCAGTGGCGGGATAATAATAATAAACGTAAAGATCGAGCAGAAACAAGAGCGTCGCACATTCGGGAGGGCGGGGTGTAGAATCGACTGTCTGACTGACCCATGGACCTCACCCTCACAGTGCACCACACTGTTTAATGGAAAACTGGACCATGAATGTGAGCAGAAGTTCTTGTAATAATAAACTTGAGTTAATGGCTTAGCGGTGCACGAACACCGACAATATCAGGAATCCGCAGCCCTACTTGCCCGAGGGAAATGCTCAATGGTGCAGTGCGAGTTTGCGTCTGCCTGCACGCATATCCGCCTGTATTTTTTTTTTAAACTTGTTGAAAGAACATGTGCATACTCAGATCAGGTAAAACACTGGATCATACTGAGACAAAAGTTCTGGTAAAAGGAAAACTTGTTATTATATAGCACCATTCACAAACACCGGACATCCCAATGAAGTACTTATTTTTAAAAAGCATAGTCACGGTTGTAATGTAGGAAATGTGACAGACAATTTACGCACAGCAAGCTCCCACAAACAGCACCGTGACAATGACTAGATGATCTGTCTTAGTCATGAGGATTGAGGGATAAATATTGGCCCCAGCACACAGGGGAGAACTCCCCTGCTCTTCTTTGAAATAGTGCCTCGAGATCTTTTACATCCACCTGAGAGGGCAGACAAGGTCTCGGTACAACGCCTCATGCGAGGTCGGCACCTCCGACAGTTCAGCACTCTCTCAGCATTGCAATGGAGTGTCAGCCTAGATTTATGTGCTCTGGAGTGGGATTTGAACCCACAATTTTCTGACTCAGAGGTGAGAGTGTGACCCACTGAGCCACAGCGGTTAATAAAGCTTCCCCCAACAAGCCCGTTATCGTTTTTTGAGAGCTATGTTGTGATTACAACTCCTGTGGGAACTAACATTAATGGGAAGGAGTATTCCACTGTATCTAAAACAAGATTGAGGCCGAGTATTTATATAGAACCTTGCACATCCTCAACACATCCCAAAGCACTTCACAACCACAAAGTTATTTTCATGAGTGCTGTGAGATCTTTTACGTAGAATTTACAGCACAGAAACAGGTCGTTCGGCCTAACTGGTCGATACTAGTGTTTAAGCTCCACACTAGCCTCCGCCCACCCCTCTTCATCTCACCCCATCAACATATCTCTCTCGTCCTTTTCCCTCAAAATCGTCCTTTACATCCGCCTGAGAGAGCAGACAGGGCCTCGGTTTGACATCTCATCTGAAAGACGGCACCTCCGACAGTGCAGCGCTCCCTCAGCACTGCACTGAAGAGTCAGCCTGGATTTTTGTGCTCGAGTCCCTGGAGTGGGACTTGAACCCACGATCTTCTGACAGGGGCAAGTGTATCACCCGCTGAGCCAAGGCAGACACTTGTTGGCAAAAATGAGCAAAGAAACCGTTGGAGGGGCTCACGTACTTACCCAGAATTTCACAAGGAAGAAAGCATTATGGGGTCCTTTCCCATACAGTTCTTTAAGGCCACCTTTCTTCTCTGGGAATTTATCGTAGATTTGGCGAATATCCACGGATTCAAGCAAAGGGTCACTGTAGGAATGGTTGGTCTGTCCAATATGTACAAAGAGGTGCTTGTTGTACTGTTGTTAAAAAAATAAAAGTGATAACATTATCAAGTGATAACGAAATCCATCCGAAACAATATAGTCTCACAGACTCGAAGGGACCGGAGTAGCCATCAATGTCCTTGTTAAATTTATTTTTGGGTGCATGGCCCCTTTAAGGGGCTGCGCAGCCCATTCAAAATACCGTGTATGTGCATTTTTTATTTATTCGTTCATGGGATGTGGGCGTTGCTGGAAAGGCCAGAATTTATTGCCCATCCCTAATTGCACTTGAGAAGGTGGTGGTGAGCCACCTTCTTGAACCGCTGCAGTCCGTGTGGTGAAGGTGCTCCCACAGCGCTGTTAGGGAGGGAGTTCCAGGATTTTGACCCAGTGACGATGAAGGAATGTGATATATTTCCAAGTCAGGATGGTGTGTGACTTGGAGGGAAACGTGGAGGTGGTGGTGTTTCCATGCACCTGCTGCCCTTGTCCTTCTAGGCCTCTGACCTGCTCTTGTTGCTACAGTATTTATGTGGCTGGTCCAGTTAAGTTTCTGGTCAATGGTGACCCCCAGGATGTTGATGGTGGGGGATTCGGCGATGGTAATGTTATTGAATGTCAAGGGGCAGTGGTTAGACTCTCACTTGTTGGAGATGGTCATTGTCAGGCACTTGTGTGGCACGAATGTTACTTGCCACTTATCAGTCCAAACCTGAATGTCGTCCAGGTCTTGCTGCATGCGGGCATGGACTGCTCCTTTATCTGAGGAGTTGCGAATGGCACTGAACACTGTGCAGTCATCAGCGAACATCCCCACTTCTGACCTTATGATGGAGGAAAGGTCATTGATAAAGTGTTTTCTCACATTGCAAAGCCATGTGACCTTTCAGCTTAAAGGAGAATACTGCAGGGCTACGTAATTCAGAGGCCTGGGCTAATAATCCTGCGAACGCAAGTTCAAAACTCACTGCGGTCATTTGAGAATTTAAATTTAGGTCAGAAAAAATATCTGGGAAATAAAATGCTCGTAGCAGCAAAAGTGACCATGAAGCTGCTGGATTGTTGAAGCATCTGGTTGTCTCACGTCCTTACCCAGTCTGGGCCTTATATGTGACTCCAGTCCCACACCAATATGGTTGACTCGTGACTACCCTCGGAAGTGGCCGAGCAAGCTACTTAAGGCAACTAAAGATGGGAATTAAATGCCGGCACTTGTGAACAGCTCCCAACCCCGAGAACTAATAGATTTTTTTTTAAAGTTACTAACATTCTCTCGTGACATTTCATTCCATTGCAGATCAAGGAATCTGACTTATTATTTGAAAAAAAGTATTTAAGCTTAAATTAACCTCGAGAAAAATGGTAGAAATTGCATATGGTTATTGTCCCAATATTTAACACAGTGCTCTCAAATTCTTCTCTCTGCTCTTCCAATGGAGACATTAAAGCACTGAAAATGAACTCTGCTAACTAGAGGGGGGGGGGGGGTGTGGATTTGGTACAAACCTACGAAGAATATCACTACCTTTAAAACTGACAGTTGTGTGTGTAGAAAATTTGAAGAATCATTCCTACTCTTTTTGTATATGTCTAGGTTGCAATATTTAAGATGTACAGGTTGCAATGTTTAAGATGTACAGGTTGCAATGTTTAAGATGTACAGGTTGAAATGTTTAAGATGTACAGGTTGAAATGTTTAAGATGTAGTGATTACAATGTTTAAGATGTAGAGGTTGCAGTGTTTAAGATGTAGAGGTAGCAATACTCGCTGTTCATAAACAAGATTAAAGGAAGGTCAAATTGTAAAACACAAGTGCTCATATTTTGAGCTCTTCCTGCATAGTTTTATACAAAGCAAGGTGAACACGCTCAAATGCTCTGTGCAAGGCTTACCGAGTCAGGGTCTCTCTGTTGTTCGAGAAAGGCCGAGAATTCCACGAGTCTAAGTTTCGATGTCCCAATAGACCGACCTTGCCATGCAGGAACCGAGGGGGTAGGGGCAGCTGTGGACTCGTAACCTTCACAAATACAACAAAGATCAGACCTCAACCACAGAATAAGATCATAGAATGACACAGCACAGAAGGAGGCCATTTGGCCCATCGAGCCTGTGCCGGCTCTGTGAAAGAACGATCCAATCAGTCCCACTCCCCCCTGCTCTTTCCCCACAGCCCTGCTAACTTCTCCTTTTCAAGTATTTATCTAATGCTCTTTTAAAAGTTATTATTGAATCTGCTTCCACCTTTCAGGCAGCGCGTTACAGATCACAATAACTCGCTGGGTAAAAAGAATTCTCAAATCTTCCCTGGATTTTTTTGCCCATTTTCTTAAATCTGTGTCCAACCTTTCTGCCACTGGAAACAGTTTCTCCCTATCAAAACCTTTCATGATTTTAAACACCGCTATTAAATCTCCTTTTAACCTTCTCTGCTCCAAGGAGAACAATCCCAGCTTCTCCAATCTCTCCACATAACTGAATTCCCCCATCCATGGTAACATTCTAGTAAATGTCTTCTGCATCCTCTCCAAGGCTTTGACATCCTTCCTAAAGTGTGATGCCCAGAATTGTACCAAATTCTCTAACCAATGATTTATAAAGGTGTGGCATAACTTCCTTGCTTTTGAAGGCGCTGTCCCTTAATTGCTGTCCAAGTATGTCACACAGTTGTATCAAACCCCATCAAGAATCCACACGGGCTGCAGGTCAGGAAGAAAACAGCCAGCACCTTCTCCAAATAAACCAGGGTGTTGGATAATATAAAAACAATTTAGGGCAACCAACAACTTTGAATTATCAGTTAATTGCTGCGCCTCTCACACTCGAACCATCCCGGGGCAGGTCATAAATAGGCGCAAGGAAAATGGTCGGGTGGGGTGTGGTTAGGAGGGGTGACCAAGAACCTGGTTATGGAGATGGGTCCTGAGTAGGTTTTTAAAAAAGGTGGTGAAAGGTTTAGAGAGCGCGGGCGAGGGGGAGAGAGAGCGGGCGAGGGGGAGAGAGAGCGGGCGAGGGGGAGATGGGGAGAGATGGGGAGAGATGAAACTGAAGAGAGTTGTCCTTGCCTGAAATGGGTGTAGGGACTGCTGGTTGCACTGTGTAGGCCTGTTGAGCAAAGGGCTTGACACTGCAGGGAAACAAAGCACATGTTACTGCAGGTTACGCATCAGAATATACATCAATCATACGTCAACAAATAACTCCCATGTTTCTCACTGTACAGTAAGATAGCAAACCATCATTAACCTTTATAGATTCTGCAGGATCACCCCGGTGTCTGAACTCCTCTAATGTGGGCCACCCCAGCCCCCAAACCCTGGCAAACTGGCCCAGGCAACGTAGCCAGTTACTCATGTGATTTCATCCTTTGCTTGATTGGCCTGCTTGAATTTCCTGCACCTGGATGTTTGAGAAGGGCTGTTCTTGGCAGTGTTGCCTCATAGATGGATAAATCATAATCAAAACCAATTTACGCACAGCAAGCTCCCACAAGCAGCAGGTGGTAATCATCTGTTGGTTGAGGGGCAATTACTGGTCCAAGACTCACCCTGCTCTTCTTTGGAATAGTGGCCATGAGAGAGAGCAGACAGGGCCTCGCTTTAACAACTCATCCGAAAGACGGCACCTCCAACATTGCAGCCCTCTCTCAGCACTGCACTGGGATTGTCAGCCTAGATTTGTGTGCTCCACTCTCTGGAGTAAGGAAAGAGCAGGGGGAGTGGGACTAATTGGAGAGCTGACATGGGCACGATGGGCCGAATAGCCTCCTTCTGCGCTGTCTGAGTCTATGAACATAGCAACAGATTATTTCCCCACAGCCCTGCAGATTTTTCCTTTTCACATATTTATCCAATTCCCTTTTGAAAGTTACCATTGAATCTGCTCCCATCGCCCTTTCAGGCAGCATGTTCCAATGCCCATTCTCCGAGAACTCGGCAGAAGACAAGCAGGAAATCAATTTTCAAATGCAGTAAATTTTCTAAAAATAGGGTCGAGGCAATCTGGAACGTTTTACGGGAGTGAAGAGATCACACCTACTGGAAAAAAAAAACCCAAAACCAGAATATGGGATGGGCGAGATCCTGGTGACGTCAGGTTACGATCATGGCACTTAAAAAGAATATATATAAAGTTGCTGAGGGGGTCAGTTGCTAGTTCTCAGTTAACTGGGCAAACTATGAAATTGAGTAGATTGGGTATATATTGCTGGAGTTTAGAAGAATGAGAGATGATATTGAAAAGTGTAAGATTCTGAGGTGGATTGACAGGGTCGATGCTGAGAGGTTGTTTCCCCCCTGGCTGGAGAGTCTAGAACTAGGGGGCACAGTCTCAGGATAAGGGGTCGGCCGTTTAAGGATAAGATGAGGAGGAATTTCTTTATTCAGAGGGTTGTGAATCTTTGGAATTCTCTGCCCCAGAGGGCTGTGGATGCTGAGTCATTGAGTATATTCAAGGCCGAGATCGAGAGATTTTTGGACTCTGGGGGAATAGAGAGATATGGGGATCGGGCGGGAAAGTGGAGTTGAGGTTGAAGATCAACTATGATCTTATTGAATGGGTCGAGGGGGCTTATGGCCTGCTCCTGCTCCTAATACTTATGTTATGCTGTTATCAAATGATATCCAACCACCCAACAAGGGAAATGGAATGGGGGCGGTTGCGGAAAATAGATGGCAATACTTTGGATTCACTCACAGCTCAAATAAAACCGTTACAATTTGTTTGCTTTACTTACTCTTGCGACGATCCCGGCTGCCCTGTTGGTATCACACCGTGCCAGAACTGGTGAAAAACATACACTTGTTAAAGATATGAACAGCGCTAACAAGAGAACGGTATTACAACAGGTCAGGTGGTGAACTAAATCATAGAACACCAACAGGGTCACATGCCAGCAGAGAATCGCCAAGTTTTCAAATGTGGTTTGTGCAGAAACCAACAAAAAAGATTTGCATTTGTATAGCGCCTTTCTCAAAGCGCTTTGCAGCCAATGAAGTACCTTTGAAGTGTAATCACTGTTGCAATGTGGGAAACGCGGCAGCCAATTTGCACACAGCAAGCTCCCACAAATAGCAATGTGACAATGACCAAATAATCTGTTTTTTTGTGATGTTGATTGAGGGATAAATATTGGCCAGAATACTGGGGATAACTCCCCTGCTCTTCTTTGAAATAGTGCCATGGGATCTTTTACATCCACCTGAGAGGGCAGACAGGACCTCTGTTTAACCTCACATCCAAAATATGGCACCTCCGATAGTGCAGCGCTCTCTCAGCACTGCACTGGAGTGTCAGCCTTGATTTTTGTGCTCAAGTTCCAGAAGTGGGATTTGAACCCACAACCTCCTGACTCAGAGGCGAGAGTGCTGCCCACTGAGCCACGGATGACAGCACAGAAGGAGCTTGTTCGGCCCATCATGCCCGTGCTGGCTCTTTGAAAGAGCAGTGAAAAGGCTTGAAAAGAGTGCGGGCCAGATATTTTACCTAACGTTACACAAGTTGGCAAGTTTTAAAATGGTTCAGGACATCACTTGAAAGCACTGACGCAACCAGCAACAGGCAGTGACATCAGAGACCTATCATTCTGTCCGCACTCCAGCTTCATCGACACACCTTCACTCAAACTTGCTCAAACCAATTGCCGCTCTTGGCAGTAAATTTTAAGGAACCTTTATGGTTCTGGAAGATTGTATTGGAGCTGGGCCCCACCAAAGAAGCATCCGTGTCTCATGTCCGACAAGCCAAGAATGTCGGAGGTGATAGGTCTGCTAAAAATTTCTCTCCTCCCCTCTCCTGCAATTCTCTTTTACCTTCCATTTCTCTCTCTCTACTCTCGCACTCGTTTTATTTCCCCTCCGCTTACCTTTCACTTTCCCCTTTCGTTCTCTTTGACTCTGTAATGGTTTTCTTTCCCCATCCTTTCTACCTCATTTTCAGCTGTGGCTCAGTGGGCAGCACTCTTGCCTCTGGGTCAGAAGGTTGAGGGTTCAAGTCTCACTCCGGAACTTGAGTACAAAAAAATCTAGGCTGACACTCCCAGTGCAGTGGCGAGGGAGTGCTGCACTGTCGGAGGTGCCGTCTTTCAGATGAGACGTTAAACCGAGGCCCCATCTGCTCTCTCAGATGGACGTAAAAGATCCCATAGCATTATTTCGAAGAAGAGCAGGAGAGTTATCCCTGATGTCCTGGCCAATATTTATCCCTCAATCAACATGACAAAACAAAAATGTATCTGTCATTATCACATTGCTGTTTGTGGGAGCTTGCTGTGCGCAAATTGGCTGCCGCGTTTACAACAGTGACTTCACTCCAAAAAAGTACTTCATTGGCTGTAAAGTGCTTTGAAACAACCAGTTGTTGTGAAAGGCACTATATAAATGCAAATCTTTCTTTTCTTTCATTGGAACTGCTGCATGTGGAAAATTGAGGGAGGAGCAGAGACTCGCGGTGGGGGGGGGGGGGGGGGGGTAGAGAGCCATTCAAAGAGAGGCAGGAAGAGAAAGAGGCAGAGAGAGAACTATTGAAAATAACGGCAGGAGGCCGTTCAGTCCCTCAAGCCCGTTCTGCCATTCAATTAGATCATGGCTGATCTGCATCTCAACTCCACCCACCCTCCTTTGCTCCATGTCCCTCGCTACCCTTACCCACACAAAAATCTATTCATCTTGGTCTTGACCCCCAGAATCCACAGCCTTTTGGGAGAGAGTTCCAGATTTTGACTACCGTGTGTAGAAAAAATGCTTCCTGATTTTATTCCTGAACGGCCTAGCTCTAATTTTAAGATGGCACCCTCTTATTTTTTTGGATTCCATGGGAATCAAAGGGATATGGGGATCTGGCGGTAAAGTCGAGTTGAGGTCGTGATCTTAATGAATGGCGGAGCAGGCTCGAGGGGCCGAACGGCCTACTCCTGCTCCCCCACCAGAAGAAATAGTTCCCTTTTATCTACTCCATCAAACACCTCGATTAGACGACGCCTCAACCTCAAGGGAACATAACAATTTTTTGTTTCTCTTTCCCATGGCAGCTGCTGATGATCTCGCCATTCACGCCCCATCTAGACTCATCTTTTGTTTCCTAACGTATCTCATTAGAACATAAGAACATAAGAAATAGGCGCAGGAGTCGGCCATCTGGCCCCTTGAGCCTGCTCTGCCATTCAATGAGATCATAGCTGATCTGATCTTGGACTCAGCTCCACTTCCCTGCCTGTTCCCCATAACCCTTCATTCCCTCATCGTTCAAAAATCTGTCTATCTCCATCGTAAATATATTCAATGACCCAGCCTCCACAGCTCTCTGAGGCAGAGAATTCTAAAGATTCACAACCCTCTGGGAGAAGAAATTCCTCCTCATCTCCATTTTAAATGGGCGACCCCTTATTCTGAAACTATGTCCCCTAGTACTAGATTCCTCCCATGAGGGGAAACATCCTCTCTGCATCTACCCTGTAAAGCCCCCTCAGAATTTTATACGTTTCAATAAGATCACCTCTACGTCTTCTCAACTGCAATGAATATAGGCCCAACCTGCTCAACCTTTCTTCATATGTCAACCCGTTGTTTTCAGGAATCAACTTCGTGAACCTTCTCTCAACTGCCTCCAATGCAAGTATATCCTTCCTTAAATAAAGAGACCAAAACTGTACACCGTACTCTATGTGTGGTCTTACCAACGTCCTGTACAGTTGCAGCAGGACTTCCCTACTTTTATATTTCATCCCCCTTGCAATAAAGGCCAACATTCCATTTGCCTTCCTAATTACTTGCTGTACCTGCATGCTAACTTTGTGTTTCATGTACAAGGACCCCCAGATCTCGCTATACCATCGTATTTTGTAATCTCTCCCAATTTAAATAATAATTTGCTTTTTTATTTTTTCTACTATAGTGGATTACCTCATATTTTACCACATTATACTCCATCTGCCAAATTTTTACCCACTCACTTAGCCTGTCTATGTCCCTTTGCAGATTTTCTGTATTCTCCTCACAACTTGCTTTCCCACCCATCTTTGTATCATCAGCAAATTTGGCTACATTACTCGGTCCCTTCATCCAAGTCATTAATATAGATTATAAATAGTTGAGGCCCCAGCACCGATCCCTGCGGCACCCCACTAGTCACAGTTTGTCAACCTGAAAATGACCCATTTATCCCAACTCTCTGTTTTCAGTTAGTTATCCATGCTAATATATTACCCCCACCCCCGTGAACTTTTATCTTGTGCAGTTACCTTTTATGTGGCACCTTGTCAAATGCCTTCTGGAAATCAAAGTACACCACATCCACTGGTTCCCCTTTATCCACCCTGCTCGTTTCATCCTCAAAGAACTCGAGCAAATTTGTCAAACACGATTTCCCCTTCATAAATCCATGTTGACTCTGCCTGACCGAATTATGTTTTTCTAAATTGCTGCTGCTGCTGCTTTTACCATTTCATTTTTGCCCATCACACCTTTTGACTCTAAAATCTCTCCTGCCTCCCACCCTATCACAGACCTTCCCTTTTGTTCTTTCCTCCCCTCCCCCTTTCCCTGCCCCTGCACTTCCTTAAGAATCTGTTACATCTCAAACTTTTCCAGTTCTGATGAAGGGTCACAGACCCGAAACTTTAACTCTGCTTCTCTCTCCACAGATGAGTATTTCCAGCATTTTCTACTTTTATTTCCGATTCCAGCATCTGCAGTATTTTGCTTTTGAACTTTATATAGCGCCTTTAACAAGCCAAGTTCATTGTATTTGTACATATCATTGTAATTTAACCCTTTAAGCACCCCTCTCCCCCTCCCCTCCCGACGATGAGCAACACTGATCCAATTCAAGACAATGCCTTGCACTTCAAAACTGCGTCACTTACCCCAGGTGCTGTTTGAAAGGATGGGCGAGGGATGCCCGGGAGCCCCAGCTTGTGTTGGATGGTCGTGGCCGATACGATTTGCGCAGAGGACATTGCCGCCATGCTCTGTAGTGCTTTGTCCTTCACCGCTTGATCCTTCAACACAACACAACACACCCTTAACATCGGGTTCCAACATAAAGGGACACGTTACACCTCCACCCACACCGCCCCCCCCCCCCACCCCACCCCACCCCCCCGCCCAGAGCTGCGTGCTTCACCTCGAGGCCCAATATCAAGCAATAATTTCCAATAAAGTATGTACTTTTTTTTTTAAATGAGAAAAGATATAAAATCTGGCCTTGAATGCTGATTCAGTCATTCCCATGAACGTAATCGCCCGTCTTAAACCCCTTCCCCCACCCTTGTTTTACATTCTGTTTCTCTTGTGCACTGCAGAATTGACAATGTTGCAGCAAAAGGATGCCATTCGGTCCACTGTGACTGTGCAGGCTCTTCGAAAGAGCTATCCAATTAGACCCACTCACTCCCCCAAACCAGCAACACCCCACCCCACTCCTTCCCCGTAACTCTACAAATATTTTTCCCCTTCAAGTATTTATCCAATTCCCTTTTGAAAGTTACTCTTGAATCTGCTCCCACCGCCCTTTCAGGCAGCATGTTCTAGATCACAACAACTCCTCTTCGCCCTTCTGGTTCTTATTATCTTAAGTCTGTGTCCTCTGATTACCGACCCTCCTGTCAGTGGAACCTGTTCCTCACTATCTACTCTCTCCCAAAACCCTTCAAGTAATTAAGAAGCTTAATGTTTGTTTTAATACAACTATTGCAGTTGGACACATGTCAGGTGCAGTATTCGAGGTTCTGAATATTGCTTTTTGTGCATTCTATGAATTGGAGCATTTTTATATAAAAGCAGATGCTTCAGAAATCGCTCTCGGGTGATATTACATGACAACCATTTAATGTATTCAAGTGGCTTTCTATTGCAACACAAAGTGCTAACACATTTGTTTTAAATGGGTGGAGGGAGTGAATGTTGAAGGTGGTGGATGGGGTGGCAATCAAGCAGGCTGCTTTGTCCTGGATGGTGTCGAGCTTCTCGAGTGTTGTTGGAGCTGCACTCATCCAGGCAAGTGGAGAGTATTCCATCAACAAAAACTTGTGTTTATATAGCGCCTTTTAATGTAGTTAGATGTCACAAGTTGTTTCACAGGAGCGTTATAAAAATGTTTTTCGATACCGATCCACATATGAGGATATTGGGACAGATGACCAAAGCGGTAGGTTGTAAGGAGCGTCAAGGAGGAGAGAGAGGTAGAGAGACGGAGAGGTTTAGGGAGGGAATGCTAGAGTTAGGGCCTTGGCAGCTGAAGGCATGGCCGCCAATGGTGGAGCGATAAAAATCAGGGATGTTCACCAGTACAGAATTGGAGAAGCACAGAGACCTCAGAGGATTGTAAGGCTGGAGGAGACCTGGTTCAAAAAAGGGCAGGATTGGGTATTAAATATTCCTGGATATAGGCTATTCAGGAAAGATAGGGAAGGAAAGATGGGAGTTGGTGTTGCATTATTTGTTAAGGAGAATGTTACAGTGCTGGAGAGAGGGGATGTCCTGGAGGGGGCAAGGACAGAATCTATATGGCTAGAGTTAAGAAACAATAGGGGTGCCATTACATTACTGGGTATATTCTATAGGCCACCAAATAGTGGGAAAGATATAGAGGAGCAAATTTGAAGGGAAATTACAGAGGTGCAAGAACTATAGAGTACTGATAATGGGGGACTTCAATTATCCTAATATAGATTGGGATAGTAATTGTGCAAAGGGCAGAGAGGGGGAAGAATTTCTGAAGTGTGTTCAGGAGAACTTTCTTGATCAGGCCCCATGAGGGAGGAAGCATTGCTGGATCTGGTTCTGGGGAATGAAATGGGTCAAGTAAAGCAAGTGTCAGTAGTGGAACATTTAGGGAACAGTGATCATAGTATCATAAGGTTTGGATTAGTTATGGAAAAGGACAGGGAGTAATCGAGAGTAAAAATACTTAACTGGAGGAAGGCAAATTTCAGTGGGATGAGAATGGATCTGGCCCGGGTAAATTGGAACCAAAGATTGGCAGACAAAACTGTATCAAACAATGGGCTGCCTTTAAAGAGGAAATCATTGAAGTACATTCCCACTGGGGGGAAAGGTAGGGCAACTAAAGCCAGAGCTCCCTGGATGAAAAAGAGTAAGATGAAGCAGAAAAAGGGGGCGTATGACAGATGTCAGGTTGAGAATACAAGTGAGAACCAGGCTGAATATAGAAAGTTCAGAGGGGAAGTGAAAAAGAAAACGAGGGGCAAAGAGAGAGTATGGAAACAGACTGGTAGCTAAAATAAAAGATAATCCAGAAGTCTTCTATAGGCATATAAGTATTAAATGGGGAGTAAGAGCAGGAATGGGGCTGATTAGGGACCACAATGGAGACCTAAGCATGGAGGCAGAGAGCATGGCTGAGGTAGTAAATCAGTACTTTGCATCTGTCTTTACCAAGGAAGAAGATGCTACCATAAACATAATGAAGGAGGAGTTAGAGAGTGGGATAAAAATTGATAAAGACGAGGTACTAGAAAGGCTGGCTGTACTTAAAGTAGATAAGTCACCAGTTCTGGATGGGATGCATCCTAGGATGCTGAGGAACGTGAAGAAATTGAGGAGGTGCTGACCATAATCTTAAAATCATTACAAATGAGGGGCAGAGGACTGGAAAATTGCATATTTTACACCCTTGTTCAAAAAATAGTGGAAGGATAAACCCAGCAACTATAGGCTGGTCAGTTTAACCTCGTTAGTGGGGAAGCTTTTAGAAATAATACTCAGGGCCAAAATGAAGAGTCACTTGGACAAGTGTGAATTAATTAAGGAAAGCCAGCATGGATTTGTGAAAGGCAAATCGTGTTTAACCAATTCGATCGAGTTTTTTGATGAGGTAACAGGGAGGGTTGATGAAGGCAATGCGGTTGATGTGGTATACATGGATTTCCAAAAGACGTTTGATAAAGTGCTAGATAATAGGCTTGCCAGCAAAGTTGAAGCCCATGGAATAAAATAGACAGGGGGAGCATGAATACAAAATGAGAGAGAGAGAGTAGTGGTGAACGGTTGTTTTTTGGACTGGAGGGAAGTATACAGTGGTGTTCCCCAGGGGTCGGTACTGGGACCACTGCTTTTCTTGATATATATTATTGATTTGGATGTGGGTGTACAAAGCACAATTTCAAAATTTGCAGATCACACAAAACTTGGAAGTGTAGTGAACAGTGAGGAGGATTTTGATAGACTTCAAGAGGACATAGACAGGCTGGTGGAATTGGTGGACACGTGGCAGAAGAAAGTTAGGAAGGATGTGAAGGCCTTAGAGAAGGTACAGAAAATATTTATGAGAATGATTCCAGGGATGAGGGACTTCAGTTATGTGGATAGACTGGAGAAGCTGGTTGTTCTCCTTGGAGCAGAGAAGATTGAGAGGAGATTTGATAGAGGTGTTGAAAATCATGAGGGATCTAGACAGAGTAGATAGCGAGAAACTGTTCACATTGGCATAAGGGTTGAGAACCAGAGGACACAGATTTAAGGTGATTGGCAAAAGAACCAAAGGCGACAAGCCGAAAAACATTTTACGCAGCGAGTGGTTAGGATCTGGAATGCACTGCCTGAAAGAGTGGTGGAGGCAGATTCAATCATGGCTTTCAAAAGGGAATTGGATAAGTATCTGAAAGAAAAGAAATTGCAGGGCTATGGGGAAAGGGTGGGGAATGGGACTAGCTGAAGTGTTCCTGCAGAGAGCCGGCACGGGCTCGACGGGCCGAATTACCTCTTTCTGTGCTGTAACCATTCTATGATACTATGAGGCGGTGAAAGACACTGTATAAAAGCAAATCTTTGTTTAGGGCAGTGTCGGGCTTGTCTGGGTTGCCTCCAATGGCCCAACTGCCTGCCAGCATACGCTGTCAAAGCTCACACCTGAAGATTAGCGATGTGGGCATCGTGCCAAAGGGTGTCGATGCCCACGAGGGAATGTAACCCAAACAAGAGAGACAGCACTTCTGGGAGATGAGGGGAGGAATTAACAAAACGTAGAGAGGATGCACTACTATTGTACTGTGCTATAAGCTCCTTGGTTATATACAGGCGCTATATAAATGCAACTAGTTATTTTTTTAAAAAATTACTTGGGAACCTATAGTTATAAATGGTTTTGATAGAATAAAAGCAGGAACTGTTTCCAGTGGCAGAAGGGTCGGTAACCAGATTTAAGATAATTGGCCAAAGAACCAGAGGGGGAGATGAGCAGAATTTATTTACGCAGCGAGTTGTTGTGATCTGGAGTGTGCTGCCTGAAAGGGCGGTGGAAGCAGATTCAATAGTAACTTTCAAAATGGAAATTGGATAAATACTTGAAATGGAGAAATTAGCAGGGCTGTGGGGAAAGGGCAAGGGGAGTGGGACTAATTGGATTGCTCTTTCACAGAGCCGGCACAGGCACGATGGGCCGAATGGCCCCCTGCCATGCAGCAAGATTCTATGATATATCTTTAAAATATAATGTAAGGCCAAAAAAATGACACATATCTCTGATCAGGATTCACAAAAATAAAGCTCTTCTACACAGAACTAAAACTGACAACGTTGAGTGGTCTGTGTCACAACATTACAGCAAAATATCAGGACCGTTTCACAAGTGTGCAGCAGAAGCAATATATTGACAATTTTCAATCACAGTCATGCCTTTTTTAAGCATGACTTGTCTACATCATTTGTGAACTCCGCAATAAACCAGTGCAATTTAGATCTGGCAATGCGTATAATGTATGCTTTTTATTGTTTTTAAATAATCCAATAATTCCACTCTAACTCGGTTTCCCTCCCTTCGACGTAATGGCTTGCACTGTGGTGCAATTCCCCAGTTGTCGACAGCACTCTGGGTTCCCTGGCAAAGCGGCCATTCTTTTATGTGCCGGTCTCGATTGGTCAGTGGACTGTTCAACTGCAGGGGCATCACTACTCTCCGTAAACTTGAGCTCATCCAAAACTCTGCCGCCCTGTGTCCTAACTTGCACCAAGTCCCACTCACTCATCACCCCCTGTGCTCACTGACCTACATTGGCTCCCGGTCCGGCAACGACTCGATTTCAAAATTCTCGTCTCGCCCCATCCTATCTCTGTCATCTCTTCCAACCCTACAACCACCGCGCCCCCCGCCACATCTGGTCTCTGCGCAGCTCCGATTTCCATCACTACACCATTGGCAGCCGTGCCTTCTGCTCTGCAATTCCCTCCCTAAACCTCTCCGCCTCTCTCTCCTCCTTCAAGACGGTCCCTAAAAATGACTTCTTTGACCAAGCCTGTACTAATATCTGCTTATATGGCTCGGTGTCAAACTTTGTCTGAATACGCCCCCGTGACGCGCCCTGGGACTTTTCACTACATCAAAGGTGCAACATCAATACAAGTTGTTGTAGTTGTCGTCATCTACTTTTCAAGGGGGTGACTGGGTAGCAAGAACCACGGTTACTTCCTCTCCCCCGCTACCCTGTCCCGGTAAGGTGATCCTGAGGTCAACTGTAGTAACCCACTACCCGTGATAATTGTTTGTTGTGACGCATATACATTTATTTCCCGTGTAAAATTTGGATGCTGTACCAGGATCCGTTGCACGTTCAACACAGCCATGCGACATGCAACATGCTGATTGCTCCTCGTGCTTTGATGCACAGCTAAAACGGACAACCACTGTCAGGGTGCTTGCAATCTGTATATGTGAATGGCTAGGTGCTGATCCAAAAGGCCCAATGTCATCCAATTAGAACCTGAGTTTGACATCAACCCAACACAACAGGCCTCCCGGCTTCTAAGCTCCCTTCTATCCATTAGCAGAGAGCGCTTATTTCTGCAGAACAACAGGACTGTTCCGCCATTCAATTAGATCATGGCTGAGTTTGTATCTTAACTCCAATTTACCAGTCTTGGTTCCATAACCCTTAACACACCCTTACCCAACAAATCTATCGATCTTGGTTTTCAAATTTTCAATTGACCTCCAGCTTTTTTGGGGAGAGGAGAGTTCTGGATTCCCACCGCCTTTTGTGTGAAGAAATACTTCCTGACATCACCCTCGAACAGCCTAGCTCTAAATTTAAGGTGTTTCTCCCTTTTATCTGAATTCCCCTGCCCCCCCACCCACCCCACCAGAGGAAATAAGTCTCAATAATGGCATAGCATCTTCTATCAATTCAGAGGAAGGGCATTAATACTTTAATTCCCTGGCGTGCCTGAATGTTACTTCTGCTGTGGACGATGTGAGCTTCGTATTTGGTTGTTTTTCTCTGGATCTGAAGATGTATAAAATTATCAAGGGCCTAGATAGAGTGGATAGGAAGGACCTATTCCCCTTAGCAGAGGCGTCAATAACCAGAGGGCATAAAGTAATTGGTAGGAGGTTTAGAGGGGATTTGAGGGGAAATTTCTTCACCCAGAGGACGGTTGGTGTCTGGAACTCACTGCCTGAAAGGGTGGTAGAGGCAGAAACCCTCACCACATTGACAAAGTACTTGGATGTGCACTTGAAGTGCCGTAACCTACAGGGCTACGGACCAAGAGCTGGAAGGTGGGATTAGGCTGGATGGATCTTTTGTCGGCCAGCGCGGACACAGTGGGCCGTAATGGCCTCCATCTGTGCCGTAACTCTCTGTGATCTGGGACAATTCTCACTGCGGGGTGGGGGGGGGGGGGGGGGGGGGGGAGAGGTTTCAGATGAACATGTCAAAGCACAAGAGTGAAGCAATCTGCTCAGACGTAGCAAGCAAGTAGGCAGGGGGAGGCATGCAGGCAGGTGATGGGTGGGTGGGCGGGCAGGCTGGTACAAATACCCACTGTATCGGGACAGCGTGGAACAGCGAACCCTTCCCCCACGAGAGTTCGCCCCTAAAACACCGCTCGCATAATCTGCCATGCAAACAGCCATTTCCTTACCCTCCGCCCCCACACAAAACCCACCGAAATAAATAATTAAATAAACAATACGTGCCCGTCATTTGAAAATACTTACCATGTTCGTTACCTGTTTGCAACAATAGATAGTTTGTTAAAATGTTTTTTTTTGGAATGGTAGAACAAGAAAAGAAGCAAATTACATGACAACAGTAATCAACACAACATGGCAAAACTGTCCTGGATTCTCTCTCTCTCTCAGGTAATTCAATGACATGAGTAATGCTGTCACTCTATTGACGACTGACATGCAGATAAGGTCCATATGCTGCCATTTGTGGCGCACCAGCCTCAGCTTGCCGGCTTGTAAATGTCCAATTCAATCACGGCCCCCACGAGAAGAAAGCGCAGCAAAAATTGCTCTTTGTAGTTTTTAAAAGCTTTCGTTCAGCTGCCCGACTGTTTGATCTGCACAGTTACAAATTGCTCCCATTACTGAAAACCTAATAATCATTGCCCTCGCCCCTCCCTTCCTCCACCACTCACCCACCAACCCAAAAACAACACACGGCACAAAACTCCAACTTGCCTCACAAGCTGGTCTGCTCCCCAATTCCCCACTCCGGGAAAAATAACAGGGTAAAAAATTTAAAAATCGCTTCAGTGCCAAACATGAGGAATAGTCTGCGTAGGCCATTTGAATGATCAGGGTCTGTTTTGTTTTAATAAGCCACCACGATTTGATTGAAGCTCATTTTGTACTCTTATCATAGAATCATCTTACAGCACAAGGAGGAGGTCATTCGGCCCATCGTGCCTGTGCCGGCTCATTGAAAGAGTGATCCAATCAGTCCCACTCCCCCCTGCTCTTGCTCCATAGACCTGCAAATATTTCCTTTACAAGTATTTATCCAATTCCACTTTCGATAGTCACTATTAAATCTGCTTCCACCACCCTTTCAGGCAGCGCGTTCCAGATCACAACTCACTGCGTAAAATAATTCTCATCTCCTCGCTGGATCTTTTGCCGATTACTTTCAATCTGTGCCCTCTAGTTACCAACTCTCCTGCCAGTGGAAACTGTTTCTCCCTATTGACTGCATCAAAACCCCTCATCATTTTGAACACTTCTATCAAATCTCCTCTTTACCGTCTCTGCTCCAAGGAGAACAATCTCAGCTTCTCCAGTCTCTCTGCACATAACTGAATTCCCCCATTCCCTGCTACCATTCTCCTCCATAAATCTCCTCCGCATCTTGTGCAAGGCCTTGACATCCTTTCTATTACTTTTTTCGCTCTGAAGTGTGCCAACAATGGGACTAAAAGCAATTATTAATCGAGATTTCTCATGTTACATTTCACTGCATGACACCTTCGAGCCATGAGCGAGATACAGAACCGTTGCTCAGAAATGTCAAGTATTTGCAAAGTAAACAGGAATGTGTCTCTAAAGGGGATTGGGAACAAATCCAATTCTGACACAAGTACAGTTCCTGCATTTTTTTTTGTGTTAATAACATTCGAATGCACTTGAGAAATCATAAAATCAAGGACAGTTAAGAGATGATTTTTTTTATTTTAAAATCGATACCAACAGAAAGTTTAACAATCAGGAAATACTTGCAAAAAATTGATGGAAACATTTTTTAAACCAGATAAGCTCTGCATTCTCCGCAAATTTTCACACGTATATCTTATGCTGTAACAAGTCTATAAAATAACTTCTGCTCCACGTCGCACTATGAGTAATTTTCTATTGGAGCGGGAATGAACACAAAGTCTGCGATAGACAACATCTCTGCATATTTTCTCTTCACTCTCTCTTATAGGCCTGCTTTTCTAATTTGCTTTTCATTAGACGGAAAGCGGTTAGTACAAAAAGAAGCGAGCCGTCTCAGCCAGGCAACAGCCAATGCCTTATGAAAGAGCGTGCATACACAGCTACCCCAACACACCGGCTTAATGAGCATCAATTAATTCTCCTCATTGTGTAGCGAAATGCTGCCGTGCTCACTCTCAAAGGGAGTTGTGTTTTGTGGTGTGTGTGTGTGGTGTGTGTGTGTGTGTGTGTGTGTGTGTGTGTGTGTGTGTGAGTATAAATGATTAAAAATCCTTCTTTAAAAAAAATAACATTAGAGGAAAGTTTTTGGTACTGTCTTGTGCGCGCGTAATAATTGGGCGAAGCATCAAAAAAAATGTCGCTCCCATTAGCCGAGCAGACAACAGCCCGGCATCTGGTTTACAGCCGCTGTGTGTGTGTGACCGTTTCTCTAGAGCACGCCACTTCCTTGCTTTCCAATCGATGTTAAGAACCAATTGAGGGGCACACAGTAAGCCTCACTTGGCAGGCAGAGTTCAGTTTCGCGTAGCAAATAATACTGAACGTAAAAATGCGCTGGGGGGGGGGGGGGGGGCGTTGGGGGAATAAAAATAAAGAGGATTTAAAGTGAGTCATCGGGACAGGGGTCAAAAAATAACACACACACACACACACACACACACAAAGGGGGAACTCCAGCCAGGTCACAGCGGGAGGTGAGACGATGCAGAACTTTGTTTATTGAACGGGGTGGGGGTGGGGTGAGTGCGAGGGGGGGGGAATGAAGGAGGGCTTGCGAGAGCTGCTATGTGAGGGTTTCCTTGGTACAACTCCTACTTGGACCGTTGCCTCCAACATCTACAATTCTTTGTCATCTAACCCGATAAGGGGAATAAAGAATGGAAGCGTAGTTGTCCTGGCAACTAGGCTATGCGCAAGAAGAGAAACAGCTTTTACCAGAAAGCTTGCTCATGCAAGTTAACACCCGGTCATTTTTGGTGCATTTCTTTCTTTGCGTTTAAAAGCAAAAGAAAAAATTGTTTTATTATGCTTAACCTTGTTTTGGATTACGATTCGAGTATTGCTTTAGCGCTTATATTATTTAGTGCTTATTGCTGAGAATTACTTTTACCAAAATGGTTCGAATGGTGAATTATTACAATCAGCTGAGCGTCAAATACATTTGCGCCGCTGTTCGATTTTTATAAGCTCCAATTTTAGCCTTCGCATAGTTTGTAAAGTGAGTTATGCAAGTCTAGCTATGAGCAATGCTTCCGTGTGCACATGCAGTGTCTATAATAGGATCCGACAACAGTGGGGAACAGAAAATACCATTCCGCCCGTTAACCCTTCATCCATCTTGTTATAATGCAACTTAAAGGGGGCCATAGATATTTAAAATAATTGGTAGGAGGTTTAGAGGGGATTTGAGGGGAAATTTCTTTACCCAGTGGGGGTCTGGAACTCATTGCCTGAAAGGGTGGAAGAGGCAGAAACCCTCACCACATTTAAAAAGTACTTAGATGTGCACTTGTAACCTACAGGGCTACGGACCTCGAGCTGGAAAGTGGGATTAGGCTGGGTAGCTCTTTGTCGGCCGGCGCGGACACAATGGGCCGAATGGACTCTTTCTGTGCTGTATCTCTCTCTGTGTAATCTCTTTCAGCCTCACAATCCCATGAGATGTCTGCGCTCCTCAAATTCTGTCCTCGTGAGCATCCCTAATCATTACTGCTCAACCATCGGTGACCGTGTCTTCAGCTGCCTGGGCCCAAACTCTGGAACTCCCTCCCTAAACCTCTCCGCACCTCTTTCCTCCTTTTAGAGGCTCCTTAAAACCTACCTCTTTGACCTAGCTTTTGGTCACCTGCCCTAATTTCTTCTTATGTGGCTTGGTGTCAAATTTATATGTTTTATCTTATAACACTGCTGTGAAGCGCCTTGGGACGTTTTACTATGTTAAAGGCGCTATATAAATAAAAGTTGTTGTTGTTCTAAATTTCTATGATTCTAAGACGCTACCTGATCAATATTATTTAAAAAAAAAAGAAAACGCATTTTTAATAAGTCTTTTTAGTCTTTTGTCCCCAACACTCTGGTGACACTGTGGTCGGGAGTGATTCTGCCTCACACTGACAACAGCAACTTAATTCTGTTGCGCTATATTGACCGCATGGGCACCTGGTGTGATCTGGCAGGACTGCATCCAGGGCTGACACCAGATCAGAGACGCAGTCTCCGAAGGGAGCTTGTTAGAGGGGCATGGCGAAATAATCCCCCCGCTCCCCCTTAAAGATCAGCCCTCGTTATCGCTCCCTCACTCCACCTCGTTCTGCATCGAGTGCGGTCGGAACCCCTAGGACGAGTTTGTCCGTAAGTGCCGCCCTGTGCCGAGGGCCAAATGGGCTCCCCCTTCTCTTTACCTTATAGTAGGAACAGAATGATAATCAGTAACCCCCCACTGCAGTCAAACCCCAGTTGGAGACACAGAGCTCTTCGTGAATAATGTTGGTTTGTTCATGCATCAGTTATCGCATCAGAAATTAATGCAAAAATCCAACTGACTGGAGAACACTCAAATTCACTCTTGGAGACCCCTCCTGGAGCAACAGCAAGGTGGGGTGCTGGTGGTGTGTGTGCCTGTGTCTGTGTGTGTGTGCGTGGGGAATTAAGTGACCATCCGTTGAAGGGGCAAAAAGAGAGAATTAAGAGGTCCCACGCCCGACTTAGAGTATGAGCGGTTGTTCTGGTTGCTTGCCAAGGGTATCTGGCAAGAGGCGGTGGTGGAGAACATTTGGATTCTCGTACCAGGCAGGAAGCAAATACTCCAGCGCTCCGAAAATTAAATCACTTTCCTAAAAGCATTGGGATCTTGGGATGGGAGAATCTGAATAAATGCCCCGCGTCCTGGTGCGAGTGGTGCGTGTGTGTTGTGTTTCAGGAGATGTCTGTATGCAAAGCCGTGGATTCCCACTGCTTCCCTGTAAGCCGGGCGGTTAAGATAGTACTGATCCCACGTCAGTCACCCGCTGCCAATCACTCGAGCCAGCATGCTCCCCTCGCTACATTCAGAGAACCAGATGTCTCACATATTTAACAAGCCCGACAGCGACAGGCCAGCTTGTTATCTGCACCATGCAATTTAGCATATCTGGTAGGAAATTTAAAAAAAAATGCTACTTGCTTCCCCTCCCCCCCCCCCCCCACCCACACCCTCAACTCTCCTCTTATTATTATTTAACCCTTTGAGTGTCATGGCCATTTACACAGAAACAAGTGACTTGCTCCCAAAAGCTGGAGAGTGAGTGTGTGATTGTGAGCGTGTGCACGCGAGAGCGAGCGAGAGAAAGTGAGCGTGAGCGCGCGCGTGGAGTGATTGTGAGTGCGAGCGCACACGCGCGCGAGAGCGTGGGCGCGCGCGAGAGAGAGAAAGTGAGCGTGAGCGCGCGAGAGAGTGCAAGTGTGTGAGTGCGAGTGTGAAAGAGTGAGTGAGAGTGCGAAAGAATGAGTGAGAGTGCGAGTGCGCGCTAGCGAGTCAGTGTGCGCGGCGGGAGTGTCAGTGTGTATGTGCATGTGGTGAGTCATTGGTACTTACAAAAATTAAAAAATATACAACCCATTGCTGATAATTGCTTTGCCAAAAGCCTGTTCTAAATTCTTGCATTTAACACAAGGGCCAGTTTCTACATACCGCTGTTACAAATTGCACACACGCAGTTCAAGCGGATCTTCATTTTGGGAGACAGAAATTGAATCGGATCAATATCCAGTTCTTCCCTCCTCCCCACATCCCACATACCCGCACTCCCACCAATGAAAGGCCTAATCGTGTCGCTCTGCTCTTAAAATGTGCATGGCACCCAGAGGGTTAAACTAAACAGCAACACAGACGGGCGACATGCAAAAGGAAAGATTCAGAGGAAGTCTCGGCAGAGGAAAGAAAAAGGGAGAAATGTCAGAAGCACAGCAACAGCAAGCCCAAAGCAGACAAGCGCATACCTTTAGCTTGGAATGAATCTCACGAGATTTCCTTCTGGCAAGAACCTGAATGTGACTAGACACCTGCAGGGTCGGGGAAGGGAGGAAAAACAAAAGAGAAAAAAAGAGCCTGTAACCATGGAAACGAAAGCCCACTTGCAACTAGGCGAGCCAGACGTACCTTTATGGCGGCTTGAATTTCCCGAACTTTCTTTCTTGCTAACACCTGTATGTGACTAGACACCTACATTGTGCAACCCATAAAACAAAAAACAAAAAGGGAAATTAAAGGTGAAACATGTCTACGGTCGGTGGTTGTTGCTTTTTTTTTTCCTCTTGGAAAACATTATTCGTACCTTTTTTAAAAAAACGAGCTCAGCGCTTTGAGGAAAGAGCGCATTCCCAGCAGGCAGCACCGAGCGTCATCACTGCAGAAACCTTTGCACAGCCGCTGTGTGTGTGTGGTGAGTGCGTGAGCACATTTATGTCGTTTTTTTTTTTGAAAACCGCAATACGACGAGTTAAAAATCGCAGGGCGAACTTTACCGCCACCGACACTATTGCCATCGATTAATCGGATTGGAATACAAGCCGTCAAGAGTGAGTAGCGCACAAATCCATGCAGGGCAAAAAAAAAAAATTAAAACCAGCCGTCAGCAGACTAGATTTCCATTAGAAAAATAACAATTCAGTGAAATAAAAATACCGTCCCGCTTCGGTGAGGCTTCAAGCTGTCCAAATAAATAATAAAATAAATAAAGACATGCAAATTCGGAAACCGAGCCCCGTTTTAAACCTGTATATAAAAAGGACATGAAATGTAGAAGCAGTTCTCAATCCAATTAATTGATGCAATGAGAGTTAATTTGATAATATAAAACTCTTATCCAAGTGTTCGGTCTTAAATAGAATCGTGGGGTGATACTGAGGCTTGGGAAAGAGTGCAGATGAGAGCCACTTGACGAATTTCCCATTTAAATAATCTTAAGTTATCAAGATAAGCTAAAAGAGTTGGGACTCTACAATTTAGAGAAGCGTAGACTTAGGGATGATCTGATTGAGGTTTATAAAATGATGAAGGGAATAGATTGTGTAGCAGTTGACGTTTTTTTTCCAATTAAAGAGGTTAGGAAGGACCAGGGATTGTAAATTTAAGTTGTACAAGGCCAGCTTGAGGCGAGATGTCAGGCGGTGGGTCTTTCCCCAGAGAATAGTGGGCTGTGGAACAGGCTGCCGTCTCGTGCGGTGGGCAACGATTCACTGATTTCCTTCAAGCGAGAGCTGGACTTGTTTCTAGCTGAGGCAGAAATCACCTCTTACAAGGGAACACAAGAACATAAGAACTTAAGAATTAGAAGCTGGAGTAGGCCATACGGCCCTTCGAGCCTGCTCCATCATTCAATAATATCACGGCTGATCTGCGACCTCAACTCTATTTCCAGCCCGATCGCCATATTCCTTGATTCTGCCAGAGTCCAAAAATCTATCTATCTCAGCCTTGAATATACTTAACGACTGAGCATCCACAGCCCTCTGGGACAGAGATTTACAAAGATTCACAACCCTCTGAGTGAAGAAATGCCTCCTCATCTCAGTCCTAAATGGCCGACCCCTTATCCTGAGACTAAGCCCCCTAGTTCTAGGCACTCCATCCAGGGGAAACAACCTCCCAGCATCGACCCTGTCAATCCCCCTCAGAATCTTATATGTTTCAATGAGATCTCCTCTCATTCTTCTAAACTCCAGAGAGTATAGGCCCAATCCACTCAATCTCTCCTCATAGGACAACCAGCTCATCCCAGGGATCAATCTAGTGAACCTTTGTTGCACCGCCTCTAAGATATGTATATCCTCTCTCAGATAAGACGACCAAAACTGTGTACAGTACTCCCAAGTGTGGTCTCTCCAAAGCCTTGCACAATTGCAGTAAGAGGTAGGTATTACAGGGAATTCAGAGCCAGAGTGCTTTCTTGGGCTTGTTTCAATGGGTCAGAGAGGAATTTCCCAGATTTTTCACCCCCACATTGGCCTGGATTTTTATCTGGTTTTCCGTCTCTCACAGGAGATCACGTAGTCTCGGGTGAGGTGGGGTGTGTCTATATTATGATACACAAGATATCGCAATTGGATGAGACTGGCTCAATGGACCAGAGGGTCTTTATCTGTCTGTCATTGTTGGTATAATCGGCTCTGTATTAAACTGCAGGGTTGGAAGATAATACATCCACGGACGTTCTACCAATGGCAGGGTACCAGTAGTCAATGCCATGGATGAAGAGACAGGGAGGTTAACAATGGGATTTATTTACTAATAAAGGGCTGAATTGTGACGATGGGGACTGATCAAGAGAGAAATGCTCCTCGTGAACATGGTATTGACTGCATTTAATGAGGTTGTCAGATTCACAATTTCTCAAGTTATGAATTGACTTGGACACGATTTTCTGCTGATCTAATTTTAAGGCAAGAAACTACGCAATCAAACAACCTTAAAAGGTACATTTACCCTAAACCCATTTTTAAATCAGTTTACCTTTACTAGACCGTCTAAGAGAGTTGACGGCCAAAAATAATTTTAATACTGGGTTATATAGAAACAGGAGGCGGCCATTCAACCCCTCGAGCCTGTTCTGCCAGTCAATGAGATTATGGCTCCTCAGTACTTCAACTCCATTGGCCCACCTTTGTTCCTTAAGTCTTCATACCCTTACTTAAAAATAGTTTATTGATCTCTCGTCTTGAACTGTAAATTTCAAGTTTCACGTTAATTTCTCACAAGAATCTAGATTTCAGTGCATGGAGTGGACTTCTGGATAGGAGATGGAACCTTGGAATCATTTCAAAACCAATGAAACACGGCACCCTGGGGTGGCTGAGATGGACCAAATGGGCTGTAACTATCTTGTGGCATGCCTGCAACAGGAACCCATGCAACAGTATTAACGGGAACATCCTTCGAATTTAATTTCAGTCCTTCATTTAGACTCTTCGAGGAGTTTGCCTGGCAGAAAACAAATAGTTAAACTTTCTCCTTTTAATGACAGAACTACTAAATGTTTTGTTCAATTGGCAAATTGGTAATTTTATTCTGACAACATATTTCAGAGTGTTTTTTTAATGGGGGGGGGTGGTGTTAGGGGAGTGAGAGAGAGAGACACGCACTGTGCTTGTTTCAACTGGCCATCTGATGTGTGCATATATTAACTCATGGTTCCATGTGTTCTCTACCACTCCCCAAAACTACCAGTCAGTCAAGCTTCACTTGTATGGAGATGCTCTTGATTTTGAAAAGGTTAATGTAGTTATATTCAGAGGTTACATCGATGTGACCTCCACCCCCCCCACCCCAAAAAAATCCTTTAATATTAGCCAAGGGGCTATGGTGGAGGGGGAAGGAACTTAACACAATCACAATCACTAAGGAGGCGGTACTCAGTTAGATAATGGGACTAAAGGCGGATAAATCCCCATGACCTTATGGCTTGCATCCTAGGGTCTTAAGAGGAGAAGTAGTGGCAGGGATTGTGGATTACCAAAAATCCTTGAATTCTGGGGAGGTCCCAGCAGATTGGAAAACTGTAAATGTAACGCCCCTATTTAAAAAAGGAAGCAGACAAAAAGCAGGAAACTATAGATCAGTTAGCCTAACATCTGTGGTTGGGAAAATATTGGAGTCCATTGTTAAAGAAGCAGTAGCAGGATATTTGTAAAAGCAAAATTCAGTCAGGAAGAGTCAGCATGGATTCATGAAGGGGAAGTCATGCTGGAATTCTTTGAAGATGTAACGAACAGAATGGATAAAGGGGAACCAGTGGATGTGGTGTATTTGACTTCCAGAAGGCATTTGACAAGGTGCCACATAAAAGATTACTGTACAAGATAAAAGTTCACGGGGTTGGGAGTAATATATTAGCATGGATAGAGGATTGGCTAACTAACAGAAAACAGAGTCGGGATAAATGGTTCATTCTCGGGTTGGCAATCAGTAACTAGTGGGGTGCCGCAGGGATCAGTGCTGGGACCCCAACTATTTACAATCTATATTGACGACTTGGAATAAGGGACCAAGTGTAATGTAGCCAAGTTTGCTGATGATAAAAAGATGGGAGGAAAAGCAATGCGTGAGGAGGACACAAAAATTCTGCAAAAGGACTTAGATAGGCTAAGTGAGTGGGCAAAAATTTGGCAGATGGAGTATAATGTTGGAAAGTGTGAGGTCATGCACTTTTGCAGAAAAAAATCAAATAGCAAGTTATTATTTAAATGGAGAAAGATTGCAAAGTGTCGCAGTACAGCGGACCTGGGGGGTACTTGTGCATGAAACACAAAAGGTTAGTATGCAGGTACAGCAAGTGATCAGGAAGGCCAATGGATTCTTGACCTTTATTGCAAGGGGGATGGAGCATAAAAGCAGGGAGGTCTTGCTACAGCTAATATAAGGTATTGGTGAGGCCACACCTAGAATACTGCGTGCAGTTTTGGTTTCCAGATTTACGAAAGGACATACTTGCTTTGGAGGCAGTTCAGAGAAGGTTCACTAGGTTGATTCTGGAGATGAGGGGGTTGATTTATGAGGAAAGATTGAGTAGGTTGGGAATTCAGAAGAATGAGAGGTGATCTTATCGAAACGTATAAGATTATGAGGGGGCTTGACAAGGTGGATGCAGAGAGGATGTTTCCACTGATAGGGGAGACTAGAACTAGGGGGCATAATCTTAGAATAAGGGGCCACCCATTTAAAACAGAGATGAGGAGAAATTTCTTCGCAGAGGATTGTAAATCTGTGGAATTCGCTGCCTCAGAGAGCTGTGGAAGCTGGGACATTGAATAAATTTAAGACAGAAATAGACAGTTTCTTGAATGATAAGGGAATAATGGGTTATGGGGAGCGGGCAGGGAAGTGGACCTGAGTCCATGATCGATTCAGCCACGATTGTATTGAATGGCGGAGCAAGCTCGAGGGGCCGTATGGCCTATGTCTGCTCCTATTTCTTATGTTCTTATTAATATAATAACCTAATGTGAAAAAATTCAGTCCTTCGCTCAAGCATAGGAGCAGGAGTAGGCCAATCAGGCCCTTGATCCTGTTCCGCCATTCAGTGAGATCTGTGACCTAACCCTATCTACCCGTCTTTTCCCCACATCCCTTAATAGCTTTGATTAACAAAAATCTCATCAATCTCAGATTTAAAATTAATTGACCTCGCATCAATTGCCGTTTGCGGAAGAATTTCAAACTTCTAGAAGTGCTTCCTAACTTCACTCTTGAAACTCCCTATACTCCCCAACTAGCGGAAATAGTTTCTCTCTATTACCCCGTCTGTTCCTCTTTTCCTCACCACTTCAGTTGTCCCCAGTGACATGATATAAACCATGACATCCATATTCATACATGGGAAATATGTATGTGTATATTAAAAACATACTTAACTGCTCCTGAGCTCATTTTATTAAGAAGACAAGCAGCTAATATAAGAACACAAGAATTTTGAACAGGAGTAGGCCATAAGGCCCCCTGGAGCCTGCTCTGCCATCCAATAGATCAAAGGGTCACAAAACAGACACCAAGAGCTACAAAAAGGGAGTATGAAAAGAAATTTGCAAGGGATGTCAAAATCAACATGAACATTTTTTAGTTACATTAGGAAGAGGGTGGTCGGGAACGATGTTTGCCCCTTAAAATGTGAAAGCGGTGATATTGTCAATGACAATGGGGAAATGGCGGACATGTTGAATAATTACTTGCGTTAGTATTTACAATAGAAGAGGATAGCGTGCCGAAATCCCAAAGAAAATAACATTGAATCAGGGACAGGGTCTCAATAAAATTAAAGTAAATTAACAGAATTGAAGAAAATAATGGCACTAAAGAGTGACAAATCCCCAGGGTCAGATGGTTTCCATCGAAGGGTTTTAAAGGAAGTAGGTGAGCACATTGCAGATGCCCTAACTATAATCTTCCAAAGTTCTCTGGATTCAGGAACCGTCCCTGTATTTGGAAAACTGTGCATGTCACTCCGCTTTTTAAGAATGGCGAGAGAGGGAAACCTGGGAATTTATCGACCAGTTAGCCTAACATCTGTTGTCGGGAAATTAATGAGAGGGTGACTGAACACCTTGAAAATTTTCAATTGATCAGAGAGAGCCAGCATGGATTGTGAAAGGTAAGTTATGCCTGACAAACCTGACTGAATTTTTTGAAGAGGTGACTAAAGTAGTAGGCAGGGGAATATCTGTGGATGTTATTTATATGGGTTTCCAGAAGGCATTTGATAAAGTCCCACATAAGAGACAGTTATCTAAGGTAGAAGCCCACGGAATTGAGGGCAAATTATTGACCTGGTTACGAAATTTGCTGAGCGGTAGGAGACAGAGAGTAGGGATATCGGGCAGGTATTCAAATTGGCAGGATTTGACGACTGGTGTCCCACAGGGATCTGTGTTGAGGCCTCAAGTATTCACAATATTTATTAATGACTTAGATGATGGCATAGAAAGTCATAAATCTAAATATGCCAATGACACAAAGATAGGAGCATTGCAGCCAGTGTGGATGGAAGCATAAAATTACAAAGGGATATCGATAGATTAAGTGAATGGGCAAAACTGTGGTAAATGGATTTCAATGTAGGAAAATGTGAGGTCATCCACTTTGACCTAAAAAGGATATAACCGGGTACTTTCTGAATGGTGAAAAGCTAAAAACAGTGGCTGTCCAAAGAGACTTGGGGATTCACGTACATAGATCATTAATCTGTCTTGAACAGGTACAGAAAATAATTAAAAAGGTTAATGGAATGTTGGCCTTTATATCTAGAGGATTAGAGTACAAGGGGGCAGAACTTATGCTGCAGCTATACAAACCCTGGTTAGTCCACACCTGTGAGCAGTTCTGGGCACCACATCATAGGAAGGATATATTAGACAGTTTCTTAACCGATAAGGGAATAAGGGGTTATGGAGAGCAGACAGGGAAGTGGACCTGAGTCCATGATCGGATTAGCCATGATTGTATTAAATGGCGGAGCAGGCTCGAGGGGCCATATGGCCTACTCCTGGTCCTATTTCGTATGTTCTTATGTTCTTATATTGGTCTTAGAGGGAGTCCTGATAGGTTTACCAGAATGATACCCGGACTTCAAGGGTTAAGTTACAAGGAGAGATTACACAAATTATGGTTGTATTCCCTAGAATTTAGAAGCTTAAGCGGGGATCTGATTGAAGTTTTCAAGATATTAAAGGGAACAGATGATGTCATTGAATGGTGGAATAGGCTCGAGGAACTGATTGGCCTACTCGTGCTCCATTGTTCCGAATTATCTTCGACCTCAACTCCACATTCCTGCCCTATCCCCATAGCCCCTTGATTCCCCTAAAGTCATTCATCCTCATCTCAGTCTTAAATGGCCGACCCCTTGAAAGCTGGATTTGTTTCTGGCTGAGGCAGAGATTACCTCTTACAGAAAGATAGGTACTGCAGGGAATTTAATGGCCAGAGTGATCTCTTGGACTAGTTTCGATCACCTAGATGGATTGGATAGGAATTTCCCATATCTTTTTTCCCAAATTGGCCTGGGTTTTTTAAGCTGGGTTTTTTTTGCCTCTCCCAGGAGATCACATGGTTTTAGGTGAAGGTGGAGTATATATGTTGTGATACACATGGTATCGCAATTGTGTGGGACAGGCTTGACGGACAGGTAAAGACCATCTGGTCTGTCATTTTTCGTATGTTCCTATGTTATTGTGAGATGATGGCCCACTAGTTCTAGACTCTCCAGGCAGGTGAATTTGTTTTTGTGTTTAAAATTTTAATTCCTGAAGCTACTTAATAAATAACTGAGAGCGATGTCCAAGGATGATGGAAATGTACTTTTTTTTGATTTTGTGAATGTAACTGCAGCGATGACGGCAAAGTACATTAAAATAAAGAGAGGGTGTCAATGGCATACGGCAGCTCAGTGGAGTGGCAGTGCAACCACAGCCAACTCTGCCAACTCGAGGGACAGCGACCCAACATCTCTAACATGCACGGACTCCCACCAATCTATTTTACCTGCTTCCTAGTTCGTGTCTTTCCAGTCCTTAACTTGATGTACCTGGCTATCAATTCATTCCGACCTGCAAAAAACAAACTTGGAGTTTAGTAAAACTACTAAATCAACACGATCACAAATCATTGGCAATAAAACTTTTTTTTTGTTTGTTTCATTCTACAATTCATAGACTTTTTTAGGGCAAAGAGGCCATTTGGCCCAACTAGTCTATGCCGGTGCTTATCATAGAATTTTACAGCATGGAAGGAGGCCATTTCAGTCCATCATGTCCGGCCCATATGCTCCACACGAGCCTCCTCCCCCAGTCCTCTTCATCTCATCCCATCAACATATCTTTCTATTCCTTTTTTCTGATTTTGAGGGGCTAAAAATGGGCAACAATATTGGCAAAAAAACCGATGTAGAGCAGCAATGGGAAACATTTTAAACTATATTCAACAGTGTGCGGGAACAATATATTCCGCTAAAAGGAAAGAACTAAACAAAACACTAATGAGACTCCGTGGATGAATAAAGCCATAACGGAACAATTGAGGGTAAGGAAAGTACAGAGTCAGCAGGGGAGTGCATGTACGAAGAGATTAGGAGAGAAGTAAAAAAAAAAACAATTAGGAAGGCAAAGAGGAACTATGAAATTAAATTATCAAGGAACATATAAAATAGTAAAATATTTTACAATAATATAGATTTTTTGACTCTAGGTGAATCAAGAGATACGAGGTCGAAGAATGGTGGCGCGGCTCGAGGGGCCGTATGGCCTACTCCTGCTCCTAATTCTTATATTCCGGCAACTGGTGCAGCCACCTTGTAATCTCAGAGAATCATACGGGACACAAGGAGGCAATTCAGTCCATCGAGCCTGTGCTGGTTCTTTGAAAGAGCGATCCAATTAGTCCCACTCCCCATAGCTCTTTCACCATAGCCCTGAAAAATGTTGCCTTTTCAAGTATTTATCCAAAATCCCTTTTGAAAGTTACTATTGAATCGGCATTCAGGCAGTGCATTCCAGATCACAACAACTCGCTGCGTAAATATAACGTCTCCTCATCACGCCTGCTGTGGCTGTGGTTGTAGCGTGATTGTAGCTCGGGGTGAAAGATTTCGAAACTGCAACTAAAGCTTTAAATCGGAGAATGAAATTGAAGAATCTGTCAAGATGGAGCTTGAGTTTCAGGTTCAGGAAGACTTGATGCTGTGGATTGAGCCTGGATCTGTGAGACACCATTCGCCCAATGTAGGTCACTGAAAATATATCCATTGACCCGTGTAAAATACCTAAACAGCAACAACCACTTGCATTTACATACCACCGTTAACTTGGTAAAACGTCCCGCGGCACTTCACAGCAGCGAAATTTGACACCCAGTCACATCAGGAGATATTACGACAAGTGGCTCAAAAGCTTGGGTCAAAGAGGTAGTTTTTTAAGGAGCGTTTTAAAAGGAGAAGAGGTAGAGAGGCGGAGAGGTTAAGGGAGATAATTCCAGAGCTTAGAGCCTCGTCAGCTTAAGGCAGGACCGCCAGTGGTGGAGCGATTAAAATCGGGGATGCACAAGAGGCCAGATTTGTCGGAGTGCAGAGATCTCAGATGGTGGGGGGGGTGGGGGGGAAATGGGTTGTAGGAGGAGATTACAGAGATAGGGAAGGGCGAGGCCATGGAGGGATTTGAAAGCAAGGATGGGAGTTTTAAAACACAGACGCTGCCGAAGTGGGAAACAATGCCAGTAAAGGTCACCTATCCTACAGGCCGACAGTGGAGCTCAGGGGTGACTGCTTCGCCCCTCCTACCATTATGTACTTTCCCCAGTTGAGGGCAGGCTTGGGACTGATGTTCAGGCCTCCCATGACACTGCCCTGCAGTGGGCTGCCTGGGAGGCACACAAGCATAGACTGGGTGACTCTCCCTCCGACTGCCTCCTTATCAAGGGGTTTGGGGTTCAGGTGGGGGCGAGGGATGGTTAAACACATCACCTCGGTTTGGTAATTATAACATAGTTGAGACAGCAAATGTGAGGGGGCGGGGACGGGGGGAAGTGGGGGGGGGGGGTAGATGGGGGAGGTCTATATGAGCCATACTCTAAGGCAGAGCGTGCTGGTTGCTCTATTGTGCCATTCTACCATATGACTATTGAGGTTATTTGGAGTTTAGAAGAATGAGAGGTGATCTTATTGAAACGTATAAGATTCTGAGGGGGCTCAACAGGGTAAATGCAGAGAGGATGTTTCCCCTCATGGAGGAATCTAGAACTAGGGGGCATAGTTTCAGAATAAGGGGTCGCACATTTAAAACGGAGTTGAGGAGGAATTTCTTCTCTCAGAGGGTCGTGTATCTGTGGAATTCTCTGCCCCAGAGAGCTGTGGAGGCTGGGTCATTGAATATATTTAAGGTGGAGATCGACAGATTTTTGAACAATAAGGGAGTCAAGGGTTATGGGAAGCGGGCGGGGAAATGAAGCTGAGGCCAAGATCAGATCAGCCATCACCTTATTGAATAGCGGAGCAGGCTCGAGAGGCCAAATGGCCTACTGTTGCTCCGATTTCTTACGTTCTTATGTTCTCATTGTCAATACCCAAGTGCAATGTTCTCTGTAATTTTTTTTTTGGCCCCTTTTAACGGGCTTTGCGGGGCATTCAAAGTTTCTCCCATGTGTGGATTTACGAGCTGTATTTAAAAGTCGGCTCACGGGCTGCGCGGGACCTCGAGAGGCAGCGATACAGGCTTTAAATGCTTTGCTGTAAGCATTTCAAAGAATGTATTGCGTGTTAAAGTGTAACTAGTTCTTCAAAGCATGAAAACGAAATCGGAATTGAAAGTAGCTCGGTTCCCTGCTACCATCCCCCCAACCACCCCTTTCCCCACCATTCCCCACCCCCTCCCCACCATCCCCCTCTCTCCGCCACTCCCCCAGGACAGATACTGTATTAACTTTTGCTAATCATTTACTTGTTTCACAACGGGCAAGAATATATTAACGAGGGAATGCTCAGTTTCCTGAATCACCTGTCCCAGCTGGAAGACTGCACCTATAGCCAAATTACCGGAAGTATTACTCCTACATAATCCCCTTGGCTGAGTCTATATATAAAAAAAACCTTTTGGTGCCTAAGCTGTGGCTCAGGATTGTTGCTTCTGAGTCAGAAGGTTGTGATTTCAAGTCCCACTTCAACACTTGAGCACATAATCCAGGTTGTCACTCCCAGTGTGATTCTGAGCGAGTGCTGAGGAAAGGTGTCATCTTTCGGATGAGGCACCGAGCACCCTTCTCTGCCTCCTACAGGGACTAGGGTGTACGTTCAGGATCTATGGCACTGGGAACTGTCCAGGTTGTCAGAATCCAAAATTCCTCCCGTAACCACCACCTCAAGCAGTTATTCATCCCACTGCTGTTTAAAACGTGACACCTTGCTGTGAGCATACTGGTTATGTAATACTTCAATGTAATTCACTGCGTTGGAAGTGCTTGGAGAAATTTCTGATTGACTGGGTGAGGGAGGAGGGAAGGAAGGCAATAAGTATTTATACAGTGCCTTTCATATGACCTCATGTTGTCTCAAAGTGCTTTACAGCCAACAAAGTACTTTTGAAGTGTAGTCACTGTTGTAATGTAGGGAAACACGGCAGCCAATTTGCGCACAGCAAGCTCCCATAGTCCCACAAGGAGATAATGACCAGATAATGTTTCAGTGAGATTATTTGACTGATAAACATGAGGTCACAGGGGAGATCTCCCATGCTCTTCTTCGAAAGAGTGCCAGGCAACATTATCTCTCGTTGCTTTCCCCCGTTAAGGAGAGCGGCCTATATGGGATCTCGCCATTGGTGCGCGGCCATGCAACTTAGTGGGAACATTGATGCCGTGGGACCTTTTACATCCACCAGAGAGATCAAAGGGGCCTCTGTTTAACGTCTCATCCGAAAGGCGGCACCGCGGCGTTTGATGTTACTAAATGAATGCCATCTACTGGATCAGAGTGGAATCATTAGTTGTAGAAAGGGAGGAAAAGAACTAATTTATTAATAAATTTATAGGTGTCACTCGATGCATGCTCTTCTCTGTCATAGTCACGTTCCAGAGACTCGAGCACATAATCTAGGCTGACACTTCCAATGCAGTACTGAGGGAGCGCCGCACTGTCGGAGGGGCAGTACTGAGGGAGCGCTGCACTGTTGGAGGGGCAGTACTGAAGGAGTGCCGCACTGTCGGAGGGGCAGTACTGAGGGAGCGCTGCACTGTTGGAGGGGCAGTACTGAGGGAGTGCCGCACAGTCGGAGGGGCAGTACTGAGGGAGTGCCGCACTGTCGGAGGGGCAGTACTGAGGAAGTGCCACACTGTTGGAGGGGCAGTACTGAGGGAGTGCCGCACTGAAGGAGGGGCAGTACTGAGGGAGTGCCGCACTGTCGGAGGGGCAGTACTGAGGGAGTGCCGCACTGTCGGAGGGGCAATGCTGAAGGAGCGCCGTACTGTCGGAAGGGCATTATTGAGGGAGTGCCATCTTTCAGATGAGACGTTAAACCAAGGTCCCGTCTGCCCACTCAGGTGAAGAAGAGCAGGGGAGTTATCCCCGGTGTCCTGGCCAATATTTATCCCTCAATCAACATAACAAAAAACAATTATCTGGTCATTAGCACATTATTTGTGGGAGCTTGTTGTGTGCAAATTTTCTGCTGTGTTTCCTACATTACAACAGTGACTACACTTCAAAAGTACTTCATTGGTTGTATATGCATCTGAGCATCCCGAGGTCATGAAAGGCGCTATATAAATGCAAGTTTGTCTTTTTTTATGAAACAACTTCTCTACAAAATAATATCAACCCATTGTCAGTGCAGCAATGTGTTATTGTTCAGTGAATTAGGCCAGGGTGCTGTGCGAATATCACAGTATCATCCCGGGGTGAAGGGTAGGTGGGGAAAGCTATATACACGAATGGTGCCGTGTTGAACTGCAGGGTGGGGGGAGATTCAGAGACCTCCCTGCTCCTATACTCAAATCCTCTCGCTATGAAGGCCAGCATGACATTTGCTTAAACTGGCAAGGGAAGAGGATGATAGAGGGGGTGAAGAGCGTTCACATGAACTGGCCGAGGAGAAACCGACTGCAAGTGTGAAGAGGTGGAGGCAGACGGTGGTGGGGCGGGGGTGGGGGGGAGGGAGGGGAGGAGGGAGTGCGACAATGTGAACTGGTTGGGGGGGAGGGGGTTGAAATGAATGCCTGTGTAGACCAGAGAGTGTGGGGGCGAGAGGATTGATTCCAAGTAGTTATCACGTCCACGTGAAAGTTTTGAAAAACAGAGACTCTCCTATATAATCTCTCTGTCAAAACCCAGCAAACTCTCCCTCCTACCCCTCAAACTAGCGACGTAATGTTGGACTGATAACAACTTGTATTTATATAGCGCGTCTCATGTCCCAAGGTGCTTCACAGGAGTGTTATCAAACAGAATTTGACAAGATAAGGAGAAATGAAGGCAGCTGGGTCAAAGAGGTAGGTTTTAAGGAGCGAATGAAAGGAGGAGAGAGGCAGAGAGGTTTAGGGAGGGAATTCGAAAAGCTTGGGACCGAGACAGCTGAAGGCAATGCTGCCAATTGTGGAGCGAAGGAAATCACGGATGCGCAAGAGAGCGGAATTCGAGGATGCGCAGAGATCTTGGAGGGTTGTACCTGCAGCTTACTCTACAACCTGCCTGTGCCCCGCCCCTCCCCATCTCTGAACTGTATTCAGGGCCGCTTGCGTTGTCAGCCTTTTCTAGTTCCCGATGGTCGCCATGTATGGCTCAAGTCCAATCATTTCAAGCAAATATTGTTTTTAAAATGACCCAGTGCTGGAAATTTTACAAGCACCTTCCAAGCATGCACAGCTCCCCCAACAGAGATTAAACTCTCTACCAACTTCAGATTTATTTACATAAGATCAACTTAAGAGAAGATTTTTCCACTTGTGGGGGAGACCATAGTTAGGGGCCATAGAAACACAGAAAATAGATGCAGGAGTAGGCTATTCGGCCCTTTGAGCCTGCACCACCATTCAATATGATCATGGCTGATCATGCAACTTCAGTACCCCACTCCCGCCTTCTCTCCATATCCCCTGAGCCCTTAGCCATAAGGGCCACATCTAACTCCCTCTTGAATATATCCAATGAACTGGACTCAACAACTTTCTGTGGTAGAGAATTCCACAGGTTCACCACTCTCTGGGTGAAAAAGATTCTCCTCATCTCGGTCTTAAATGGCTTACCCCTTATCCTTAGATTGTGACCTCTGGTTCTGGACTTCCCCAACATCGGGAACATTCTTCCTGCATCTAACCTGTCCAGTCCCTTCATAATTTTATATGTTTCTATGAGATCCCCTCTCATTCTTCTAAATTCCAGTGAGTATAAGCCTAGCCGATCCAGTCTTTCTTCATATGTCAGTCCTGCCATCCCAGGAATTAGTCTGGTGAACCTTTGCTGCACTCCCTCAATAGCAAGTACGTCCTTCCTCAGATTAGGAGACCAAAACTACACACAATATTCAAGGTGTGGTCTCACCAAGGCCCTGTACAACTGCAGTAATACTCAAATCCTCTCGCTATGAAGGCCAGCATGACATTTGCTTTCTTTAATGCCTGCTGTACCTGCATGCCTACCTTCAGTGACTGATATACCATGACACCCAGGTCTCGTTGCACCTCTTCTTTTACTAATCTGTCACCATTCAGATAATAATCTGCCTTCCTGTTTTTGCCACCAAAGTGGATAACCTCACATTTATCCACATTATACTGCATCTGCCATGCATTTGCCTATTCACCTAACCTGTCCAAGTCACCCTGCAACCTCTGAGCATCCTCCTCACAGCTCACACTGCCACCCAGCTTAGTGTCATCTGCAAACTTGGAAATATTACATTCAATTCCTTTGTCCAAATCATTAATGTATATTGTAAATAGCTGGGGTCCCAGCACTGAACCTTGCGACACCCCACTTGTCACTGCCTGCCATTCTGTAAAGGATCTGTTTATTCCCACTCTTTGCTTCCTGTCTGCCAACCAGTTCTCTATCCATGTCAATACATTACCCCCAATACCATGTGCCTTAATTTTGCACACTACCTCTTGTGTGGTACCTTGTCAAAAGCCTTTTGAAAGTCCAAATACACCACATTTACTGGTTCGCCCTTATCCACTCTACTAGTTACATCCTCACAAAACTCTAGAAGATTTGTCAAGCATAATTTCCCTTTCATAAATTCATGCTGATTTGGATAGATCCTGTCATTGCTTTCCAAATGAGCTGCTATTACATCTTTAATAATTGATCCCAGCATTTTCCCCACCACCGATGTCAGGCTAACAAGTCTCTAATTCCCTGTTTTCTCTTTCCCTCCTTTTTTAAAAAGTGGGGTTACATTCGCTACCCTCTAATCCATAGGAACTGAACCAGAGTCCATGGAATGTTGGAAAATGACCACCAATGCATCTACTATTTCTAGGGCCACTTCCTTAAGTACTCTGGGATGCAGACTATCAGGCCCTGAGGATTTATCGGCCTTCAGTCCCATCAGTTTCCATAACACCATTTCCTGACTAATAAGGATTTCGCTCAGTTCCTCATTCTCGCTAGACCCGCGGTTCCCTAGTATTTCCGAGAGATTATTTGTGTCTTCCTTAGTGAAGACAGAACCAAAGTATTTGTTCAATTGGTCTGCCATAGATACAAGATAGCCACTAATCAATCCAATAAGGAATTCAGGAGAAACTCCTTTACCCAGAGAGGGGTGAGAATGTGGAACTCACTGCCGCAGGGAGTGGTTGAGGTGAATAGTATCGATGTATTTAAGGGGAAGCTGGATAAACACATGAGGGAGAAAGGAATAGAAGGGAAAGGAATAGAAGGATATGTTGATAGGGTGAGATGAAGAGGGGTGGGAGGAGGCTCGGGTGGAACATAAACACCAGCATGCCCCGTTGGGCCAAATGGCCTGTTTCTGTGCTGTAAATTCGATGTAACTAGACTGGGGCTGTAAAGGGATAGGAAGGTGGGGTCAGATCCTTATATGCTTGCCTGCCTAACATTGTCCTACGTGAAATGAGTTTGGGTACTGTCAATGCAGTACGCACAAGTCTTTCAAACCAAGGCCCCGTCTGCCCTCTCAATTGGACGTAAAAGATCCCATGACACCATTTCAAAGAAGAGCAGGGGAGTTTTCCCTGATGTCCTGGTCCAATATTTATCCCTCAATCCAATTATCTGGTCATTATCGTATTGCTGTTTGTTGGAGCTTGCTGTGCGCAAACTGGCTGCCGCGTTTCTTACATTACAACAGTGACTACACTTCAAAAGTACTTCATTGGTTGTAAGGTGCTTTGGCATGCCCTTAGGTCGTTAAAGGCACTATATATATGCAAGTCTTTATTTTTCTGTTCTTTCCTATGATCCGCAATTTAAGACAAGTTTGCAGTCTTAAGCGGAGATGCCAAAAGAACCAGCAGCATGGGAAATGAATAAATCACACAAATGCAGTTTGCAGGACGTTATTAAGGCACATTTCCAGGATAAGTAATACCAGGTAGTTTCATTCTGCATCTGACTGTACTCAATATCAACAGCGGATGCCAAAAATTGGAAAATAATTCCATTCCTGACGAGTTGTGATGATCTGGAAGGTATTGCCTGAGAGGAGATTCAATAGTAACTTTCAAAAGGGAATTGGATAAATACTTGGAGAAAACTATGCAGGGCTCTGGCAAAAGAACAGGGGTTATTGGGACTGATTGGATCGCTCTTTCAAAGAGCCGGCACAGGCACGATGGGCCGAATGGCCTCCTTCTGTGCTGTAGCTATCTCTCACTAGAACATAATCAGCAAAACAAATTAAAAAGGGAAGAGGGAAGGAATATGTACCTGATGATTTTTGAAAACCAGACCATATTTAAGCACATCTGTTTTTAAGCCAATTATTTCGGGCTGATTTATTTACCTGGACATTTACAAGTATATTCTAACTTACAAGGTCCCCCAGCACCAATTAAACTCTGATTGGCCTCAAATGTGTTTATTTTGGAACATGAGGAGGCCATTCAGCCCATCAAGCCTGTTCCGCCATTCAATTAGATCATGACTGATCATCGAGCTCAACTCTACTGATCTGTATCTTAATTCCATTTACCCGCCTTTGCTTCATATCCCGCGATACCCTCACCCAACAAAAATCTATCGATCTCAGTCTGAAAGCTCCAATTGACCCCCAGCATCCACACCTTTTCAGGGGAGAGTTTTCCAGATTTCCATTGCCCTTTTGTGTGAAGAAGTGCTTCCTGATTTTACCTCTGAACGCCTGGCTCTAATTTTAAGGTGATGCCCCCTTGTTCTGGACTTCCCCCAGCAGAAGAAATAGTTTCTCTCTATCTACCCTATTGAATCTCTAACATTTTAAACATCTTGATCAGATCACTCCTTAACTGCCGATTCTCGAGGGAATACATGCCAAGATTATACAACCTGTCCTCACAATTTAACCGACCAAAGCCCAGGTATCATGCTGATGCAGAGCGATTAAACTGGGGCCTTAAAGGGACAGGCCAGCTTAGGTGCAGTTCCACCTTAGCAGCAGAATAGTGTGTGCCCATGTGCATTCCATGGTATAACGTTTTTGCCAGAGATAAACAGCTCAACAACCCACTAACCGTGAGCAATAAGAAAGACTTGGATTTATATAGCGCCTTTCACGACCACCGAACATCTCGAAGTGCTTTACAACCAATGAAGTACCTTTTGGAGTGTAGTCACTGTTGTAATGTAGGAAATGCAGGAAATGCAGCAGCCAATTTGCGCACAGCAAGCTCCCACAAACAACAATGTGATAACGACCAGATAATCTGTTTTAGTGATGTTGATTGAGGGATAAATATTGGCCAGGAGACTGGGGATAACTCCCCTACCATTCTTAGAAATAGTGCCATGGGATCTTTAAGGAACACCTGAGAGCGCAGACGGGGCCTCGGTTTAATGTCTCATCCGAAAGACGGCACCTCCGGCAGTGCGGCGCTCCCTTATTACTGCCCCTCCGACAGTGCGGCGCTCCCTCAATACTGCCCCTCCAACAGTGCAGCGCTCCCTCAGTATTGCACTGGGAATGTAGCCTGGATTTATGTGCTCAAGTCTCTGAGTTGGACTTGAACCCACGACCTTCTGATGCAGAGGCGTAGGTGCAACCCACTGAGCCATGGCTAACATCGACAACATTAAACCATTATTTAAAATACACGATTTTCTGTAAATGAAAAATGTCACCTCCCCTGGTCCAATGTTCCCTTTAATGTGTTTGGGGGCTGTGCGGGCCATTCAAAATATCGCGCATGCGCGGTTATTGCATTGAAAAGCCGACAGCGCGGGATCCCTGCAGCTTATAGCCAATGTTGCTCCAGACCCACCTTTTGTTTCTTTACTTGTCCTGTTACCGTACCCTTTTGTCATTTTATTATCCCGCCCTCCAAAGACCTTCCCCTTTTGCTCTTTCCTCCAGCCCCGGCACCCCCCTATCCCTGGCTCTGTACTTGGTTAAAAACGATTACATCACTTAATTACTTACAGTTCCGATGAAAGATCATCGACCTGAAAAGTTTACTGTTTCTCTCTCTCTCTGCCTGACCTGCTAAGTGTTCTCCAGCATTTTCTGTTTTTATTTAAAGTACATATAGTGTTTTAACCTGGATGCTGTACTTGACCCAGAGATGAGCCTCCGACCACATATCCGCTCCATCACTGAGACCGCCTAATCCCACCTCCGTAACATCGCCCCATCTCCGTCCCTGCCTTGGCTCATCCGCTGTTGAAACCCTCATCCATGCCTTTGTTACCTCGAGACTCGACTATTCCAACGCACACCTGGCTGGCCTCCCACATTCTACCCTACGTAAACTCGAGGTCATCCTTAACTCTGCTGCTGTATATTAATTCTCAGCTTTCACCCCTGTGCTCGGCGACCTCCATCCTCGTTTTCAAATTCCTCCATGGCCTCGCCCCTTCCCTATCTCTGTAATCTCCTCCAACCTCACAATCCCCACCCCACCCCACCCTCGAGATCTCTGCACTCCTCCAATTCTGCCCTTTTGTGCATCCGCGATTTCCATCGCTCCACCATTGGCGGCTGTGCCTTTAGCTCGGAACTCCCTCCCTAAACCTCTCCGCGCCTCTACCTCACTCTCCTCCTTTAAGTCACTCCTTAAAACCTACCTCTTTGACTAAGCTTTTGGTCACCTGCCCTAATATCTCAAATTTGTGTGATAATCGCTGCTGTGAAGTGCCTTGGGATGGTTTATTGTGTTAAAGGCGCTGTATAAATGCAAGTTGTTGTTATGAGTGGACGCCACTGTACAATTATAGAGCTGACCAATTCGCGAATGTGCTTTCCTCGGAATGTATTTACATTTATAAGTGTTGCAAATGCTGCACTGAACTCTGACACTGTGACAAAGGAAAGCCGATCTGTTTGCAATGGGCTGGATAATCCTGGCCAGGTGCTGTGCTGCAGGAGGGTGTTGGTTACAGCCGGTTGCAGGTCATACTGATCGTCTGCTGCACACACATCCCATTCAGCTCCCTATTCAGAACAAGGCGTTTCTTCTGCAGGATATTTGCTTTCCCTTCAAGCGGCAATGCTGTCAAAGTGAAACACCATCGCATGCAAAACCAAACTACAAGTACAAACCGACTTGTTCATCGTTCTTCCAAGTGGTATCGTACAATTAAAAAAAAATCAAATGGAAAGAAAAGAACTTGCATTTATATAGTGCCTTGCCCAACCTCAGAACGTCCCCAATGCACTTTACAGCCAATTAAATACTTGTTAAAGTGTAGTCACTGTTATGATGTAGGAAACGCTAGTTTGCACACAAGTTCCCACAAACCGCAATGTGATGATGACCAGATAATCTGTTCTTGTTGTGTTAGTTGTGGGATAAATATTGGCCAGGACACCAGGGAGAACGCTTCTTTGAACAGTGGCATGGGATTTTTTACATCCACCTAAGGGGGCAGATGGGGGCCTCGGTTTGACGTCTTGTCCAAAAGACAGTACCTCCGACAGGGTAAGCATTAGAACGTCAGCTGAGATTTTTGTGCTCGTGTCTCTGCCATGGGGCCTGAACCCACAACCTGCTAACTCCGATGCAGAAGTGCGCGATGCACTGAGCCACGGCAGACTAAGTCTGAAGATTGTAGATTTAAGCCCTGTTCCCGTTCCAGGGCTTGAGCACCTAGCCGAGATTGACAATCCAGTGCTGCATTGTTGGAGGTGCTGTCCTTCAGAGGAGAGGTTAAACAGAGGCCTGTCCCAGGGGGCTATTTGGAAGAGCAGGCTGTCCCTCCCCATCCTGCCAATATTCTTCCTTCTGGCCTGTTCCCACGGATGTGGCAGTGCGCGACAGGGAATCCAACGTCCCAGCCAACATCACCTAAAACAAAGCAACTAGCTATCTATCTCACTGCTGTCTGTGGGATCTCGCTGTGTGCAAAATTGCTGTCATATTTGCCGACACAACACTTGAAAAGTAATTAATTGTACGTTAATTAACTGCTTTGGATAAATACTTGAAGGGGAACAATTTTGCAGGGCTATGGGGAGTGGGACTAATTGGGTAGCTCGACCAAAGAGTCGGCACAGGCACGATGGGCTGAACGGCCTCATTCTGTGCTGCATCCTTCTATGATTCTATGAAGCATAGGAGAGATGTGATACTGCGTTATATAACTGCAAATTCTATTTTTATCTTGTATTTTTTAACCGTTTAAGGAGCTTTTCTTTATTAATTCTTGGGCCAGCGATTACTGCCCATCCCAGGGTGGTTTTGGTACAACTGAGTGGTTCGCTGGGCCACTTCAGAGGGCAGTGAAGAGTCAACCACGATGGTGTGGGACTGGAGTCACATATAGGCTCAGACCGGGTAAGGATGGCAGATTTCCTTCCCTAAAGGGACATCAGTGAATCAGTTGGGTTTTTATAATAATCTGACAGCTCCACGGTGACTTTTACCGATCCCGATTTTCATTTCCCGATGAATTCAAATCTTCAAATGGCCCACAGTGGGATTTGAACATCACGTTCTCCGGATTATTAGTTCAGGTCTCTAGTAACCATCATCTTCAAAATCGAGGAAGATTTGGCTTCCACTCTAAAAGTGAGTTTTTAGGTGACTGAACAGTCCAATATGGGAATTACAATCTCTCTGTCACAGGTGCAGTCGTTGAAGGAAAGAGTGGGTGGGGAGTCTGGTTTGCCGCACGCTCCTTCTGCTGCCTGCATTTGTTTTCTGCATGCTCTCGGTGATGAGACTCGAGGTGCTCAGTGGCTTCCCGCATGCTCTTCCTCCGCCCAGGGCAGTCTTCGGTCACTGTACCTCACCCTAAAACAACTTGTATTTATATAGTGCCTTTAACGTAGTAAAATGTCCCAAGGTGCTTCACGGCAGTGTTCTAAGACAAAACAGATAAATTTGAAACCGAGCCACATAAGAAAAAATTACGGCAGATGACCAAAAGCTTGGTCAAAGAGGTAGGCTTTAAGGAGTGTCTTGCAGGAGGAAAGGGAGGCGGAGGGGTTTAGGGAGGGAGCTCCAGAGATTGGGGCCCAGGCAACAGAAGGCATGGCCACCAATGGTTGAGCAATTACAGTCAGGGATACTCGAGAGGGCAGAATTAGAGGAGCGCAGACATCTCGGGTGTGGGGTGTTCTGGGACTGGAGGAGATTACAGAGATAGGGAGGGGCGAGGCCATGGAGATTTGAAAACAAGTAGAATTCTGAAATCGAGGCGTTGCTTAACCAGGAGCTAAATCACGCCTCCTGCAGCCAGATGAAAGATGGTCAGGGTCAACGTTACCTCAAGAATGTTTTTGGGGGCGCGGTCTCATTAATGGGCAGCGCGGCCAATTTACATTTCCGCCTGTGTGAGGTTGTTCCATTGCGGAGACAGCACATGGCCTGCGCTGGGCTTCCAAGCGCTGTACAGCTCAACGGGAACATTGGAGCCAGTATAAGCGAGCATCAGCAGAATGTGCTTTCAGCTGAGCGATGCAATGTGGTATGGGTGGAGGGGGAGGAAATGGAGAAAGACTTGCATTTATATAGTGCCTTTCATGGACCACCGGATGTCTCAAAGTTCTCCACAGCCAATGAAGTACTTTTGGAGTGTAGTCACTGTTATAAGTAGCGGCAGGGATTGTGGATGCATTGGTTATAATTTACCAAAATTCCCTGGATTCTGGGGAGGTCCCAGCAGATTGGAAAACTGCAAATCTAACACCCCTCTTTAAAAAAGGAGGCAGGACACTAGAGACCAGTTAGCCTAACATCTGTGGTTGGGAAAATGTTGGAGTGCATAATTAAAGAAGCAGTAGCAGGACATTTGGAAAAGCAAAATTCGGTCAGACAGAGTTAGCATGGATTTATGAAGGGGAAGTCATGTTTAACAAATTTGCTGGAGTTCTTTGAGGATGTAATGAACAGGATGGATAAAGGGGAAACCAGTGGATGTGGTGTATTTGGACTTGCAGAAGGCATGTGACAAGGTGCCACATAAAAGGTTACTGCACAAGATAAAAGTTCACGGGGTTCGGGGTAATATATTATAGCATGGATAGAGGATTGGCTAACTAGCAGAGAGCAGAGAGTAGGGATAAATGGTTCATTCTCTGGTTGGCAACCAGTAACTAGTGGGGTGCCCCAGGGATCAGTGTTGGGACTCCAACTATTTACAATCTATATTAACGACTTGGAAGAAGAGACTGAGTATAATGTAGCCAAATTTGCTGACGATACAAAGATGGGAGGAACAGCAATGTGTGAGGAGGACACAAAAAATCTACAAAAGGACATAGACAGGCTAAGTGAGTGGGCAAAAATTTGGCAGATGGAGTATAATGTTGGCAGAAAAAAAATCAAAGAGCAAGTTATTATTTAAATGGAGAAAGATTGCAAAGTGCCTCAGTACAGCAGGACCTGGGGGTACTTGTGCATGAAACGCAAAAGGAAGGCCAATGGTATCTTGGCCTTTATTGCAAAAGGGATGGAGTATAAAAGCAGGGAAGTCTTGCTACAGCTATATAAGGTATTGGTGAGATTACACCTGTTTTGGTTTTCATATTTACGAAAGGAGGCAGTTTAGAGAAGGTTCACTAGGTTGATTCTAGGGTTGAGGGGATTTACTTATGAGGAAAGGTTGAGTAGGCTGGGCCTCTACTCATTGGAATTCAGAAGAATGAGAGGTGATCTTATCGAAACGTATAAGATTATGAGGGGGCTTGACAAGGTGGATGCAGAGAGGATGTTTCCACTGATGGGGGAGACTAGAACTAGAGGGCATGATCTTAGAATAAGGGACCGCCCATTTAAAACAGAGATGAGGAGAAATTTCTTCTGAGGGTTGTAAATCTGTGGAATTCGCTGCCTCAGAGAGCTGTGGAAGCTGGGACATTGAATAAATTTAAGACAGAAATAGACAGTTTCTTAAATGATAAGGGGTTATGGGGAGCGGGCGGGGAAGTGGAACTGAGTCTCTGATCAGATCAGCCATGATCTTATTGAATGGCGGAGCAGGCTCGAGGGGCCATATGGCCTACTCCTGTTCCTATTTCTTATGTTCTTATGTAATGTGGGAAACGCAGCAGCCAATTTGCGCACAGCAAGCTCCCACAAACAGCAATGTGATAATAGCCAGATAATCTATTTTTGTTATAGAAAATAGGTGCAGGAGTAGGCCATTCGGCCCTTCGAGCCTGCACCGCTATGTTGATGGAGGAATAAATATTGCCCCAGGGCACTGGGGTTTCCTGGTCTTCTTCAAAATAATGCCACTGGATCTCCCTTTACGACCACCTGAGAGGGAAGACGGGGCCTCGGTTTAATGTATCATCTGAAAGATGGCACCGCCGACAGTGCAGCACTCCCTCAGTACTGCACTGGGAGTGTCAGCCTAGATTTATGTGCCCGAGTACATAACCCTCCCCTCAAAGTGGTATTCCCCCTGGTAAAAGTATTCAGTCTACTGGCACACCCAAAGAACTAGGACATACTTTATCTGTTCATAGAATCCAAAAAAGGGAACATGGGAACAGGAGACCATTCAGCCGCTCGAGCCTGTTCCGCCATCCAATGAGATTGAGGCTGATCTATATCCTAACTCCATCCACCTACCTAGACTCCATAATCCCTTATCCCCTTGTCCAGCAAAAATCTATCAATCTCAGATTGAAGATTATTAATGCAGCCCCCAGCATCTATTGCTCTTTGTGGGAGCGAGTTCCAACTTCTACCACCTTTTATGGTAGAAGAGTTATAGAAGAGTTTCCTAACTTCTCTCCTGAATAGCTTGGCTCTGATTTTAAGGTTATGTCTCCCCTTGTCCTAGACTCCTCCCACCGGCAGAAAAGGTTCCTCTCTATCTACCCCATCAATTCCTTTCAAAATTCTAAAACTTCAAATCCAATCACCCCTAAACCTTCTATAATCCAGGGAATCCAAGCCTAGTTTATGTTAACTTTTCCCGGTGTCAGCTATGGCTCAGTGGGTAGCACACTTGCCTTCGCGTCAGAAGGTTTTGGGTTCAAATCCCACTCTAGGAACTTGAGCTCATAAATCTAGGCTGACACTCTAGTGCAGTACTGAGGGAGCGCTGCACTGTTGGAGGGGCAGTACTGAGGAAGTGCTGCACTGTCAGAGGGGCAGTACTGAGGGAACGCTGCACAGTCGGAGGGGCAGTACTGAGGGAACGCTGCACAGTCGGAGGGGCAGTACTGAGGGAATGCTGCTGCTGCTCTGTTGAAGGTGCCATCTTTCGGATGAGACATTACACCGAGGCCCTGTCTGCTCTCCTCCAGGTGAACGTAAAAGATCCCGCGGAACTATTTTGAAGAGCTTTGGAGTTATCCCCAATGTGCTGGCCAATATTTATCCCTCAATCAACATAACAGAAACAGATTATCTGGTCATTCTCGCATCGTGTTTCCCACATTCTAACAGTGACAACACTCCAAAGTACTTTGTTGACTGTAAAGCTCATTGAGACATCAGGTGGGCATAAGAAATAGCAGACCATTCTGCCCCTCGAGCCTGCTCCGCCATTCAGTATCATGGCTGATCTGATCTTGGCCTCAACTCCACTTCCCTGCCCGCTCCCCATAACCCTTGACTCCCTTATCATTCAGAAATCTGTCTATCTCCACCTTAAATATATTCAATATAAATGCAAGTCTTTGTTTCTCATAATCTAACCCATGGATCCCTGGTTACATGCTGGCAAATCTGCGTTGCACTCCTTCCAAGGCCAATATTTCTTTTTTTTTGAGGTACGGTGCCCAGAACTGTGCACAGTTCTCCAGATGTGGTGTAACCAGGGCTATGTGCAGCTGCAGCAAAACTCTCCTTTATTGTAAGCAGCATTACCCCCCGGATTCTTCTTGAGGTGCTTTAATGGCGGTGATCTACCCCCAGCTAGCCATGCCTTCACGAGATCATGTCTACTGAGCATTACAGAATGCCGAGGGAACAGGAATGTTTCTGTGGTAACATCGCCACATTTAAACTGCTGCAGGAGTTTTATTTTTTTTTTAAAACAGTCGAACGGAAATTAAAATTTTTGAGTTTTAATGATAATTATTTTAATTGGAAGATTGTTGACTGTTGAACCACAATATTATTGACTTTGCTGCCAATGTCAATTTAAGAACGTTACTTCTCAAAGAGTAAAGATTCCAAATTCAACAGCGAGATACAACTTTGGAGTCTCAGAGAAGCAACTTGCATTTCTGTAGCGTCTTTCATGGCTCCTGGATGGCCCAAAGCCCTTCACCACCAACTTTTGACGTGTAGTCACTTTTGCAATGGCAGAAGCGCAGCAGTCAATTTGTGCACCGCAAGCCCCCACAAACAGTGGGATATGACCCAGATAATCTGTTTTTAGTGACGCTGATTGAGGGATAAATATTGGTTCTAGGACACCGGGTAGAACTCCCCCCTGCTCTTCTTCAAAATAGTGGCCGTCGGATCTTTTACGTCCACCGAGGGGAGCAGACGGGGCCTCGGTTTGACATCTCATCCGAAAGACAGCACCCCCCCACAATGCAGCGCTCCCTCAGCGCTGCACTGGGAACATCAGCATAGATTTTGTGCTCAAGTCCTTGGAGTGGGATTTGAACCCACAACCTTCCAGCCCAGATGCGAGAGTATGCTACTTGCATTTGTATAGCACCTTTCAGTATAATGTGGATAAATGTGAGGTTATCCACTTTGGGGGCAAAAACACAAAGGCAGAATATTATCTGAATGGCGGCAGATTAGGAAAAGGGGAGGTGCAGCGAGACCTGGGTGTCATGGTTCATCAGTCATTGAAGGTTGGCATGCAGGTACAGCAGGCAGTGAAGGCGGTAAATGGTATGTTGGCCTTCATAGCTAGGGGTTTTGTGTATAGGAACAGGGCCTTGGTGAGGCCTCACCTGGAATATTGTGTTCAGTTTTGATCTCCTAATCTGAGGAAGGATGTTCTTGCTATTGAGGGAGTGCAGTGAAGGTTCACCAAGCTGATTCCAGGGATGGCTGGAGTGACATATGAGGAGAGATTGGATCAACTGGGCCTTTGTACACTGGAGTTCAGAAGGATGAGAGGGGATCTCATAGAAACATATAAGATTCTGACGGGACTGGACAGGTTAGATGCGGGAAGGATGTTTCCGATGTTGGGGAAGTCCAGAACCAGGGGACACATTCTTAGGATAAGGGGTAAGCCATTTAGGACTGAAATGAGGAGAAACTTCTTCACTCAGAGAGTTGTTAACCTGTGGAATTCCTTGCCGCAGAGAGTTGTTGATGCCAGTTCATTGGATATATTCATGAGGGAGTTAGATATGGCCCTTGCGACTAAAGGGATCAAGGGGTATGGAGAGAAAGCAGGAAAGGGGTACTGAAGGAATGACTAGCCATGATCTTATTGAACGGTGGTGCAGGTTCGAAGGGCCGGATGGCCTACTCCTGCACCTATTTTCTATGTTTCTACGACCTCGGGACGTCCCAAAGTGCTTTACAGCCAATGGAGTAATTTTTGGGTGTAGTCACTGTTGTAATGTAGGAATTAAGGCAGCTAATTTGCGCACAGCAAGCTCCCACAGACCGCAATATGATAATGACCCAGATAATCTGTTTTAGTGATGTTGGTTGAGGACTAAATATTGGCCCCAGGACACCGGGGAGAACTCCCCTGCTCTTCTTCGAAATAATGCCATGCGATCTTGGCAAGAGAGTGTGTGCTTCCCATTGAGCCATGGCAGACACCATGACTGCAACCCAAGAAAGTGCATCTGCGAAACAGCCCCAGATCCAGGAACAACTGTGCCCACACCCCCTGCATCGGGCAAGATGATTCAACCTCCCAGTTAGTCCCATTCCCAGGATAACACATAAGTTCTCAATTATCAGGATTGAAAGTAAAACACACACACGTGTCAAAGGACACTAATTATCCACAAACAGCTGTTAAGGAGTTCAAAGCTTGAAGAGACACTGAAATGATTTGCATGTGCTGACTTGCACATCCAACCAAATATTAGTCACCAACAATCCCGAGTGTTTTACCTGTCAATCAGTAGTCCAGACAGACAGAAGTCAGAGAGGCAAGAATTAATTAATTGATTTGATTTTTTCTCTTCATTCCTGGTTGCAGAGATGTCCCGCGCAATTTGCTGAGGGCATTGGGTCAATTTGAGACAAAATAATTCAGGGAAGGAAAGGAACATCTCACGAGATTAGACCATGGGCAACCGGCAAAGAAACATTTTACATCACATTCCAACACCCTGCTCCCTGCTATTTAGACAGTTTTGAAATAACGGGCTACTAAAAACAACAGAATTTTCTGTGGACTCGTTAGGTATTTGTACACAGGTGTCATCCAGAGAGATACCAGGGTTTAAGTCAAGTGCAAGCGGAGTTCAGTTGGCAACACTCGTCTCCTGACTCGGGTTGTAGGTTCAAGTTCCACTTGTATACTTGAGCACATAATCCGGGCTGATTAGTGAGTGAGCGCACACTCACTAAAGTGTCAGAGGGGCAGTGCTGAGGGTGCGCCGCACTGTTGGAGGGGCAGTACTGAGGGAGGGCTGCACTGTCAGGCGGCAGTACTGAGGGCTCACTGCATTGTTGGAGGTGCCGTCTTTCTGAGGTCTGCGGTGAATGTTACACTTTGCACAGCAAGTTCCTGTCAGCCAAATATCGAAAAAGTGCAGCACTCTCCACAGGGGATCTGGGCCCCATGTGAACAGGACAAGCAATGGTGCATCTCCTCAACCAATCAGATTGAAGAATTATTAATGAGCAGCGCAGAGTGTGACATTAAACAGAGGCTCCGTCTGCCCCACGAAGGTAGATGCAAAAGATCCCATGTCACTATTTCGAAGAGGAGCAGGGAAGTTCTCCCCGATGTCCTGGGCCAATATTTATCCCTCAATCAACATCACTAAAACAGATTAACTGATCATTTATCTCACTCTTGTTTGCTGTGCACAAAGTGGCTGCCTGCATGACAGAAGTGATTATGGGTCGGATTCTGAGGTCTGCGGTCAATATTACACTTTGCACGGCAAGTTCCTGTCAGCCAAATATCGAAAAAGTGCAACGCTCTCCACAGGGGATCTGGGTCCTATGTGAACAGGGCAAGCAATGGTGCATCTCCTCAAAAATCAGATTGAAGATCCTCCTGAAGCAGCACAGATTGTGAACCAGGAAGTGTCAGTTTTGTCAAATCAGATACAGAAAGAGAAATAACGAGTGGGAAAGAACGATTGGATTAGTTACAAAATATTTACATTAAAAAAAAATCTCCAATGATAATTACAATCGAAGGAATGAGACTCCACACTTGGAAAACGTTAATTTTCAGGGCTAGAGAGGTTGTTTTGAAGTAACTAAGACTTATCACGCCATTAAAAGGGTACTTAGACTAGAATGGAGAAGCGCTAACTTTTTCTGGCAAGTTTAGTGCGTGCCTATCAGTTAAGTACCACAATTTCACATATTTGAACGGAGAGTCTCTCGGTGATAAACTGTTACCGTGCAGCTTTAGGAGGAGCAAGGCAATTCGGATACCAACTGCCTGATTTGTGCACAAGTGCGATCGCTGGAAGTTGCTGTCCGATTTGCATATTGGGCACTATGCAACACAAACTTAAGTTCATTATCAGTGCCAGAGGGGTTTGTTTGGCAGTAATTCAGACTTAGTGCTGTCAGATCTTTTACGTCCAGCTGAGAGGGCAGACGGGACCTCGGTTAAACATCTCATCCAAATGACGGCACCTCCGACAGTGCAGCACTCCCTCAGCACGGCACTGCACTGGGAGTGTCTGCCTAGGTTTTTGTGATCAAGTGTCTAGAGTGGGAGTGGAACCCACGACCTTCTGGCTCAGAGGCAAAAGCGCTACCCACTGAGCCACAGCTGGCACTTAAAAACAACCACCCCAGCTTCTCCATGTAACTGCCTCATTCTTGGCATTATGACCAAATATTTGTTGCAAAACCTTTCAACAACTTATATTTATGTAGCACCTTTAAAATAGTGAAACGTCCCAGGGCATTTCACAGGAGTATTGAGATAAAAAAAATTGACACCGCATGAGGAGAAATTAGCGCAGGTGACCAAAAGCTTGGTCAAAGACATTGTTTTTAAGGAGCGTCTTAAAGGAGGAAAGAGAGATAGTGAGGCCGAGAGGTTTAGACAGTGAGTTCCAGAGTTTAGGGTCTAGGTAACAGAAGTCACCTAGTTGAGCAATTATAATCAGGGATGCGCAAGAGGGCCGAATTCGAGGAGCGCAGACATCTCGGGCGGGGTTTCAGGACAATCTGAGGATTTGAATGGCACCGTATAAATGCAATTTATTTTGTTTTAACGTTTACTGGGAGATACCCCTAAATTCTGTTTTAATATATTGGGTAGAAATGTAATCAGTTAATACAATTACTTTGTTCTACATGAGGGTTACTCCACAAGTATTGGTGCAGAGATCGAAGCTCGGTGAGCTGTAAATGCTCAGCTCAAGCGTGTCAGAATTCGGTTTCTGCTCCTGAAGTTCCGCAACAAATCTGGATATTAAAATGAAATGACATTTGTGAAATTAATTTTCACTCTTAATATAGACACAATAGCTTCTGCAATCAACCTCACACTTGCACTACACTTGCAGCATTACAGGGTCAGCATGCTACCAACTTCAAGGTGCCATCTCCGATTCATTTTAATTGGGAATGAAGTACTCCCATTAGACGCGTGCTTTGTAACTGATAAAAACAATATAAAAGTTGCGCGAACACTGTTAATCAGTTTGAAAGAAAAAGACTTGCATTTATGTAGCGTCTTTCACAGCCACTTAAGTACTTTTTGAAGTGTAGTCACTGATGTAATGTTGGACACGCAGCTGCCAATTTGCACACAGCAAGCTCCCATAACAGCAATGTAATAACGACCAGATAATGTTTTCGTGATGTTGATTTTTAAAAAAATGTTCATTCCTGGGATGTGGGCATCGCTGGCAAGGCCAGCATTTATTGCCCATCCCTAATTGCCCTTGAGAAGGTGGTGGTGATCCGCCTTCTTGAACTGCTGCAGTCCGTATGATGAAGGTGCTCCCACAGTGCTGTTAGGGAGGCAGTTCCAGGATTTTGACCCAGCAACAATGAAGGAACGGCTGATATATTTCCAAGTCAGGACAGTGTGTGACTTGGAGGGGAACGTGGAGGTGGTGGTGTTCCCATGCGCCTGCTGCCCTTGTTCTTCTAGGTGGTAGAGGTTTGGGAACTGCTGCTGAAGAAGCCTTGGCGAGTTGCTGCAGTGCATCTTCTAGATGGTATACACTGCAGCCACGGTACGTCGGTGGTGGAGGGAGTGAATGTTGAAGGTGGTGGATGGGGTGCTAATCAAGTGGGCCGCTTTGTCGACCTTCTTGAATGTTGGGAGCTGCACTCATCTAGATTGACAGATAAATATTGACCAGGATACCAGTGATAACTCCCCTGCTCTTCTTCAAAATAGTGCCATGGGATCTTTTACGTCCACCTGAGGGGGCAGACGGGGCTTCGGTTTAACATCTCATCCGAAAGACGGCACTTCCGACAGTGCAACACTGGAGTCTCGGCCTAGATTTTTCTGTTCAAGTCTCTGGAGCGGGACTTGAACTCACAACCTTCTGACGCAGCGTGCTACCCACTGAGCCAGTTTTCCTATCGATGTCTCCTCTCCTGAAAGTATAAACTCCTTGCTGGCAACAGGCCCAGGACTTGAATTCTCCCTCCAGTACCTCCCCAAACAGCCATGATTCGTAAAAAAATCCCACAGCATAAATTCAGGGAAGAGCAAAAGAGTTCTCACCGGTGTCCTAGGGCCAATATTTATTCCTCACCATGACTTAATGTAACAGATTACCTGGTCATTTATCGCATTGCTGTTGGTGGGATCTTGCTGTGCGCAAATTGGCTGTCTTATTTCCGACATTACAACAGGGATTACACTTCAAAATGTACATCATTGGCTGTGAAGCGCTTTGGTATGTGCAGAGGTTGTTGAAAAGCGCTATATAAATGCAAGTTATTTCTTCCACGTGCACTTTTGGCAAGTGTCACTCGAGCAGGAGCGAGAATCCTGGCCAATTTAACCGCTCAAATGCAGGACTCAGTGCCAACTGCTGATCCCCTGCTGCTTAGGAGATCATCGGGAATCAAACCCAAGGTATGAGCCATACAATACTTGGGAATGTGGGTGATAATGTCCTTAGGGTATTAAGAGTCAACCACGTAATGTGGGACTGGAGTTATATGTAGGCCAAGCCAGGTACGTGACAAGTTACGTTACCTGAAGTCGACTAATGTTTTCAAATCCCTCCATAGCCTCACCCCTCTCCCTATCTCCCTAATCTCCTCCAGCCCCATAACCCTCCCACCCCCGAGATGTCTGTGCTCCTCTAACTCTGCCCTCGAGCATCCCTGATTTCCATCGCTCAACCATTGGTGGCTGTGCCTTCAGCTGCCGAGGCCCCAAACTCTGGAACTCCCTCCCTAAACCTCTCCATGAAGTTCCTTAAAACCTATCGCTTGCCAAGCTTTTGGTCATGTGCCCTAATTTCTCCTTATGCGGCTCGGTGTCAAATTTTATTTGATAATAGCTCCTGTGAAGCGCCTTGGGACGTTTAATTACGTTACAGGTGCTCTATAAATGCAAGTTGTTGTTGTTGTTGTAGTAAACCTGTTGAATTACATCGCACATACAGCACAGAAACAGGCCATTCAGTCCAACGGGTCCCTGCTGATGTTTATGCTCCACACGAGCCTCCTCCCACCGCATCAGCATCTCCTTCCATTCCTTTCTCCCTCATGTGTTTATCCAGCTTCCCTTTAAATGCATCGATACTATTCGCCTCAAGCCTTCCCTGTGGCAGCGAGTTCCATATTCTAACCAAAGATGTTTCTCCTGAATTCCCTATTGCATTTATTAGTGACTAGTGGCCCCTAGTTCTGGTCTGTCTGTCTCGCCTCCCCCACGCCCCCACTCCCCCCCAACCCCACAAGTGGAAGCATTTTCTCTACGTCTACCCTATCAAAACCGCTCATTATGTTGACGACCTCGATCAAGCCAGCAGCCCTTTCACAATACTGTGCATGTGCGGCTTGTCCCATTTAAAAGCGGGTGAGCCGCCGCCGCAGGGATCTGGGGGGGGGAGGGGGGGTTGTGGGGCTGAAGGAGATTACAGAGATAGGGAGGAGACGAGGCCACGGAGGGATTGGAAAACAAGGACGAGAATTTTTAAATCGCGCGTTGCTGGACTGGACCCCAAGTAGTTCAGCGCGCACAGGGGCGATGGGCGAGTGGTACTTAGTGCAAGTTAGGACACGGGGCGGCCGAGTTTTAGATGAGCTCAAGTTTAGAGGGTGTGAGGTCAGCCAGGAGAGTGTTAGAATAGTCACGACCGCCTATTTCCACCTCCATAACATTGCCCTTCTCCGCCCCCGCCTCAGCTCATCTGCTGCTGAAGCCCTCATCCATGCCTTTGTTACCTCTGGACTTGACTGCTCCAACGCACTCCTGGCTGGCCTCCCACATTCTACCCAACGTAAACTACGAGTGATCCAAAACTCAGCTGCCCCGTGTTCTAACTCGCACCAAGTCCAGCTCACCCATCACCCTCTGTGTTCGCTGACCTACATTGGCTCCCGGTTAAGCAATGCCTCGATTTCAAAACTTGCATCCTTGTTTATAAATCCCTCCGTGGGCCTCGCCTCGCCCCATCTCTGTAATCCCCTCCAGCACCCGCCCCCCCACCACCAATTCGGTCCTCTTGAGCATCGCTGATTATAATTGCCCCGCCATTGGTGGCCGTGCCTTCTGTTGCTTAGGCCCCAAGCTCTGGAATTCCCTCCCAAAACCTCTCTACTTCTCTTTCCTCCTTTAAGACGCTCCTTAAAACCTACCTCTTTGACCAAGCTTTTGGTCACCTGCGCTAATTTCTACTTATGTGGCTCGGTGTCAATTTCTTTTTCTCATATTACTCCTGTGAAGCACCTTGGGACGTTTCACTACGTTAAAGACGCTATATAAATACACGTTGATGATGTTGTTGAGTCAAACGCATGTTTTCTTTCCTTTCCTTTTTTTAAAAAATAAAATCACTCATGTTATAAATTGTTCTCTGATGGTTTGAGAAGTCAGGAAACTACAAGTTGTCTAACCCCAGCAGTATTCAACCACAGCAGCACCTTTGATTAAATGCAGAAAACGAACATGTTGCTTAGCGGGAAAGCTGGCTGAGTGCGAACAGATACATTACTGTGTAAATACGATTTCCGACGGTTAGGGTAATGTTGCCCCGCCCAACCAACAGTGGTGCTTTCCTCTCTAAACATTAATAATACATTGTCAAAGGTTTTAAAAATGTTCGCACGGGCAGGTGTTTTCATAGCATGCGGGGGGGTTTGCTGAGGTGCGCTGATGGTGTGTGTGGGGGGGGAAGGGTTTCTTTCTTTGCGCCAGTTCAGGCCAACGGCACTGGATCATGTGACAGCACGGCCAAATAAGCAGCATCTGGGGACCTTCAATTACAGCCCCTTCTCCCAGCATGCTCGCATTGTAATCTCTACCAGATGAGGCTCAGCATTTTCAGCAACGCACTCTGTATATACACACACACACGCATACACACAACGGCAGAATAAAGGCATTCAACGCAGCCTCCCAACTTGCAGATCAAAGCCCACAAATGACCAGCTGTAAGCATGCTTACTGCTGAATAATTCATTCTTTTCATAAGATTTTAACAAACACTCAGCGGGACTTGGCAAGCTTTCGTTCCCCCCGCCCCCCACCCCCCACCCCCCGCCCCCCGCCCCCCACCCCATGCGGTGTGATAAGTTAAAAAAAAATTCAAAAACACTCTGCCCATCTAGAATCAGAGTGATACAGCATAGGAGGCGGCCATTCGGCCCATCGAGCCTGTGCCGGCTCTGTGAAAGAGTGATCCAATTAATCCCACTCCCCCTGCTCTTTCCCCACAGCCCTGCAAATATTTTCCCTTCAAGTATTTATCCAATTCCCATTGAATCTGCTCCCACCGCCCTTTCAGGCAGCGCATTCCTGATCACAACAACTCGCTGTATAAAAAAAAATCCCCTCATCTCCCCCTCTGGTTCTTTTGCCAATCACCTTAAATCTGTGCCCTCGTGTTACTGACTTTCTTGCCAAAGGAAACAGTTTCTCCTTATTTACTCTATCAAAGTCGTTCATGATTTTGAACACCTCAGATAAATCTCCCCATAACCTTCTCCGCTCAGAGGAGAACCACCCCAGCTTCCCCAGTCTCTCCACATAACTGACATCCCTCTCCCCTGGTACCATTCCAGTAAATCTCCTCTGTGCCCTTACAGGTGAAAGGAGCCAGTAACAACAACAACCTGTATTTATATAGCATCTTTAATGTAGTAAAACATCCCAAGGCATATTACAAGACAAGAAAAAATGTCACCAAGTCAGATAAGAAATCACGGCAGGGAACGAGGTAGGTTTTATGGAGCGTCTTGAAGGAAGAAAGAAAGGTAGAGAGGCAGAGGGGGTTAGGCAGCACTGCACTGGGAGTGCCAGCCTAGATGTATGTGCTCAGGTTCCTGGAGTGGGACTTGAACCCACAATCTTCTAACTCAGAGGCAAGTGTGTTACCCACTGAGCCACGACTGACATACAGCACCTTTAATATAGTAAAACGTCTCAAGGCGCTTCACAGGAGCTTTATATAAAAAGAAAAATGATACAACCACACAAGGAGATATTAGGGCAGGTTCCCAAAAGCTTGGTCAAAGAGGTAAGTTGCAAGGAGCACCTTCAAAGGAGAAGAGAGGTGTCGAGAGGCGGAGAGGATTCGGGAGGGCTTAGGGCCTTGGCAATGAGGTACTTTTTGAAGTGTTGTCAGTATTGTAATGTGAGAAACACTGCAGCCAATTTGCACACAGCAAGCTCCCACAAACAGCAATGTGATAATGACCAGATCATCTGTTTTGTTGAAGCAATTTTGGTTTTGGGATAAACATCAGCCAGGACAACGAGGAGAATTCCCCCTGCTCTTCTTTGAAATAGTGCCATGGGATCTTATACATCCAGCCGAGAGAGCAGGCACTCGGAGTGTCAGCCTGGATCATGTGCTCTTGTCTCTGGAGCGGGACTTGAACTCACAACCTGCTGATTCAGAGGCGAGAGTGCTACCCACTGAACCACAGCTGACACTGTGGAGAGGAGGAGGAAAATCCCGAATGCCAAGCTAACAAAATGGGATTTGACTTATGCGGTCGCTGCAAAGCTGCATCGACAATCATCAATTTTACATTGACTGAAGATAAGCTGCACAGCCCCTCAGCTGATTCACCTGGTGCCTGGCCTCCTTTCCACCAACACCAGACTGCAGGCACTGGGCAAGCACCATTGATTGCACTAAAGACTTCACAGAATGTGAAATCTTTCAAACTTCAAGCAGAATTCCTCAACCGTTCTGTATAATCCCAGTGTGCGTTTGGAATCAATTTTTAATAAATATTCCCAAAACGTAACAGTTGAAGTGTATATAATTAACAGTCCACGACTGAAGATTGGGCATCAGAATGGTTACCAAAACTGTGGCATTTCAGAGAGAGACACGGAGACACATGCAAAAGCACAGTCACACAAAAACTAACGGCATATGCACATACAGACAAACACAAGAACATAAGAATAAGGAGCAGGTTTAGGCCATTTAGATCTTCGAGCCTGCTCCGCCATTCAGTAAGATCAGGGCTGAACTTCTAAATCAACTCCATCTTCCCGCCCGATCCCCGTGAATCCCTTGATTTCCCTAGAGTCCAAAAACCTATTTATCTCAGCCTTAAATATACTCAACGACTCAGCATTCACAGCCCTCTGGGGCAGAGAATTCCAAAGATTCATCACGCTCTCAGTGAAGAAGTTTCTCCTCATCTCAGTCCTAAATGGCCGACCCCTTATCCTGAGACTGTGACCCCTGGTTCTAGACTCCCCAGCCAGAGGAAACATCCTCCCAGCATCTACCCTGTCAAGCCTTCTAAGAATGTTATACATTTCAATGAGATCACCTCTCAATCTTCTAAACTGGGGAATATAGGCCTAGTCTGCTCAATCTCTCCTCATAGGACAATCCCACCCATCCCAGGAATCAGTCTGGTGAACCCTCGTTGCACTCCCTCTATGGCAAGTATATCCTTCCTTAGGTAAGGAGACCAAAACAGTACACAATACTCCAGGTACCATCTCAAAAAAGCCCTGTACAATTGCAGCAAGACTTCCTTACTTCCACAGTCGGGGGTCTGCACTCGGATCTTCTACCTCAACTCCATCTTTCCACACTACCCCCACATCCCTCGAATATCCAAAAATCTGATCTCGGTCGTGAATATACTTCATGACTGTGCCCCCACAGCCTTGTGGGGTAGAGAATTTCAAGGATTGTGGTGGGTTGGTGCACATGGGATCACTGGAAATGATAGAGAGGGCGTGGGCGGGCGAGAGACGGAGAGGGCGAGAGAGAGACGGAGAGGGCGAGAGAGAGACGGAGAGGGCGAGAGAGAGACGGAGAGGGCGAGAGAGAGACGGAGAGGGCGAGAGAGAGACGGAGAGGGCGAGAGAGAGACGGAGAGGGCGAGAGAGAGACGGAGAGGGCGAGAGAGAGACGGAGAGGGCGAGAGAGAGACGGAGAGGGCGAGAGAGAGACGGAGAGGGCGAGAGAGAGACGGAGAGGGCGAGAGAGAGACGGAGAGGGCGAGAGAGAGACGGAGAGGGCGAGAGAGAGACGGAGAGGGCGAGAGAGAGACGGAGAGGGCGAGAGAGAGACGGAGAGGGCGAGAGAGAGACGGAGAGGGCGAGAGAGAGACGGAGAGGGCGAGAGAGAGACGGAGAGGGCGAGAGAGAGACGGAGAGGGCGAGAGAGAGACGGAGAGGGCGAGAGAGAGACGGAGAGGGCGAGAGAGAGACGGAGAGGGCGAGAGAGAGACGGAGAGGGCGAGAGAGAGACGGAGAGGGCGAGAGAGAGACGGAGAGGGCGAGAGAGAGACGGAGAGGGCGAGAGAGAGACGGAGAGGGCGAGAGAGAGACGGAGAGGGCGAGAGAGAGACGGAGAGGGCGAGAGAGAGACGGAGAGGGCGAGAGAGAGACGGAGAGGGCGAGAGAGAGACGGAGAGGGCGAGAGAGAGACGGAGAGGGCGAGAGAGAGACGGAGAGGGCGAGAGAGAGACGGAGAGGGCGAGAGAGAGACGGAGAGGGCGAGAGAGAGACGGAGAGGGCGAGAGAGAGACGGAGAGGGCGAGAGAGAGACGGAGAGGGCGAGAGAGAGACGGAGAGGGCGAGAGAGAGACGGAGAGGGCGAGAGAGAGACGGAGAGGGCGAGAGAGAGACGGAGAGGGCGAGAGAGAGACGGAGAGGGCGAGAGAGAGACGGAGAGGGCGAGAGAGAGACGGAGAGGGCGAGAGAGAGACGGAGAGGGCGAGAGAGAGACGGAGAGGGCGAGAGAGAGACGGAGAGGGCGAGAGAGAGACGGAGAGGGCGAGAGAGAGAGTGAGAGGGCGAGAGAGAGAGAGAGAGGGCGAGAGAGAGAGAGAGAGGGCGAGAGAGAGAGAGGGCGAGAAAGAGAGAGGGCGAGAGAGAGAGAGGGCGAGAGAGAGAGAGCGAGAGAGAGGGCGAGAGAGAGGGCGAGAGAGAGAGAGGGCGAGAGAGAGAGAGAGAGGGAGAGAGACACGGAAAGGGCGAGGGCGAGAGAGAGAGACGGAGAGGGCGAGAGAGAGAGAGACGGAGAGGGCGAGAGAGAGAGAGACGGAGAGGGCGAGAGAGAGAGAGACGGAGAGGGCGAGAGGGCGAGAGAGAGACGGAGAGGGCGAGAGAGAGAGGGAGAGACGGAGAGGGCGAGAGAGAGAGAGGGAGACGGACGGAGAGGGCGAGAGAGAGAGAGAGACAGAGAGGGCGAGAGAGAGAGAGAGACGGAGAGGGCAAGAGAGAGAGAGAGAGAGACGGAGAGGGCGAGAGAGAGAGATGGAGACGGAGAGGGCGAGAGAGAGAGAGAGGGAGAGAGGGAGAGAGGGAGAGACGGAGAGGGCGAGAGAGAGAGAGGGAGACGGACGGAGAGGGCGAGAGAGAGAGAGAGACAGAGAGGGCGAGAGAGAGAGAGACAGAGAGGGCGAGAGAGAGAGAGAGAGAGAGGGCGAGAGAGAGAGAGAGAGAGAGAGAGAGAGAGAGAGAGAGAGGGCGAGAGAGAGAGAGAGAGAGAGAGAGAGGGCGAGAGAGAGAGAGACGGAGAGGGCGAAGAGAGAGAGACGGAGAGGGTGAGAGAGAGAGAGAGAGATAGAGAGGGCGAGAGGGCAAGAGAGAGAGAGAAAGCGACAGAGAGGGCGAGAGAGAGAGAAAGAGACAGAGAGGGCGAGAGAGAGAAAGAGACAGAGAGGGCGAGAGAGAGAAAGAGACAGAGAGGGCGAGAGAGAGAAAGAGACAGAGAGGGCGAGAGAGAGAAAGAGACAGAGAGGGCGAGAGAGAGAAAGAGACAGAGAGGGCGAGAGAGAGAAAGAGACAGAGAGGGCGAGAGAGAGAGAGAGAGAGGGCGAGAGAGAGGGCGAGAGAGAGGGCGAGAGAGAGGGCGAGAGAGAGGGCGAGAGAGAGGGCGAGAGAGAGGGCGAGAGAGAGGGCGAGAGAGAGGGCGAGAGAGAGAAAGAGACAGAGAGGGCGAGAGAGAGAAAGAGACAGAGAGGGCGAGAGAGAGAAAGAGACAGAGAGGGCGAGAGAGAGAAAGAGACAGAGAGGGCGAGAGAGAGAAAGAGACAGAGAGGGCGAGAGAGAGAAAGAGACAGAGAGGGCGAGAGAGAGAAAGAGACAGAGAGGGCGAGAGAGAGAAAGAGACAGAGAGGGCGAGAGAGAGAAAGAGACAGAGAGGGCGAGAGAGAGAAAGAGACAGAGAGGGCGAGAGAGAGAAAGAGACAGAGAGGGCGAGAGAGAGAAAGAGACAGAGAGGGCGAGAGAGAGAAAGAGACAGAGAGGGCGAGAGAGAGAAAGAGACAGAGAGGGCGAGAGAGAGAAAGAGACAGAGAGGGCGAGAGAGAGAAAGAGACAGAGAGGGCGAGAGAGAGAAAGAGACAGAGAGGGCGAGAGAGAGAAAGAGACAGAGAGGGCGAGAGAGAGAAAGAGACAGAGAGGGCGAGAGAGAGAAAGAGACAGAGAGGGCGAGAGAGAGAAAGAGACAGAGAGGGCGAGAGAGAGAAAGAGACAGAGAGGGCGAGAGAGAGAAAGAGACAGAGAGGGCGAGAGAGAGAAAGAGACAGAGAGGGCGAGAGAGAGAAAGAGACAGAGAGGGCGAGAGAGAGAAAGAGACAGAGAGGGCGAGAGAGAGAAAGAGACAGAGAGGGCGAGAGAGAGAAAGAGACAGAGAGGGCGAGAGAGAGAAAGAGACAGAGAGGGCGAGAGAGAGAAAGAGACAGAGAGGGCGAGAGAGAGAAAGAGACAGAGAGGGCGAGAGAGAGAAAGAGACAGAGAGGGCGAGAGAGAGAAAGAGACAGAGAGGGCGAGAGAGAGAAAGAGACAGAGAGGGCGAGAGAGAGAAAGAGACAGAGAGGGCGAGAGAGAGAGAGAGAGACGGAGAGGCCGAGAGAGAGAGACGGAGAGGGCGAGAGAGAGATGGAGAGGCCGAGAGAGAGACGGAGAGGCCGAGAGAGGGACAGAGAGGCCGAGAGAGACACGGAGGGAGAGAGGTCAACAGGAATGCTGGTGCATTACTTCAGACCAGGTGAGCGATCACAAAAAAAACAGAAGCCAGCCAAGGGCAAGATTAACGACTGGAAAATGTGCAGAATTATAGCTGGGGTTTTTAAAAGGCCAGTGCAGAGATATGCAAACAACTGGAATTGGAATACTAAGTAGAGGGGGATTAAAGGCCCAACTCCAAGGCTCAGAGACCAGGTTAGATCATACAAGAGACTACAAGCCTTAGTTTCTGCAACTTATACAGATCCATATATTCCCAGTGGCTAAAACGGCAGAGTTACGTTGTAAAAATTATAGATAGATAAAGACTTGCATTTCTGCAGCACCTTTTACAACTCAGGACATCCCAAAACGCTTTACAGACAATCAAGTACTTTTTTTTGATGTGTAGTCACTGTTGTAATGTAGAAAACACGGCAGCCAATTTGCGCACAGCAAGGTCCCAAACACAGCACCGTGATAATAACCAGATAATCTGGGTTTGTTTAAGTGCTGATATGTTGAGAGATAAATATTGGTCAGGACACCGGGGAGAACTCCACTGCTCTTCTTTGAAATAGTGTCGGTGCTGTGTGTGGGACCTTTCTGTGCGCAAATTGGCTGCCGTGTTTCCTACATTACAACAGTGACTACACGTCAAAAAAAAGTACTTGATTGTCTGTAAAGCGCTTTGGGACGTCCTGAGTTGTAAAAGGTGCTGTAGAAATACAAGTCTTTATCTATCCATAATTTTTACAACGTAACTCTGACGTTTTAGCCACTGGGAATATATGGATCTTTTACATCCACCTCGGTTTAACGTCTCATCTGAAAGATGTCATCTCCGACAGTGCAGCGCTCCCTCAGCACTGCACTGGATTCTATGCTCAAGTCCCTGTTAATTAACTATTAAAGCTACCCACAAGGTTGCTACTTAATCTGGTGTGTAGAGTATTAGCTTCTTCAGACAGCCTGCTCATCACGCTCATGAAAGCCCCGACTACAGCTTTCTGACAGTTGTGTTCCATTTGGTTAACAACACTGACAGTTAGTTCCTCACGAACATCTATTTCACCTCACAGCATTCGGGCAGTTTCCCAAACAACAATCAGTGAGACAGTCGGGCAGGGAGCTGTGGAAAAAGCAAAGTCCCTGGAATGGGACTTGAACCAACAACCTCCTGACTCAGAGGCGAGAGTGCTACCCACTGAGCCACGACATTTGCCAATAGTCCAGCCTTGCTCCATCTTTCCCAATGTTTCAGGAAAAAAAAGCATAAAAAATGGTGATTGCTGGGAACAAAAGTAGGAGGAGCATAGGAACAGGAGGAGCCTATTCAGCCCCTCGAGCCTGTTCCGTCATTCAATGGGATCATGGCTGATCTGTATCTTAACTCAATCCACCTGCTTTGGCTCCATATCCCTCAATACCCTTGGCTAATAAAAATCTATCAATCTCATTGTGTGTCAGCAGTGGCTCAGTGGATAGCACACTAGCCTGAGTCAGAAGGTTGTGGGTTCAAGTCCCACTCCAGGGACTTGAGTTCATAAATCTAGGCCGGCACTCCCAGTGCAGTGCTGAGGTGCCGTCTTTCAGAGGAGATGTTAAACCGAGGCCCCATCTGCGCTCTCAGGTGGACGTAAAAGATTCAACATAACAAAACTACACTCCAAAAGTACTTCATTGGCTGTAAAGCATTTAAGACGTCTAGTGGTTGTGAAAGGCGCTATATAAATGTAAGTCTTTCTCAGATTTATTAATTCAGCTCCCAGCATCTCTGCTTTTTATGGGAGAGAGTTCCACCCTTTGTGTGAACAAGTGTTTCCTAACTTCTCTCCCGAATGACCTGGCTCTCTTGGACTCTCCCACCAGCGGAAAAAGTCTCTCTATCTACCCCAGAAGAACCAGGGGCCCAGGGGCAGCACGGGCCTGCCCACACTGCGATATGAGTGCGCACTAGGTCCGTGCAACAGAACAGGTCTCCAGTCGTCCTGGTTAACTTTTGCCAGTGGACCAAGACCTAGCTCTGTCAAGCCCATGTGGTGGCTGATGTGCAACGGTCACCACACGTTAAAAAAATCCACTCACAGGCATCTTCCACCCCCTCAATTCGAGTTCAGGACTGGAACATCAGGTCCTTCATTGAAATATCTATGAACTCATCCCTTTTAGTGTGGAAGCAAGTCATCCTCATTCGAGGGACTGCAAATGATGAGGATGGTCCAAGTTACAGACAGCCGATAGTCAGCCAAGTTGCCAGGCTCTCACCTCTAGCTGGTGAATTGTTATCCTTTTTGATGATTGCCTTATTGTTTTTTAAAAATTTGTTCATGGGATGTGGATATCACCAACAAGGCTGGCATTTATTGCCCATCCCTAATTGCCCTCGAGAAGGTGGTGGTGAGCCGCCATTTAACAGTCAACCACATTGCTGAGGGTCTGAAATCACATATAGGCCAGGTCCAGGTAAAGACGGCAGATTTCCTTCCCTGAAGGACTTTTAGTGAACCAGAGGGGTTTTTACGACAATAGAAACATAGAAAATAGATGCAGGAGTAGGCCATTCGGCCCTTCGAGCCTGCACCACTATTCAATATGATCATGGCTGATCATGCAATTTCATACCCCATTCCTGCTTTCTCTCCATACCCCTTGATCCCTTTAGCCATAAGGGCCACATTTAACTCCCTTTTGAATATATCTAACCATCCGATAGTTTCACTGAAAGTGGCTTTTTATTCTCAGATTTACTTTATTAACTGCATTTAAATTCCCTAGCTGCCGCAGTGGGATTTGAACTTGTGTCTCTGGATTACTGGTCCAGTGACATAACCACTATGCGACCGTACCCTCAGATCAACAGATATACTTCAGGACCTTTCTGAGCACAAATTGGCTGCTGGGTTTCCTACTTTACAAGAGTGACTACACTTCAAATGGTTGTAAAGCGCTTTACGTAAATAAGTTATTCGACTGAATTTATGGCACCATAACTCAAGTATCTAGGAAATATATATTTTTTAAATTGTCAAATCTAAGACCACCTGGACCTGAATCTGTTTTGTCAACTGGGGTGGAGGACGGGTGGGGGGGGGCGTAAGAAAGTCAACTTGTCTCCACTCGTGGCCTCTACCTACATCAGGTATCGCCCAGCATGGCACTATCTGAAATTCCTTTCTGCTGCGGGGAATCACTGCTTTCGACTAGGTTTGCTCAGTGGTGAAGAGAATAAGAGAGCACATGCGCACGGGGGGGCGGGGCGAGAACACATGACACAGCATGCGCGAGCGCGCGAGAGGCAGGGCGCGGGCGAGCGAGAGACAGAGAGCGCGCGCGCGAGAGAGAGAGAGAGAGAGAGAGAGAGAGAGACAGAGAGCGCGCGCGCGCGAGAGAGAGAGAGAGAGAGAGAGAGAGAGAGACAGAGAGCTCGCGCGCGAGAGAGAGAGAGACAGAGAGCACGCGCGCGAGAAATACAGAGAGCGCGCGCGCGAGAGAGACAGAGAGCGCGCGCGCGAGAGAGACAGAGAGCGCGCGCGCGAGAGAGACAGAGAGCGCGCGCGCGAGAGAGACAGAGAGCGCGCGCGCGAGAGAGACAGAGAGCGCGCGCGCGAGAGAGACAGAGAGCGCGCGCGCGAGAGAGACAGAGAGCGCGCGCGCGAGAGAGACAGAGAGCGCGCGCGCGAGAGAGACAGAGAGCGCGCGCGCGAGAGAGACAGAGAGCGCGCGCGCGAGAGAGACAGAGAGCGCGCGCGCGAGAGAGACAGAGCGCGCGCGCGCGAGAGAGACAGAGCGCGCGCGCGCGAGCGAGAGAGAGACAGACAGAGAGCGCGCGAAGAGACAGACAGAGAGCGCGCGAAGAGAGACAGACAGAGAGCGCGCGCGAGAGAGACAGACAGGGAGCGCGCGAGAGAGAGAGAGAGAGAAGGAGCGCGCGAGAGAGAGAGAGAGAGACAGAGCGCGCGAGAGAGAGAGAGAGAGACAGAGCGCGCGAGAGAGAGAGAGAGAGACAGAGCGCGCGAGAGAGAGAGAGAGAGACAGAGCGCGCGAGAGAGAGAGAGAGAGAGACAGAGCGCGCGAGAGAGACAGAGCGCGCGCGCGAGAGAGAGACGGACAGAGAGCGCGCGCAAGAGAGACGGACAGAGAGCGCGCGCAAGAGAGACGGACAGAGAGCGCGCGCAAGAGAGACGGACAGAGAGCGCGCGCAAGAGAGACGGACAGAGAGCGCGCGCAAGAGAGACGGACAGAGAGCGCGCGCAAGAGAGACGGACAGAGAGCGCGCGCAAGAGAGACGGACAGAGAGCGCGCGCAAGAGAGACGGACAGAGAGCGCGCGCAAGAGAGACGGACAGAGAGCGCGCGCAAGAGAGACGGACAGAGAGCGCGCGCAAGAGAGACGGACAGAGAGCGCGCGCAAGAGAGACGGACAGAGAGCGCGCGCAAGAGAGACGGACAGAGAGCGCGCGCAAGAGAGACGGACAGAGAGCGCGCGCAAGAGAGACGGACAGAGAGCGCGCGCAAGAGAGACGGACAGAGAGCGCGCGCAAGAGAGACGGACAGAGAGCGCGCGCAAGAGAGACGGACAGAGAGCGCGCGCAAGAGAGACGGACAGAGAGCGCGCGCAAGAGAGACGGACAGAGAGCGCGCGCAAGAGAGACGGACAGAGAGCGCGCGCAAGAGAGACGGACAGAGAGCGCGCGCAAGAGAGACGGACAGAGAGCGCGCGCAAGAGAGACGGACAGAGAGCGCGCGCAAGAGAGACGGACAGAGAGCGCGCGCAAGAGAGACGGACAGAGAGCGCGCGCAAGAGAGACGGACAGAGAGCGCGCGCAAGAGAGACGGACAGAGAGCGCGCGCAAGAGAGACGGACAGAGAGCGCGCGCAAGAGAGACGGACAGAGAGCGCGCGCAAGAGAGACGGACAGAGAGCGCGCGCAAGAGAGACGGACAGAGAGCGCGCGCAAGAGAGACGGACAGAGAGCGCGCGCAAGAGAGACGGACAGAGAGCGCGCGCAAGAGAGACGGACAGAGAGCGCGCGCAAGAGAGACGGACAGAGAGCGCGCGCAAGAGAGACGGACAGAGAGCGCGCGCAAGAGAGACGGACAGAGAGCGCGCGCAAGAGAGACGGACAGAGAGCGCGCGCAAGAGAGACGGACAGAGAGCGCGCGCAAGAGAGACGGACAGAGAGCGCGCGCAAGAGAGACGGACAGAGAGCGCGCGCAAGAGAGACGGACAGAGAGCGCGCGCAAGAGAGACGGACAGAGAGCGCGCGCAAGAGAGACGGACAGAGAGCGCGCGCAAGAGAGACGGACAGAGAGCGCGCGCAAGAGAGACGGACAGAGAGCGCGCGCAAGAGAGACGGACAGAGAGCGCGCGCAAGAGAGACGGACAGAGAGCGCGCGCAAGAGAGACGGACAGAGAGCGCGCGCAAGAGAGACGGACAGAGAGCGCGCGCAAGAGAGACGGACAGAGAGCGCGCGCAAGAGAGACGGACAGAGAGCGCGCGCAAGAGAGACGGACAGAGAGCGCGCGCAAGAGAGACGGACAGAGAGCGCGCGCAAGAGAGACGGACAGAGAGCGCGCGCAAGAGAGACGGACAGAGAGCGCGCGCAAGAGAGACGGACAGAGAGCGCGCGCAAGAGAGACGGACAGAGAGCGCGCGCAAGAGAGACGGACAGAGAGCGCGCGCAAGAGAGACGGACAGAGAGCGCGCGCAAGAGAGACGGACAGAGAGCGCGCGCAAGAGAGACGGACAGAGAGCGCGCGCAAGAGAGACGGACAGAGAGCGCGCGCAAGAGAGACGGACAGAGAGCGCGCGCAAGAGAGACGGACAGAGAGCGCGCGCAAGAGAGACGGACAGAGAGCGCGCGCAAGAGAGACGGACAGAGAGCGCGCGCAAGAGAGACGGACAGAGAGCGCGCGCAAGAGAGACGGACAGAGAGCGCGCGCAAGAGAGACGGACAGAGAGCGCGCGCAAGAGAGACGGACAGAGAGCGCGCGCAAGAGAGACGGACAGAGAGCGCGCGCAAGAGAGACGGACAGAGAGCGCGCGCGAGCACAAGAGAGACGGACAGAGAGCGCGCGCGAGCGCAAGAGAGACGGACAGAGAGCGCGCGAGAGAGAGAGAGAGAGGGAGCGCGCGAGAGAGAGAGAGAGAGAGAGACAGAGAGAGAGAGAGACAGAGAGACAGAGAGCGCGCGAGAGAGAGAGAGAGCAGGCGAGCCGTGCCCACACTGCCAGCCTCCGAAACAGATTTGACTCCGGGACCCCGAAGGTGCCTCTCCGTCAATCAGAGCAGCGGGGACAAGATAAGCTGTTTGTGACCTGACCCTGGAGCGCACACATGCTGCTCACCAGCTGCGGGCTGTGTGTTTTCCCTCTCCCCCTTCCCTTGTTATTCCGAGCAGCTTCCACTGAATATGAATGACCCGAGACGTCCTGGCGAATATCAATTGCACTCGAGCCTTCCCTCGAACAGGCCAATACTTGGGATTGTAAGGCTGCGTTCAATACAAATCCAATTATGTGCCTTCAACACACTGTAAAAGGAGTCCAATGTCTGCATCCCGCCAGCAGCTACTAAAAGAATAATTTGTTTTTTGAGGGAAAGAAAATGTTGCCTTCGCACTAGACGTCTCCAATTATGTCCATTGAAAACGGCAGCATTTATAAACACTTTTTACTTCTTAGTCAGAGGTTACACACTGCATTTCTAACAATGTAATGTAGATACTGGAGAAGCTGGGGTTGTTCTCAGAGCAGAGAAGGCTCAGGGGGAAATTTGAGTAAATAAGGACAAACTGTTTCCAGTGGCAGCAGGGTTGGTAAACAGAGGACACAGCTTTAAGATCAAAAGAACCAGAGGGGAAGATGAGGAGACTTTTTGTTTTACGCAGCGAGTTGTTGTGATCTGGAACGCGCTGCCTGAAAGAACGGTGGGAGCAGATTCAATAGTAACTTTCAAAAGGGGAATTGGATAAGGGGAAAAACTTTCAGGGCTGTGCAGAAAGAACAGGGGGAGTGGGACTAATTGGAGCGCTCTACCAAAGAGGCAGCACAGGCACGATGGGCCAAATGGCCTCCTCCTGTGATGTATCATTCTGTAACCTGCACACACACATGAAACAGGCCATTCGGCCCAACTGCTCCATGCCAGTGTTTATCCTCCACACGACCCTCCTCCCACCCCACTTCATCTAACACGATTAGCATTTCCTTTCTTCATGTGTGTTTATCTATCTTCCCCTTAAAAGTATCTACGTTAGTCGCCTCAACCACTCCCTGAGGCAGCGAATTCCACATTCCCACTGCTCTCTGGGTAAAGATGTTTTTCATGAATTCCGTATTAGATTAATTAGTAACTATCTTGTGTTTATGATTTCTGGTTTTGGTCTCCTCCACAAGTGGAAACATCCTCTCTACGTCTACCCTGTCGAACTCCTTTACCTCTATAGGTCACCTCTCAGAGTCTTGATTTTAGAGTAAAGAGCCCCGGCCTGTGCAGTCTTTCCGGATAGTTATAACCTCGCAGTTTTTGTATTATCCTTGTAAATCTTTTTTTGCACCAACTCCAGTGCCTCTATTTTTTTTGTAATATAAAAGAAACAAAAGACTTGCATTTCTATAGCGCCTTTCACAGCCACCGGACACCATTCAACACTGTACAGCCAATGAAGTACTTTTGGAGTGTAGTCACTATTGTGATGTGGGAAACGCGGCAGCCAATTTGCGCACAGCAAGCTCCCACAAATAGCAATGTGATAATGACCAGATAGTCAGTTTTTTTGTTATGTTGACTGAGGGATAAATATTGGCCCAGGACACTGGGGATAACTCCCCTGCTCTTCTTCGAAATAGTACCATGGGATCTTTTACGTCCACCTGAGAGAGCAGACAGAGCCTCGGTTTAACACCTCATCCAAAAGGCGGCACCTCAGACAGTGCAGTGCTCCCTCAGTACTGCCCCTCCAACAATGTAGCACTCCCTCAGTACTGCACTGTGTCAGCCTGGATTTATGTGCTCGAGTCCCTGGCCTTGAAACCACAACCTTCTGACTCAGAGTGTTCCCCACTGAGCCACGGTTGACACTTTCAATATAAACCAAAGGAAGAGATATTAAGAAAGAATGACAAAAGAAATATGGTCAAGGGACCAGTTTTAAGAACAGTCGGAGAGGAAAGGGAAGGGAGGTGGAAGGGTTTAGGGAGGGGATTCCAGAGCGTGAGGGTATAAGCTGATGATGGCGAAGTGAGCACGAGGGGCTAGAATCAGAGGAATAGATATGCTCCGGGGGGTGGGGGGGGAGATTTGTGGTGCTGGAGGAGATGATGGGAGATAGGGAAGGGCAAAGCCACCGAGAGACCTAGCCAGAACTATGAGAATTGTAAATCTGATACAAGGGTGGGCGGGTGGAGGAGCGGTGCCGGGCAGCAGCCATTTCTCGGGCCAACTGAGGTTTACGGAGGGGAGGGGGAGGATGTGCAGGGGGCCGCTGGAATCGTTGGGCCCGGAGCTAACGAGAGGCATAGCCGAGGGTTTCAGCCACTGCAAGAGCGAGCAGGGCGATGATAGCGAGATACCCAGCAGGTTCTCGTTGTGATGGAAAACAAATATAAATTGTCGAAAACGCGCAGGAGTCAAGCCAGACCTTTATAAGCCGCCCATCAGGAACTGCGATGAACCAGCGCAGAGCACATTTGATCTCTGTAGTCAGCTCTGGCCCCATGACGTAACCCAGTTAATTCACTTCAAGGTTGGCACATGTTCAAACTGTGGAATCACTCAGACATCAAACATCCACTTCGGAGAGTTCTTTCTGTCATATTCCATTTGCTTTGATTTTCAATATATAAAACATCACCGGTTGTTCAAAGACAAGGTGCCAATGACTTGTAATGTTTTAAACTCACACCTATTATTAATTCACTTTTTTTTTTAAAAAACAGTCTTAAGATAATTACTGCATATCTAGACATATAGTCACACACACACAGACAAAGACACACATCATCATCATAGGCAGTCCCTTGAAATCGAGGCAGACTTGCTTCCACTCTGAGTTCTCAGGTGACTGTACAGTCCAATACGGGAATTACAGTCTCCGTTACAGATGGGACAGATAGTGATTGAAGAAAGGGTGGGTGGCGAGTCTGGTTTGCCGCCCGCTACTTCCGCTCGTTTTCTGCATGCTCCCGACGAGAAGACTTGAGGTGCTCAGCGCCCTCCTGTATACTCTTCCTCCACTTAGGGCGGTCCTGGGCCAGGGATTCCCAGGTGCCGATGGGGATGTTGCACTTTATCAAGGAGACTTTGAAGGTGTACTTGAAGCGTTCCCGCTGCCCACCTGGGGCTCGCTTGCCGTGTAGAAGTTCAAAATAGAGCACTTGCTTAGGACAGACAGAGACACACACACACACACACACACACACACACAGACAGAGACAGACACACAGATAATGTTTATACAGCTCAAGTTAACAATTTTAAGATATATTTATGGCTTAAAAGGCTGGGACTCTTTTCTCGAGTGAAGAGAAGGCTGAGAGGAGACCTAATACAAGTCTTTAAAATTGTGATGGGGTTCAATAGGGTAGACGCAAGATATTTCCACTTGTGCGGGTGACCAAAACTAGGGGCCATTAAATATAAGATAATCACTAATAAATCCAATCGGGAATTCAGGAGAAACTTCTTTACTCAGAGTGGTGAGAATGTGGAACTCGCTACCACAGAGAGTGTTTGAAGCGAATAGTATAGATGCATTTGAGGGAAGCTGGACAAGCACATTAGGGAGAAAGGAATAGAGGGTTATGCTGATAGGATGAGATGAAGAAGGGTGGGAGGAGGCTCGTGTTGAGCAGAAATACCGGCATAGACCAATTGGGCCGAATGGTCTGTGTCTGTGCTGTAACATTCGATGTCGTAGCTGCTTGGGTAACTACTAAAAGCAGGAGTTCTGTCCTACATAAATATAAAAAGAAAAAGAATTGCACTTATATAGCGCCTTTCAAGATCTCAGGGCGTGCCAAAGTGTTTTTCAGCCAATTTACGAATAGCAAGCTCTCACAAACAGCAATGGGAATGATCAGATCTTCTACTTCAGCGATGTTGATTGAGGAATAAATATTGGCCAGGACACCGGTAACAACTCCTTGGGATCTTTTACATCCACCTGAGACAGCAGACGGGGCCTCGTTTAACATCTCATTCGAAAGACGGCACCTCAGATAGTGCAGCACTCCCTCAGCACTGCACTGGGTTTTGTGCTCAAGTCTGTGGAGTGGGTTATTTTAGTTAATTAACTATTAAAGCTACTTAATCTGGCATGTAGAGTATTATAGCTCCTTCAGACAGCCTGCTCAGCGTGTTCATGAAAACCCCGACTACAGCTTTCTGACAGTTGTGTTCTTTCGGTGAATACCACTGACAGTTAGTTCCTCACGTGCATCTATTTCACCTAAAAGGGACCTCGGAGTGCATGTCCAAGATCCGTGAAGATAGCAAGACAGGTAGATAAGGTGGTTAAGAAGGCATATGGAACACTAGCCTTTATTAGCCAAGGCGTAGGGAGGTTATGCTTGAACTGTATAAAACACTAGTTAGGCCACAGCTAGAGTACTGCGTGCAGTTCTGTTCACCATGTTACAGGAAAGATGTGCTTGCATTAGAGAGGGTATAGAGGAGATTTACGAGGATGTTTCCAGAAATCGAGAATTTTAGCTATGAGAAATGATTGGATAGGCTGGGTTTGTATTCTTTGGAACAGAGGAGGCTGAGGGAAGACCTTATTGAGGTGTATAAAATTATGAGGGGCCTAGATAGCGTGGAAGGACCTATTTCCGTGTCAACAACCAGGGGGCATAGATTTAAAGTAATTGGTAGGAGGTTTAAGGGGATTTGAGGATAGCTTTCTTCACCCAGAGCATGGTGGGGGTCTGGAATTCACTGCCTGAAAGGGTGGTAGAGGCAGAAACCCTCACCATATTTAAAAAGTACTTGGATGTGCACTTGAAGTGCCGTAACCTACAGGGACCAAAAGTGGGATTAGGCTGGATAGCTCTTTGCCGACCAGTGCAGACGCGATGCGCCGAAATGGCCTCCTTCTATGCTGTAAATTTCTATGATTCTCTGGTTCATTCTGATATTTTCCTACACAAGGATCAGTGAGCGGGGTAAGAGTGAAACGGAGAGGGCTTGAGTTAGTCGGGGAAGTGGGTCTGGGGGGTGGGGAAAGACAAAGGCATCTTCAGAAAGACAAAAGGACCCAAGCAGGAAGGGAATGTGGCAGGGTGGATGGAATTGGGCAGTTGTGGGGGGGGGGGGGGGGGGGGGGGCGGGCAGGGGTCGATGGGCAGATCATCAGAGCCGAGGGGTTAACACAAGAACATAAGAAATAGGAGCAGGAGTAGGCCACCTGGACCCTCGAGTCTGCTCCGCCTTGCAATAAAGTCATGGCTGATCTGATCGTGGCTTCAACTCACTTCCCTGCCCGTTCCCCGTAGCCCTTCACTCCCTTAACGTTGAAGAATCTGTCTATCTCCACCATAAATATATTCAATGACCCAGCCTCCACGGCTCCCTGAGCTAGAGAATTGCACACATTCAAGATCCTCAGAAGAAATTCCTCCTCATTTCCCTTTTAAATAGCGACTCCTTATTCTGAAATAAGGAGTCGCATTCTAGATTCCCCCACGAGGAGAAACATCCTCTCTGCATCTACTTTGTCAAGCCCCTCAGTGTCTTATATGTTTCTATATAATTACCTCTCATTTTTAGGCCCAACCTGCACAACCTTTCTTCACAAGTCAACCCCTTCATCTCAGGAATCAACCTGTGAACCCTCTCTGACCTGCACTGGTGAGACAGAGGGAATGGAGGAGGAGGGCAGAAGCAGTCAGGTGTTGGACCGAAGAGGTGAGGCACTTGATATTACTTAATATTCAAAGTCAGCCGAGAAGGGCCTTTTTCCTATTTTGCCCATTATCCAATGCCCAGGCCTCTCTGGTAGAGAGTCTGGCTTCCTCACAAATCCGCTGAAGGAACGGACAATGGGCTGGCTGTCTTGTCATGCATGATGAATGACTCGAGAGGCTCAAGCCTAGATTTACATCACAATGGGCAAAAATCAACAATATGGAGCTTTACACTAGGAGGTCTAGAGTTTTGACGGAGCGCAAAGGAAGCAGAAAGCTTTTCTAAAGCTTGTGCTTTATTCTGAAGAATTAAAAGCTGGTTAAAAGTCTTGTCTGCCTTCAGTTTCATATCCAGCACCATGTTTATAACTCCCTTTCGTAAACAGTACGGCACAGGAGGAGAGAGAGAAAGGAAGACAGAGAACGAGAGAGAATGTAAGAAAGAGAAAGACAAAAGGACAGAGAGAGAATTGGAGAGGAGAAAGAGCGAGAGCAAGCGAGAGAGAAAGAAAAAGGGGGGGTGAAGAAGGGGGAGTGAAGAACTGGGGGGGGGGGGGAGAAGAACGGGAAGGGGGGGGGGGAGAAAAAAGAACGGGAGGGGGGGGGGGGAGAAAAAGAACGGGAAGGGGGGGGGGAGAACGGGAAGGGGGGAGAAGAACGGGAAGGGGGGAGAAGAACGGGAAGGGGGGGTGGGGGGGGGAGAAGAACGGGAAGGGGGAAGAGAAGAACGGGAAGGGAGGGGAGAAAGAAGAACGGGAAGGGGGGGGGGAAAGAGAAGAACGGGAAGGGAGGGGAGAAAGAAGAACGGGAAGGGGGGGGGAGAAAGAAGAACGGGAAGGGGGGGGGAGAAGAATGGGAAGGGGGGGAGAAGAATGGGAAGAGGGGAGAAGAATGGGAAGGGGGGGAGAAGAATGGGAAGGGGGGGAGAAGAATGGGAAGGGGGGAGAGAAGAATGGGAAGGGGGGAGAGAAGAATGGGAAGGGGGGAGAGAAGAATGGGAAGGGGGGAGAGAAGAATGGGAAGGGGGGAGAGAAGAATGGGAAGGGGGGAGAGAAGAATGGGAAGGGGGGAGAGAAGAATGGGAAGGGGGGGAGAAGAATGGGAAGGGGGGGAGAAGAATGGGAAGGGGGGGAGAAGAATGGGAAGGGGGGGAGAAGAATGGGAAGGGGGGAGAAGAATGGGAAGGGGGGAGAAGAATGGGAAGGGGGGAGAAGAATGGGAGGGGGGGAGAAGAATGGGAAGGGGGGGAGAAGAATGGGAAGGGGGGGAGAAGAATGGGAAGGGGGGGAGAAGAATGGGAAGGGGGGAGAAGAATGGGAAGGGGGGGGAGAAGAATGGGAAGGGGGGGAGAAGAATGGGAAGGGGGGGAGAAGAATGGGAAGGGGGGGAGAAGAATGGGAAGGGGGGGAGAAGAATGGGAAGGGGGGGAGAAGAATGGGAAGGGGGGGAGAAGAATGGGAAGGGGGGGGAGAAGAATGGGAAGGGGGGGAGAAGAATGGGAAGGGGGGGGAGAAGAATGGGAAGGGGGGGAGAAGAATGGGAAGGGGGGGAGAAGAATGGGAAGGGGGGAGAAGAATGGGAAGGGGGGAGAAGAATGGGAAGGGGGGAGAAGAATGGGAAGGGGGGAGAAGAATGGGAAGGGGGGAGAAGAATGGGAAGGGGGGAGAAGAATGGGAAGGGGGGAGAAGAATGGGAAGGGGGGAGAAGAATGGGAAGGGGGGAGAATGGGAAGGGGGGAGAAGAATGGGAAGGGGGGGGGAGAAGAATGGGAAGGGGGGGGAGAAGAATGGGAAGGGGGGGGAGAAGAATGGGAAGGGGGGGGAGAAGAATGGGAAGGGGGGAAGAGAAGAATGGGAAGGGGGGGGAAAAAGAACAGGAAGGGGGGGAGGGGAGAAGAACGGGAAAGGGGGGGGTGGGAGGGGGGAGGAGGAGGAGAAGAGAGAGAGAGAGAGAGAGAGAGAGAGAGAGAGAGAGAGAGAGAGGAGAGAGAGAGAGAGAGAGAGAGAGAGGGAGGGAGGGAGGGAGGAAAAAAAGCTTGCATTTCTACAGCGCCTTCCACAACTTCAGGATGTCCAAAACACTTTAAAGCCAATGAAGTACTTTCGAAGTGCGGTCACTGTTGTAATGTAGTGCAGTACGGATGTTAAGCGTAAGGCCCATGCTATCATATGCTTCAGTCAATACATTGACTATATCCTGGAGTTCAGCCTCAGAATGTGCACAGACGCAGGCGTTGTCTGCATACTGCAGCTCAATGACAGAGGTTGGGGTGATCTTGGACCTGGCTTGGAGGCGGCGTAGGTTAAACAGCTTCCCACTGGTTCTGTTCCACTCCAGCGGGGAGCTTGTTGATTGTGAGGTGGAGCATGGCGGCGAGGAACATTGAGAAGAGGGTTGGAGCGATGACACAGTCCTGTTTGACCCCGGTCCAAAAGTGAATTGGGTCTGTAATGGATCCGACAAAGGTCCTCCACCAGCCCGTCACCGCCGCACAGCACTGCCCTCCAATCATCAAGATTCACGGTGCGGCCCTCGACAACGTGGACCATTTCCCATATCACGGGAGCCTCTTAACAAAGGCAGACAGTGATGCGGAGATTCAACATCGCCTCCAGTGCGCCAGTGCAGCCTTCGGCCGTCTGAGGAAAAGTGTGTTTGAAGACCAGGCCCTCAAATCTACCATCAAGCTCATGGTCTACAGGGCTGTAGTAATACCCGCCCTCCTGTATGGATCTGAGGCATGGACGACGTATAAAAGGCACCTCAAGTCGCTGGAGATATATCACCAACGATGTCTCCGCAAGATCCTACAAATCCCCTGGGAGGACAGGCGCACCAACATCAGTGTCCTCGACCAGGCTAACATTCCCAGTATTGAAGCACTGACCACACTCGATCAGCTTCGCATAGTTCACATGCCAGATATGAGACTCCTGAAGCAAATGCTTTATGCGGAGCTCCTTCATGGTAAACGAGCCAAAGGAGGACAGCGCAAACGTTATAAGGACACCCTCAAAGCCTCCCTGGTAAAGTGCAACACCACCACCGACACCTGGGAGATCCTGGCCGAAGACCGCCCGAGGTGGAGAAAGTGCATCCGGGAGGGCATTGAGCTCTTTGAGTCTCAACGCAAAGAGCGTGAAGAGGTCAGGCGCAGGCCAGCGGAAGGAGCGCGCGACAAACCAGCCCCACCGACCCCTTCCCTCGACGAATGTCTATCCCACCTGTGACAGAGTCTGTGGCTCTCGTATCGGACTGTTCAGCCATTAAAGAACTCACTTTGGGAGTGGAAGCAAGTACTCCTCGATTCCGAGGGACTGCCTATGATGAGTGCAATACAGAGGGAGCTGTTAGAGGTGCCGTTTTTCGAATGAGATGTTAAACCCAGGCTCTCAGGTGGATTTAAAAGATCTCACGGCCACTATTGAACAAAGAGCAGGGGAGTTCCCCCAATGTCCTGGGGCCAATATTTATCCCTCAATCAGCATCACTAAAACAGATTATCTGGTCATTATCACATTGCTGTTTTTGGGAGCTTGCTGTGCGCAAATTGGCTGCCGCGTTTCCCACATTACAACAGTGACTACACTCCAAAAAGCACTTAATTGGCTGTAAAACGCTTTGAAGACATCCTGGAGGTTGTAAAAAGGTGCTATAGAAATCCAATTTCTTTTCTTTTATCCATTGGCATAATTGTCCACTTCTTGATGTTTACCGGATGACACGCTCTGCTGGCATCAGTTACGAGGTTTGGAAGTGAAAGAGGAAAACAAGCGACAATGCGGTGAAACCTGGTTGGCCCTGGTACAAGAAAACAATTTCAGGAGTCTTTGCTCTATCAGACACAACCTTAGATTGAATTCAGTGCGTGTCTGAAAGGGCATTTCAAGTTACTGCGGTGAAACAAGCACCCAACGCGAGACACACCGCAGTCTTATCTTGACCGAGTGAAACCCATTTTACGAAGGGGATTTACACTTAATCCTACTTGTTAAAAGAGTGGCAGAAAGGCACAGAAGGTTTAGCAGGACAGAGGTGACGACAACTACACTAAATTTGCCTGGAATAATTTCACCAAACGGAATAACCCCAGTAATGAGGGAGACCAACAGATCATTTCAAGTTTGGAGCCTTGAAAAAGATTTAAGCATGAGGTTTAACAAGCAAGACTTTACAAAAAGAATTGCATTTATATAGCGCCTTTCACGACCACCAGACACCTCAAAGCGTTTTACAGTCAATTAAGTATTTTTTGGTGTAGTCACTGTTGTAATGTGAGAAACGCAGCAGCCAATTTGCGCACAGCAAGCTCCCACAGACAGCAATGTGATAATGACCAGATATTCTGTTTTTTATGATGTTGATTGAGGGACAAATATTGGCCCCCAGACACCGGAATAACTCCTCTGCTCTTCTTCGAAATAGTGCAAGGGATCTTTTATGATCACCTCAGAGGGCAGACGGGGCCTTGGTTTAACATCTCATCTGAAAGATGGCATCTCCGACAGTGCAGTGCTCCCTCAGCACTACACTGGGAGTGTCAGCCTAGATTTGTGTGTTCAAGTCTCTGGAGTGGGACTTGAATCACAAATGGGATTCGTGCAGAAATATCATTTGAGACAGAAGTGTTGAAGATATCGTCACATGGAAGCAGGTCACAGAGATGGTGCATGGTGAAGGCTGATGTTAATCAGATTGGAATGATGTTGCAACGAATTGGAGAACCAATACACTGCCATGGCGTGGCGAATCTACATCATCTACCTGGGAAAGTACCAAAGACCAAATAAAAAGAAAATCTAGGCTAGCACTAGGTGAGTCAGAAGGTCATGATATCTTCAACACTTCTGTCTCAAATGATATTTCTGCACGCTTCCCATTTGCGGGTTTAAAGTCCTATCTAGGCTGACACTTCCAGTGCAGTACTGAGGAGCACTGCACTGTCGGAGGAGCAGTACTGAGGGAGCACTGCACTGTCGGAGGGGCAGTACTGAGGAGCACTGCACTGTCGGAGGGGCAGTACTGAGAGAGCACTGCACTGTCGGAGGGGCAGTACTGAGGGAGCACTGCACTGTCGGAGGGGAAGTACTGAGGGAGGGCTGCACTGTCGGAGGGGCAGTACTGAGGGAGGGCTGCACTGTCGGAGGGGCAGTACTGAGGGAGCGCTACACTGTCGGAGGGGCAGTACTGAGGGAGCACTGCACTGTCGGAGGGGCAGTACTGAGGGAGCACTGCACTGTCGGAGGGGCAGTACTGAGGGAGCACTGCACTGTCGGAGGGGCAGTACTGAGGGAGCACTGCACTGTCGGAGGGGCAGTACTGAGGGAGCACTGCACTGTCGGAGGGGCAGTACTGAGGGAGCGCCACACTGTCGGAGGGAGCACTGCACTGTCAGAGCAGCCGCCTTTTGGATGGGACTTTGAACTAGAGACCCTATCCTCAATTTAACTGACTGGGAAAATGATAGGTTTTAAGGAGCGTCTTAAAAGGAGGAAAGAGTGGTTTAGGGAATGAATTCCAGAGCTTAGGGCCTAGGCAGCTGAAGGCACGACCGCCAATGGTGGTGCGGTAGAAATCAGGAGTGCTCAAGAGGCCAGAATTTGAGAAGCGCAGAGATCTCGCAGGGTTGAGGGGCTGGAGCAATAGGAAGGGCAAGACCACGGAGGGATTAGAACACAAGGATGAGAATTCTTTTAAATCGAGGCGTTGCTGGACCAAGAGTCAATGTTAGTCAACGAGTACAGGGGAGGGGGAGGAGATTGATGGGTGAAAGCACAGCCGATTCAACTTCCAACCCGATCCTTCCTCCCAATTCTTCCAGATGAAAGCAGCCAGAGCTCCTCACCAACGAGCGGCAAATTTTCTTCATGCAATTATAGAACTGATTTATGCCCAACTAACAGATTGAGGCAACTAATTATCGTGCTCATCTCTGGAGAACAAGGCTCCTGGGTTTCAACTGAGATACGCATCATCCATTCTCTCCCACAGCTATGCAGCTCTGACCGGTTTTCAACTCATATTGATCAGCTCAGTAAAAGCTGAAAGCATCTAATTAACACTCAGGGAGCTGTGCAGGATGTATTTAGCCCTCCGAGCTACCAGACTACAAGAAAAACATCCTCATTTTCACCTGCACCAAAAACACCTCCAGTAATTTGACAGAAAGGTCACCTCTGATTCTACAGAATATATCATCTCTTGAATTTGCTATATTTGTGTTGACATGAAGGTTATCAGTCCAAGACACCAGTTGAATTGTGATTCACTAAATGTTTCTGCGTTTTGCAGTGAATCAACACATTTATAATTAAAGACATTTCGATTTTGGAGCACTGCTATTAAACTTCCTTCAGTTTCTTATTGCTGGCTTTAAACACCAATTTCCTTTATTGTATGTTGCCTTGGTCGATGTTTAAAATTAATTACACTTTGACATTCGGTTGCTGCTGGGGTAGCGCAGGTAATTCTGGCCTCTTGCGGATCCCGGATTTTCATCACTGCCGAGGCCCCAAAGCTCTGGAATTCCCTCCTCAAACAGCTCCGCCTCTCTCTCTCCCTCCCTCTCCTCCTTAAAACCTGTGACTCAGTGGGTAACACACTCTCGCCTGAGTCAGAAGGTCGCGGGTGCAAGTTGCACTCTGGAGACTTGAGCACATAAATCCAGGCTGACACACCCAGTGCAGTGCTGAGAGAGTGCTGCATTGTTGGAGGTGCCGTCTTTCGGATGAGATGCTAGAGCAGACAAGGCCTCGTCTGCTCTATCAAGTGGACGAAAAAGATCCCATGGCACTATTTCGAAGAGGAGCAGGGGTATTATCTCCGGTGTCCTGGCCAATATTTATCCCTCAATCAACATAACAAAAACAGATTATCTGGTCATTATCATATTGCTGTTTGTAGGAGCTCACTCTGCACAAATTGTCTGCCGCGTTTCCCACATTATAACAGTAACTACACTTTGAAAAGTACTTCATTTGTTGTAACGCACTTTGGAACGTCCTAAAGTTGTGAAAGGCACTATAGAAATGCATGTCCATCCTTCTTTTTTCCTCTTTGCCCAAGCTTTTGGTCACCTGTTCCAATATCTCCTTACATGACTCAGTGTCAAAGTTTTAATCTGATAATCACTCTTGTGAAGTGCCTTGGGAATGCAGCTCTCCCTCAGCACTGCACTGGGAGTGTCAGGCTGGATTTGTGCACTCAAGTCCCTGGAGTGGGACTCAAACCCACAACCTTCTAACTCAGAGGCGAGAGAGAGTGTTCTACCCACTGAGCCACGGCTGACACTGACGACTGGCCAGAGTTCAAATTGTAAATTTAGAATTCAATACATGTGGTATTTTGAGGGTTAGCACCAAGGGGGAGAAAAATCCCATGCAAACTGCCGGATTGTCAACTAATCTTCTTCAGGAAAGGAAGCCAGCCACGTACCTATTCTGGCATAGATGTGACTTCAAGCTTGTGTCTTAATGCACCTCCAGGCAACACAGGATGAGCAATAAATACAGCCTTATCAGGTGTTACCCACATCTCAAGAACAAGTATGCAAAACGAGATAATTATCCAAAAGATAATTATTGTTCGCAACCTTGCTGTCATATTTGACCCTGAAAATACTCTGATGTATGTAACTATGTAACACTTGCCACCAGAGGGCGTGACTGTTGGAGTCCTAATGGTCACCTGCACACACGTGCAGGGCCAGTATAAAAGGTTGGCTGCTGCCATGTTGTTTAGGCACTCTGGAGTTGTAATAAAGACGACTAAGGTCACACTAAGTTTAGCTCAGTACTCAGCCTCGTGGAGTTCTTCGATACAAAACAATTGGCGACGAGTAACAGAATATGAACCTTCACGCAACCATGGCTGCCGTTGGAATATTAGAGAGATTCGTAGAGGGTGATGATTTGGTACTTCGTGGCCAATGAGCTGGAAGGAGACACTAATGCGGTCAAGCACAGGGCGGTTCTCCTCACTATCTGTGGGCCCAAAATATACAGCCTCATCAAGAATCTGCTCGCACCGACAAAACCAACGGAGAAGGAATATACAGAGTTGTGCACGCTGGTTTGGGACCACTTCAAGCCGAAGGAGAGTATCCGCATGGCCAGATATCGTTTCTCCACGCGCCATCGCTCCGGGGGCCAGGACGTGGCGGATTATGTCGCTGACCTGAGACGCCTCGCGGCACCGTGCGATTTTGGAGCTGCTTTGGGGCAAATGCTGCGGGACTTTTCCGTGCTGGGCATCAGCCACGAGGTCATTCTTCGAAAGCTGCTGGCTGCAAAATCAGAGACCTGAGCAGTGTCATCACGATCGCCCAGGCATGCATGGCCATGGATGATAATACCAAACAGATATCTTCTCAACATCAAAGCTCACCAGCAAGTACTGTGCACAAAATTACATTACTAGCAGGCTGAACTGCATATGGCAAGGCCTATACGTCTACGGCTGCAAGACCTGTGATGACTCAGAGTCCGCCATCGGGGTGAATGTGAATCCATTAGCACCATGTTGGCGCTGTGGGGGAATCATTGGGCCCACCCATTCAAGCACTACATGTGCAAAGGCTGCGCAACGATGGGGCATGTCCAGCGAATGTGCAAACGTGCTGTGACATACCACGTGGCAGAGGATAATCGATCCGGCGCAACTCAACCCGAGGAAGAAGTATATGGGGCACATACCTTCAGCACCAAGAGCCTTCCTATGATGCTGAAAGTCAAATTAAATGGAGTTCCAGCATCCATGGATTTGGACACGGGTGCGAGTCAGTTAATAATGAGCCAGAAGGCTTTCGAGCAACTGTGGGGCAATAAAGCACAAAGACCCAAACTGAGCCCGATTAATGCAAAGCAGTGTACCTACACCAAAGAGCTCATACCAATCATTGGAAGTGCGGCAGTGAAGGTATCGTATGATGGAGCTGTGCACGACCTATCATTGTGGATTGTTCCAGGCAATGGCCCAACGCTGTTCGGCAGAAGCTGGCTAGAAAAGATTAGATGGATTTGAAAAGACATCAAAGCACTATCTTCAGTGGATGATGCCTCGTTGTCTCAAGTGATAAGCAAGTTTCCCTCGCTATTCGAACCAGGCATTGGCAACTTCACACGCGCCAAGGTACAGATCCATCTAGGTCCTGATGCACAGCCCGTCCATCACAAGGCTTGGGCGGTTCCGTACATGATGCGGAAGAAAGTTGAGATCGAACTGGACAGACTCCAACACGAAAGAATCATATCGCCAGTTGAGTTCAACGAGTGGGCCAGTCCAATTATTGAAAAGCGATGGCACGGTCAGAATCTGCGGAGACTACAAGGTAACGATTAACCGAGTCTCACTACAGGACCAGTACCTGCTGTCCCTGTTCGCAATGTTAGTGGGGGGGGGGAAGTCGTTCACCAAGTTGGACCTAACCTCCGCCTACATGACACAGGAGCTGGCTGAATCTTCAAAAAGACTGACGTGCATCAATACACACACAAAGGGCTGTTTATATACCATAGGTGCCCTTTCGGGATTCGCTTGGCTGCAGCCATTTTCCAGAGAAACATGGAGAGTTTGCTGAAATCTGTTCCGCGCACCGTTATGTTTCAAGACAACATCCTGATCACCGGCCGTGACACCATCGAACACCCGCACAACCTGGAAGAGGTTCTAAGTTGCCTAGACAGAGTAGGACTCAGGCTGAAATGCTCCAAGTGTGTTTTCCTGGCGCCAGAAGTCGAATTTTTGGGGAGAAAGATTGCAGTAGACGGCATCAGGCCCACGGACTCAAAAACAGAGACCATCAAGAATGCACCCAGACCACAAAATGTGACGGACCTGCATCAACTATTTCGGTAACTTTCTACCCAGGTTGAGCACATTGTTAGAGCCTTTGTTATCCGCCACAGACCAGGCACTGAAGTCTCTGTGCCAATGCTCTCAGCTGGCTACCATTACCCACCACTGGGGTTGAAATGGCGCAGCCCGCAGACTTGCTACTGGTCATGGTTTTTGAGAGCGAGTGGTCACCCGTCACAGCTCGCCAGATCAGGACCTGGACCAGCCAGGATCCTGTGCTATCATTAGTAAAGAGTTGTGTTCTAAATGGGAACTGGTCAGCCATTCCCGGGGAAATGCAAGATGAAAGTAAGCCGTTTCACCGACGCAAAGATGAAATGTCCATCCAGTCGGATTGTCTCTTATGGGGTAATCGCGTCGTTTTGCCAAAAAAAAGACAGGGAAATGTTTATACGCGACCCACACAGTACCCACCCAGGCACTGTCATCATGAAGGCAATTGCCAGGTCGCATGTTTGGTGGCGCGGCATTGACTCAGACTTGGAGTCGTGCATGCATCAGTGTAACACTTGCTCTCAACTGAGCAACGCACCAAGGGAGGCTTCACTGAGTCTGTGGTCATGGCCCTCCAAACCGTAGTCCAGGATCCACGTAGATTTTGCCAGCCCCTTTCTAGGAAAGATGTTTTTAGGAGTTGTGGACGCTTACTCCAAATGGATTGAATGTGTAATCATGTCATCCAGCACGTCCACAGCCACCATTGAAAGCCTCCGGGCCATGTTCGCCACCCATGGCTTGCCCAACGTCCTTGTCAGCGACAATGGTCCATGTTTCACCAGCTCGGAATTCAACTAGTTTATGACCCGCAACGGCATCAAACACGTCAGGCCTGCTCCGTTTAAGCCCGTGTCTAACAGTCAAGCGGAGCGGGCAGTCCAAACAATCAAGCGGAGCATGAAATGCATAACGGATGGCTCCCTGCAAACCCGCTTGTCTTGCATTCTGCTCAGTTACCGGACGCGACCCCACTCGCTCACCGGGGTTCCCCCGGCAGAATTGTTAATGAAGAGAGCCCTTAGAACCAGGCTTTCCCTAGTCCACTTGTGTTGTGTATCTGTAAAGCATGCACTCCCATGTTCCGCCACCAGAGAGCTCATCCCCTGAAGTCCCAAGGGATCCCAGCATCCCTTGGGAACACTGTATATAAGCCGGCCCCCAACACCTGTTCCTCACTCTGGAGTGTCTTATTAAAGACGGAGGTCACTGTTACTTTAACCTCCCTGTATGCAGTCTCATCACTATTAGGAATACAATATATTCCATACACCGCCGAGCACCTACAAAACCTGACTCTGGTGAAATCCACAGATAAGTCATATGAGGAGCTGTGTACACTGGTTCGGGAGTATCGTAACCCAAGGGAGAGCGTCCTGATGGCGAGGTAACAGTTCTACACGTGCCAGCGATCTGAAGGTCAGGAAGTGGCGAGCTACGTCACCGAGCTAAGGCGACTTGCAAGACAATGTACGTTTGATGGCTACCTAGAGCAAATGCTCAGAGACTTTTTTGTACTGGGCATTGGTCACGAGACCATCCAATGAAAACTTTGGACTGTAGAGAGACCGACCCTCAGTAAAGCCATTGCGATAGCACAGGCGTTTATGTCCACCAGTGATAACACCAAACAAATCTCTCAGCACACAAGTGCTAGCAATGTTCATAAATTAACTGGAACTGTGTTTGCGAGCAGAAATGTACAGGGCAGAAACCACGAGTCTGTAACTGCCAGAGGGCCTCAGGTGACCCAGATGATGGAGTCCCCAACAAAGGATGAATGCAAGGCAATTCACATCTTGTTGGCGTTGTGGAGGCTTCCATTCAGCCTATTTTGCCGCTTCAAAGGGTATGTTTGCAAGAGCTGTGGAACAATGGGGCACCTCCGAGGTTGCAAACGAGCTGCAAGCTCTGCAAAACCTGCTAACTACCACGTGGCAGAGGAAGATCGGTCCATGGTGGATCAAAGCAATTTCGAGCCTCACAGGGAGGAGGCAGATGCTGAAGTACATGAGGTGCACACAGTTTTGATGAAATGTCCACCTATAATGCTAAAAGTAAAATTGAATGGCTTACCCGTAGCCATGGAACTGGACACTGGCGCTAGCCAATCCACCATGAGTAAAAAGATGTTTGAGACACTGTGGTGCAACAAGGCACTCAGACCAGCCCTGAGCCCCATCCACACAAAACGGAGAATGTACACCAAAGAGCTTATCACTGTCCTGGGCAGTGCTATGGTCAAGGTCACCTACAAGGGCAAGGTGCACAAATTGCCACTCTGGATTGTCCCGGGCGATGGCCCCACACTGCTTGAAAGGAGCTGGCTGGGCAAAATCCGCTGGAACTGGGATGACATCCGAGCACCATCACATGTCGATGAGGCCTCATGTACCCAGGTTCTTAAAAAATGTCCTTCCTTTTTGAGTCAGGCATTGGAAACTATTCCGGGGCGAAGGTGCGGATCCACTTGGTCCCAGAGGCATGACCCATTCATCACAAGGCGCGAGTGGTACCTCACATAATGAGGGAGAGAGTGGAAATCGAGCTGGACAGGCTGCAACGTGAGGACATCATCTCCCCAGTGGAATTCAGCGAGTGGGCCAGCCCGATTATTCCAGTACTCAAAAGTGATGGCACGGTCAGGATTTGCGGCGATTATAAAGTAACTATTAATCGCTTCTCGCTACAGGACCAATACCCGCTACCTAAGGCAGATGACCAGCCAAGATCCTCTGCTGTCCCTAGTAAAAAAAACTGTGTACTGCATGTGAGCTGGGAGTTGAAATGCAAGAGCTAATCAAGCCGTTCCAGCGGCGAAAGGACGAACTGTCCATTCAGGCAGACTGCCTGTTGTGGGGTAACCGCGTAGTGCTACCAAAAAAGGGCAGGGAGACGTTCATCTCGGATGTCCGCAGCACACACCCGGGTATAGTAATGGTGAAAGTGATAGCCAGATCCCACGTGTGGTGGCCCGGTATCGACTCTGACTTAGAGTCCTGTGTACGGCAATGCAGCGTAGGTGTTCAGTTGAGCAACGCGCCCGGAGAGGCATCACTGAGTTTGTGGTCCTGGCCCTCCAGACCATGGTCGAGGATTCATGTCGACTATGCGGGCCCGTTTCTCGGTAAAATGTTCCTGGTGGTGGTGGATACTGTTTCAAAATGGATTGAATGTGAAATAATGTCGGGAAGCACCACCACCGCCACCATTGAAAGCCTGAGGGCCATGTTTGCCACCCACGGCCTGCCTGACATACTGGTCAGTGACAACGGGCCATGTTTCACCAGTGCCGAATTTAAAGAATTCATGACCCGCAATGGGATCAAACATGTCACCTCGGCCCCGTTTAAACCAGCCTCCAATGGGCAGGCAGAGTGGACAGTACAAACCATCAAACAGAGCCTTAAACGAGTCACAGATGGCTCACTCCAAACCCACCTGTCCCAAGTACTGCTCAGCTACCATACGAGATCCCACTCGCTCACAGGGGTGCCCCCGGCTGAGCTACTTATGAAAAGGACACTTAAAACCAGACTCTCGCTGGTTCACCCCAACCTGTATGATCAGGTAGAGAGCAGGCGGCAGCAACAAAATGTAAACAATGGTCGCGCCACTGTGTCACGGGAAATTGATCTGAATGACCCTGTGTATGTGCTAAACTATGGACATGGTCCCAAGTGGATCGCGGGCACAGTGATAGCTAAAGAAGGGAGTAGGGTGTTTGTAGTCAAACTAGACAATGGACAAATTTGCAAAAAGCACCTGGACCAAACGAGGCTGCGGTTCACAGACTGCCCTGAGCAACCCATAGCAGACACCACCTTTTTCGAGCCCACAACACACAACCAAAGGATCAATGACACCACGCCGGACCAGGAAATCGAACCCATCACATCCAACAGCCCAGCAAGGCCAGGCTCACCTAGCAGCCCTGCAGGGCCAACAACACGCCAGCCCAGTGAGGGCACAGCCAGCACACCAGAACATACATTTGTACCGAGGTGGTCCACCAGGGAAAGAAAGGCCCCCGACCGCCTCACCTTGTAAGTAGTTTTCACTTGGACTTTGTGGGGGGGGGGGGGGGGGGGGGGTGGGGTGAGTGATTTTGTGTATCTGTAAAGCATGTACTCCCATGTTCCACCAGCAGGGAGCTCATCCCTTGGGAGCACTGTCTATAAGCCGGCCCCTAAGGCCTCACTCTGGAGTGTCTTAATAAAGACTGAGGTCACTGTTACTTTAACCTCCCTGTGTGCAGTCTTATCTTTGTTTGGAACACAATAACCTGGATCTTAATGATCACGTGGAAACCCGGCGACACGGCAGAACATGTACCACGATCGCGCGGCTGTTTCACATGACATTGATGTTAACAACCCTGTGTTTGTCCTGAATTATGGTCATGGTTCCAAGTGGGTTGCTGGCACTGTTTTGGCCAAGAAAAGGAATCGGGTGTTTATAATCAAACTGTTAAATGGCCAAACGTGCAAAAAGCATTCAGATCAGACCAAATTGCGATTTACTGACAACCAGGAACGACTTGAAGAGGACATCACCATCGACGATCCACCAACACACACCCAATCAGCAATCGACCTCGCTGTCAATCACGAGGATGAACCCACCGTTCCCGACAGTCCGGTCAGACCAGCCGCGGTGCAGTGGAGCAATAGTCCAACCAACTCACACACGCCAAGGTTTGAACTTAAACGATCAACCAGATAGTGAAGGGCTCCGGATCGCCTCAACTTGTACCAAAGACTTTGGGGCGGGGGGGGGGGGGCGGGAGGAGTGATGTTATGTATGTAACTATGTAATACTTGTCACCAGAAGGCGCGACTGTTGGGAGTCCTAATGGTCAACTGCACACATGTGCAGGACCAGTATAACAGCTTGGCTGACATGTTGTTTGGGCACTCTGGAGTTGTAATAAAGACAACTAAGGTCACAGTAAGTTTAGTTCATAGTACTCAGCCTCGTGGAGTTCTTCTATACACAACACTTCCAACCACATATCTGCAGCATAACTAAGGCGGCATATTTCCACCTCCGTAACACCACCCATCTCTGACCCTGGCTCAAGCTCATCCGCTGCTCATCCATGTCTTTGTTACCTCTAGACTTGACTATTTCCAACGCACCCCTGGCTGGCCTCCCACATTCTATGCAACGTAAGCTTGAGGTGATCCAAAACTCGGCTACCCGTGTCCTAACTTGCACCAAGTCCCGTTCACCCATCACCCTTGTGCTCGCTGACCTACATTGACTACGGTTAAGCAACGCCTCGATTTCAAAATTCTCATCCTTGTTTACAAATCCCTCCATGGCCTCGCCCCTCACTATCTCTGCAAGCTCTTTAAGCCCCACAACACCGCCCCCCACCCCCCCCCACCCCGAGATGTCTATGCTCCTCTAATTCTGCCCTCGACCATCCCTGATTATGATCGCTCAACCATTGGTGGCCGTGCCTTCTGTTGCCTAGGCCTAAGAATTCCATCCCTGAACCTCTCCAGCTCTCTTTCCTCCTTTAAGACACTCCTTAAAACCTACTCTTTGACCACCTGCCCCAATATCTCCTCGTGCGGCTCAGTGTTAAATTTTTAAAATCTCGTAATACTCCTGTGAAGCGCCTTGGGACATTTCACTACGTTAAAGGCGTTATATAAATACAAGTTGTTAATATTATAGCAGTATGTACCAGCTACAAGATGCACTGCAGCAACTTGCCAAGGCTTCTTTGGCAACACCTCCCAAATCCACAACCTTTACCACCTAAAAGGACAAGAGCAGCAGGCACATAGGATCACCACCACCTCCACGTTCCCCTCCAAGTCACACACCATCCTGACTTGGAAATATATCGGCCGTTCCTTCATCGTCGCTGGGTCCAAAATCCTGGAATTCCCTCCCTAACAGCACTGTGGGAGCACCTTCACCACACGGACTGCTGCGGTTCAAGGAGGCAGCTCACCACCACTTTCTCGAGGGCAATTAGAGATGGGCAATAAATGCCGGCCTTGTCAGCGATCCCAGGAACGAATATAAAAGACGCCCTCTTCCATTTTCACACTGTCCTTGATCTATTGGGACTATCAGGCAGCAATGATCCGACCAACCGACCAGTTTTATGTCAATCTGTGGTTCACCAACCAAAGCTTCAGATGCAGAGCTACATATGGATACCGTGCCATGCCGTGCTTCATCCGATGGGACACTGCAGGAATTCGGGCATGGAGGCAAGTGTACTCGATTCATGCAAGAAAGAAAAAGCACTTTACAGCCAATGAAGTACTAACAATGTGTAGTCACTGTTGTAAAGTAGGAAACGCGGCGACCAATTTGCGCACAAGCAAGCTCCCACAAACAGCAAGGTGAAAATGACTAGATAATGTTTTAGTAATATTGGGCTCAATTTTGGCCAGGAGTTGCTCCATTTTTTTTTGGAGTAACTTGGTTTTTCTGGTGTAACTTAAAAATCCCCATTTTCCCCAATCAATTTGCACCAGTGTAATTGAGTTAGTTACGATTTTTTAAGTTTGATTTTTTTTCCTCAAAAGGGCGTTGCCAGCCACCTACGCCAGTTCTGCCCATTTAAGCAACTTTGGCCAGAAAACAGTTGCTCCAATCTACTTAGGCCACAGCCTATGTGGTCACTTCAGAAAACCCTTGCGGATAGTTAAAGAAATCGGTGCAGGTAGGTGCATCGGAGGCCATTGGGCCTGGGATAGGGGCGGGAAGCAGAGAGGACTAGCCTGCACCTTGGAAACAAAAAGTAATAAGAATTCAATAAGAAATAAAAAAATTGAAGTCCTACCTTCATCTTCAAACTCAGCCCGGGAAGACAGTGGGCCAGCCGGTGCGGGAGGCCACTCGGCCTGGGCTAGGGGTGGCAGGAGAACTGATCAAAATCATCGGCAGGCAGGAGCACTATCAGTTCTCCTGCCGCCCCTAGCCCAGGCCGAGTGGCCTCCCGGTGCGATTGATCTCTTAGAAATCACACCAGGAGGTCACTCGGTCTGGGCTAGGGGCGGGACGACAACGCACCAGGAGGCCACTCGGCCTGGGCTAGGGGCGGGAGCGATTCAACTGGCCGGCAGCGGGACCCACAGAGCGGCTGCAGCAAGCAAATCAGCGGAGAAGCTGCAGGAAGCAAATGGAGAGGCTGGGGGCAAGGAGCTATTGCGCATGTGCGGACATCACCAGTGGACTCCACTGCGCGTGTGCAGACGTCCCGGCACAGTTTTCGGCGCAGAACGCTGGCTCCACCCCCGACTCGACTGGCCACGCTGCGCGACTACAGGGAAGACGCCGGACAGCGACCAAAGTGGCAAGAAAATTTTTCGCCGTACTTCGGAACGGAGAAAAGCGGCGCAACTCCGGTAAGTGCGCCGAAAAACAGGCTGGACCAAAATTCCAGTCTGTCCTGATAACCGAAGTCCCTCATCCCTGTTGTCATTCTAGTAAATCTAGTAAGAATTTGCATTTCTATAGCGCCTTTCGCAACCTTAGGATGTTCCAATACACTTTACAGCCTATTAGGTACACATGAAGTGTAGCCACTGCTGTTATGTAAGAAAGGTGGCAGCCAATTTGCACACAGCAAGCTCCCACAAACAGCAATTAAATAAATGACTAAATAAGGTACCAGAAATCGATCTGTGCCCATTTGAGCACACAATAACAAAGCTGACACTCTGTGCCTGAAGCTGATTGGGTGAAAAACTTTGGCCAGGGCACCGGGGAGAACTCGAAATAATATGTTTACCTGAGGAGGCAGACAGGGCCTCGGTTTATCATCTCATCTGAAAGACAGCAACTCCAACAGTGCAGCACTCCCTCAGTACTGATCCTCCGACAGTGCAGCGCTCCCTCAGTACTGCCCCTCCGACAGTGCAGCCCCTCAGTACTGCCCCTCCGACAGTGCAGCCCCCCCCCTACAGTGCAGCGCTCCCTCAGTACTAATCCTCCCACAGTGCAGCGCTCCCTCAGTACTGATCCTCCGACAGTGCAGCGCTCCCTCAGTACTGACATTACAACAGTGACTACACTCCAAAAGTACTTCATTGGCTGTGAAGCACTTTGAGACATCTGGTTGTCATGAAAGGCACTTCAGAAATGCAAGTCTTTCTTTTCTTTCGAATTTTATGAGAAACTTTAGATTTGTGAAGGTAGATGGACAAACAACTCAATAATTGCTCCTCTTTGTCCGCACCTTTGTCTCTCCCCCTCTGCCCCCACCCCCCTCGAAACAAACCCAAAAGTTCCTGGTGGTACCAAGGGTTCACTGAAGCTTGGTGTAGACATCCACAAATTGTACTCGTTTCGAAAACAAACTGACTTCAGGCACAGAGTGTCAGCTCTGTTATTGTGTGCTCAAATGGGCACAGATCGATTTCTGGTACCTTCAGGCAACGAGAGACAGCGGAGATAGACTTAACCTCTCTGCAAAAATCTGACGCACAATAATGAGTTTAATGTCTACACTCGCTACATGACAGAAGAACAAAGAAAAACTCAACATCCCTTTCGGTGTGAGCCTTGAGGAACAAGGCAACAGTGGATAGAAGGCACAACGATGAGAAGGATGGGGCAGGGGGCTGAGGGGGGGATGGGAGGAGGTGTCGACACAACGTCTGTTGCACACTAGTCTACAGAGAATCAAAATAATTAATCTGATAAAATGTAGCAAAAAGGATGGGAAGAGCGAAGAATGTAAATTCCGGGGTGTTTTAACAGTCTCGTTATTCATTCATCAGCAGGCATGCTGGTTAAGAAAGTATGGGGGTTATTATCAGCCGTGGCGCAGTGGGTAGCACCCTCACCTCCGAGTCAGAAGGTTGTGGGTTCAAGTCCCGCTCCAGATACACGAGCATAAAAATCTAGCCTGACACTCCAGTGGAGTGCTGCACTGTCGGAGGTGCCATCTTTCAGATGAGATGTTAAACAGAGGCCACGTCTGCCCTCTCAGGTGGACGCAAAGGATCCTATGGCCATTATTTCGAACAAGAGCAGCGGAGTTCTTCCTGGTGTCCTGGGCCAATATTTAACCCTCAATCAACTTAAAAAACAGATTATCTGGTCATTATCACATTGCTGTTTGTGGGAGCTTGCTGTGCGCAAATTGGCAGCCGCATTTCCCACATTACAACATTGCAGTGACTACACTCCAAAAGTACTTAATCTGCTTTGGGCTGTCCCATAGCCGTGAAAGGTGCTATATATAAATGCAACTTTTCTTTCTTCAAAAGCCTCTAGGAACCTTTTTTTCCTCCATTATACCCTCATCACCCATTGCCCAGTAATGCATTCAGACTTTGGTACTTAATTCAATCACACACCTTTAGAAATGATTAGCTCGGAAGACTTGCTTTGGTATTAGTAAATGGTTTGAATCACAGGAGAACATGGTGGTATTGGTGAGGAAGGGAGGGAGGCGGGGGAAATGATTAGATGTGTTAAGCTTCAATTTCCTCAAGGTTTTATTGAAGTATATTGAATTCCTTGTGACACGATAAACACATTTCTGAACTGTTTAATTGACTGGCAAAGATTCATATTCACATCCTGCTGATGGGAACTGAATCATTCTGCCACAAATTACAGCAGGTTAACACACTCCACACTGCAATGCACAGCAATGAACGGTGATTTAAGGGATTGTGTGTACACACACACACACACAGACAGAGACAGAGACAGAGACAGAGACAGAGAGAAACAGACAGACAGACGAGAGAAACAGACAGACAGACGAGAGAGACAGACAGAGAGGGAGTGAGAGTGTGAGTGAGAGTGTGAGAGAGACAGAGAGAGAGACAGAGAGAGAGAGAGAGAGAGAGAGACAGAGACACACACACAGAGACACACACACAGACAGACAATTTGCACATAGCAAGCTCCCATGAACAGCAATGTGATAATGACCCGATCATCTATTTTTTAAAATTGATGTCAGTTTTTGGCCCAGGACACTGGGGAGAACTCTCCTGCTCTTCTTCAAAATGGTGGCCATGGGCTCATTTACCACCAGCATTCTGGCTCTGCTGTTGATCAGATGTTTCAACACTGGAAGATCCATCTTGCACGCACCTGTCAAAGGATCATCTCGTCACCCAATGGATCAGCGTCCACTACCGTGAAGTCCATATAATCACTGAAAATTATGACACAGTAGTCTGCCATTTGGCCCATCGTGTCCATGCCGGCCGACCAAGGGCTACCCAGCCTAATCCCACTTTCCAGCTCTTGGTCTATAGCCCTGCAGGTTATGGTACTTCAAGTGCACGCCCAAGTACTTTTAAAATTTGATGAGGGTTTCTGCCTCTACCACACTTTTAGGCAGTGAGTTCCAGACCCCCACCACCCTCAGGGTGAAATATTTTTCCCTCATATCTCCTCTAATCCTTCTACCAATTACTTTAAACCTATCCCCCCTGGTTATGGACAGCATTGAAAAAGGAAGAGTAATTGAGGATAAAATGATCGAATCATCGGGCAGAGGCCATTCGGCCCATCGAGCCTGTGCCGGCTCTGTGAAAGAGCGATCCAATTAGTCCCACTCCCCCCGCTCTTCCCCCACAGCCCTGCACAGTTTTCACCTTCAAGTATTTATCCAATTCTCTTTTCAAGCTGCGTTAAAAAAGTTTCCTCACGTCACCTCTGGTTCTTTAAATCTGTGTCCGACCCTCCTGCCACTGGAAACAGTTTCTCCTTATTTACTCCATCAAAACCCTTCATGATTTTGAACACCTCCATCAAATCTCCTCTCAACATTCTCTGCTCTAAGGAGAACAACCCCAGCTTCTCCAGTTTCTCCACATAACTGAAGTTCCTCATCCCTGGACCCATTCCAGTAAATCTCCTCTGCACCCTCTCCAAACCCTTGACATCCTTCCTGAAACGCAGTGCCCAGAATTGGACACAATACTCCAGCTGGGACCTAACCAGTGTTTTATAAAGGTTTAGCATAACCTCCTTACTTTTGTACTCTATGCCTCAATTTATAAAGCCAAGTATACTTTTTAAAAACAAAATAAAACAGCCTTCTCAACTCGTCTTTCCATCTTCAACAATCTGTGCACTATCCTCCTCACTGTTTACTACATTTCCAAGTTAGGAACAGGAGGCGGCCACTCAGCCCCTCGAGCCTGTTCCGTCATTCACCAGCTGATCTGTTTGGTGTCATCTGAAAATTTTGCAACTTTTGTGATTAAAGATTTTTTTTTTAAAAAGCAGAAAGACATGGAGCTGAATGAGGTTAGATGCTCTCGCAACCTTTTTTGAAAAAAACAAACTGGTAGATGTGTTGCTGTGTGGCTCGGTGGGGAAGTACAATGCCCAGTGTTGTATGGTAAAGAGCTACCGAGTCCAACTGCGTCAGAAGTGAATTCTCTCACTCTCACACAGAATGGACACGACAAAAATCACCCATCGACAAGCATTGGGGTCAGTATTTCTACGCACATACATAACAATGAACATAGAAAACACCCCAGGGGTGTTCCACAGCGATCAAACGGACTCCAAGGGACAGAAGAGTTCAAGGAGATAACTGCATGAGGTCCGAAGGATAGATTTAGAGGCGGTCTTGCTGCATGTTATACACAGGGTGTTGGTGAGACCACACCTAGAATACTGCGTGCAGTTTTGGTTTCCATATTTACGAAAGGATATACTTGCTTTGGAGGCAGTTCAGAGAAGGTTCACTAGGTTGATTCCGGAGATGAGGGGGTTGACTTATGAGGAAAGGTTGGGAGGTTGGGCCTCTACTTATTGGAATTCAGAAGAATGAGAGGTGATCTTTATCGAAACGTATAAGATTATGAGAGGGCTTGACAAGGTGGATGCAGAGAGGATGTTTCCACTGATAGGGGAGACTAGAACTAGGGGCATAGTCTTAGAATAAGGGGCCACCCATTTAAAACTGAGATGAGGAGGAATTTCTTCTGAGGGTTGTAAACCTGTGGAATTTGCTGTCTCAGAATTGTGGAAGCCGGGACATTGAATAAATTTAAGACAGAGATAGACAGTTTCTTAACCGATAAGGGGATAAGGGAATAAGGGGTTATGGGGAGCGGCTGGGAAGTGGACCTGAGTCTATGATCGGATCAGTCATGATCGTATTAAATGGCGGAGCAGGCTCAAGGGGCTGTATGGCCTACTCCTGCGAGAGTATTAAAGTATTAAGGAGTATGAAAGGGATGGAGGTAGAGAGATGGAGAGGTTTGGTAAGGAGAATTTCAGAACTTAGGGTCTAGGCAGCTGAAGGCACGGCTGCCAATGGTGGAGCGATGGAAATCGGGGACGTGCAAGAGGCCAGAATTGGAGGAGCGCAGAGATCTCGGAGGTTCAATGGGCCAGAGAAGGTTACAGAGAGATAGGGAGGAGGTGAGGCCGTGGAAGGATTTGAACCCAAAGAAAATTATTCTAAAAATCGACCAGGAGCCAATGTAGGTCAGCGAGCACAGCGGGCGATGGGTGATCGGGACTAGGTGCGAGTTAGAATACGGGCAGCAGAGTTTTGGATGAGCTCAAGTTTATGGAAAGGCGTAGGGTAGGAGGCCTGGCGGGAGAGAGTTGGAATACATGAGTCTGGAGGCAAATTCTACAAGGCATACGGAATACTTGCCTTTATTAGTCAAGGCATAGAATACAAGAGCAGGGAGGTTATGCTTGAACTGTATAAAACACTAGTTAGGCCACAGCTAGAGTACTGCGTACAGTTCTGGTCACCACATTACAGGAAAGATGTGATTGCACTAGAGAGGGTAGAGATGATTTACGAGGATGTTGCCTGGACTGGAGAATTTTAGCTAAGAGGACAGATTGGATAGGCTGGGGTTGTTTTCTTTGGAACAGAGGAGGCGGAGGGGAGACCTTATTGAGGTATATAAAATTATGAGGAGCCTAGATAGAGTGGATAGGAAGGACCTATTTCTGTGTCAACAACCAGGGGGCATAGATTTAAAGTAATTGGTCAGAGGTTTAAGGGGATTTGAGGGGAAATGTCTTTACCCAGAGGGTGGTGGGGGTCTGGAACTCACTACCTGAAAGGGTGGTAGAGGCAGAAACCCTCACCACATTTAAAAAGTACTTGGATGTGCACGTGAAGTGCCGTAACCTACAGGGCTACGGACCAAGAGCTGGAAAGCAGGATTAGGCTGGAAAGCTTTTTGTCGGCCGGCGCGGACACAATGGGCCGAATGGCCTCCTTCAGTGCTGTAAATTTCTATGATTCTATAAAGACTGTGATTACATCACTAGTGCTAACTGTACACAAACATAAAATTAATGGCGGAAAAAAAAAGGGAAAAACTGTAAGGTTATTAATGGCACAACATTGTAAATAACCCAAAACTGTTTGTTGTGGCAAAGAATGGTCTCCAATGGGCTTTAATATATTTATTTTTTTAAACGTAGTTTTTAACCTGTCGGTGGTATTTGACTTCAAATACATCGTAACCACATCAATCAAAATTTAAACGTATCAAGAGAAATCTCAGGATCAATACGACCCATTCCCTGACATCTGCGGTCAGACAGGAAGCAGATGGAATGACGGCTGGGCGGGTGAAAATGACTACGCACAGCGGCCAACATTACTGTCAGCTGCTGAGGGGATACTGGGAAGAAAAATCTAATCGACCACTGGGACAGAGCCAGGGAGTGGTGAAGTGAACAAGGCAAGGACACAATGTGGAAAAGATGAAAGCAGCAGTCGTGGAAATCAATTTAAAAATATATTACGCAGAAAGTGCTCGAAATGGAAATAAAGGGAAGATGAGACGAGATGGAAAGCGAGAAGGGGGGTTGGGGGTGGGGGGGGGGGGGCGGAGAAAAGAGAATAAAAACAATTGCATTTATATAGCGTCTTTCATGACCTCAGGATGTCCAACCTCTCCACCTCGCTACCTCTTTAAAACCTACCTCTTTGACCAAGTTTTTGGTCACCTGCCCTAATTTCTCCTTATGCGGCTCGATGTCAAATTTTGTCTCGCATAATACTCTGTGAAGTGCCTGGGACAGTTTACTATGTTAAAGGCGCTATATAAATACAATTTGTTGTTGTCCCAAAACGCGTTACAGCCAATGAAATATTTTCGAAGTGTAGTCACTGTTGTAATGTAGGAAACGCAGCAGCCAATTTGCACATAGCAAGCTCCCGCAAACAGCAACGTGAAAGACCAGATAATTTTTTTTAAAGTAATCTTTTAATACCTGCCCGAGAGGGCAGACGGGGTCTCGGTTTAACCTCTCGTCTGAAAGACGGCACTCCCGACAGTGCTGCACTGGAGTGTCATCCTAGATTTTTGTGTTCAAGTCTCTGGAGTGGGGCTTGAATCCACAACCTTCTGACTCAGACGCAAGTGTGCTGCCCACGAGGAAGACTCTATGTAGGAGTTCCGAGTAGAGTGCTTGCTTTAGGAGTCTCATGTCAAGCATGCGGACAATGTGGCCCGCCCAGCGGAGCTGGCACACAACAGAGCACCGGGACAGCGCAAGATAAATACTCTCAGGAGGCAAAACATCTTCCTTACTCCTTCAGATGCTGATTGGCCCACTGCACATTTAAAGCATTCTCTACACAAGCAAGAATTACATAGTATTTACAGCACAGAAACAGGCCATTCGGCCCATGCCAGTGTTTATGCTCCTCCCGCCCCTCTTCATCCCACACCATCAGCATATCCTTCTACTCCTTTCTCTCTCTCGTGTGTTGATTGAGCTTCCCCTTAAATGCATCTATGCTATTTGTCTCAATAATCAACATAACAAAAGATAGCTCGGCCCTTCAAGGGCGTAAAGTCTTAATAGCTATAAATTTGGAGATCAGTTAGAGGTTGATTGCTGTTAGTGATGGGAATAGGCACATCGTCAGGTGAGACATTAAACTGAGGTCCCGTCTGCTCTCTCAGGTGGACGTAAAAGATCCCACGGCACTATTTTGAAGAATACCAGGGGAGTTCTCCCCGGGGTCCTGGGCCAATATTTATCCCACAGCATCACTAAAAACAGATTATCTGGTCATTAACACATTGCTGTTTGTGGGAGCTTTCTGTGTGCAAGTTTGCTGCCATGTTTCCCACATTACAACAGTGACTACACTCAAAGTACTTTATTGGCTGTGAAGCGCTTTGAGATGTTCGGTGGTCGTGAAAGGCGCTATATAAATCCAAGTCCTTCTTTCAACTACTCCCTGTAGTCGCGAGTTCCACATTCCCATTGTTGTAACACAGGGAAACACAGCAAGATCCCACAGACAGCAATCTCTCTGGGTAAACAATACATTTAAACATATTACACGCTTACCAAAAAAGTGAATTTAGTTGAAGTCCAATATGCTGAATCGTAACAAAAACAGTCAATGGTCTGAACAAAACTGACTGAAATCAAATTGAGAATCACAGCAGCAACTGAAGGACCAAGTTCAAAGACGAATAGAAGTATAATTAACGTTGACTTGAGGCAGTACTCCGTGCAGAAATATTAAACTGTTTGGGTAATGGCAGCTAACAGGATCATCGCTGAGCCTGACTGGCCACATTCCTGCAGGTTTTATCGGATGATCTCCTACTGCCAAACACCCTGTCAAACATCCTTGTCTACCTCCAATCTCCCAATATTTTAATAACTAAGAAACAAAAGTCTTCAAAGAAAATGAAAAAAAAACAAGCGTTTTTAATGTCCCTGTAAATTTTCTACTTGTGTTTGTAGGAGCAGCGTCTGGGAGATTGATCACACATTCCTGAAGACTCCGGGGCAAGCCTGGAGGGTTGGCACCCCGAGGGCTGATTCTGGCAGCATTTCTTCAGATTGGCAAATACTTGGATCTTCTCATTATCTCAACATCCTTTCCAGATTATTTCAAGGTAAGAAACGAACTAACTTGCATTTCTATAGCGCCTTTCACGACTACCGGACGTCCCAAAGCGCTTCACAGTCAATGAAGTACTTTTTGAAGTGTAGTCACTGTTGTAATGTGGGAAATGCGGCAGCTAATTGCGCACAGCAAGCTCCCACAAACAGCAATGTGATAATCTGTTTTTTGTGTTATGTTGATTGAGGGATAAATATTGACCCCAGGACACCAGGGTGCACTCCCCTGCTCTTCATCAAACTAGTGCCATGGGATCTTTTATGTTCACCTGAGAGAGCAGTACCTCGGATTAACATATCATCTGAAAGTTGGCACCTCCGGCAGTAGTACCTCAAACAGCAGCACCACAACATGTAGATGGGGCCTCGGCCAATTGTCTCAATGTAGGGCCGTACCTCGGCATATGTTAGTTCAGCTCTTGGAGCGAGGCCTGAACCACAACCTTCAGACTCGCCATGGAGAGACGGTTACCAACTGTGCTGAACTGACAGCATTGCAAAAATTAAACTTAAAGATTCCCATTAAATCAATTAATTAAAAAAAAATATGCATGCAATGACCGACCCCCCACATCAACCTGGGTGACTAGGATCTCCTGTTAGACAGATTGTCGGACAAGAAGATGTGACAACTTCAGTGGTGGTCCTTCAACAAATCTCTCAACACCAACAACTTGTATTTATGTTGCACATTTAACATAGTAAAAAGGTCCCAAGGCGTTTTACAGGAGCGTCTTTACTTTACATAATGCATTTAAGGAGAGGTTAGACAAGCAAATGAGGGAGAAGGGAATAGAGGGAGAAGGGAATAGAGGATTATAGTGATAGATTTAGATGAGGAAAGACGGGAGGAGGCTCGCGTGGAGCATAAATGCCGGCAGGACCTGGTTGTGCCAAATGGCCTATTTCTATGCAGTATATCCGATGTAATCCTATGTCATCAGACAAAAATCAACACCGAGCCACATCAGGAGATATCAGGGCAGATGACCAAAAGCTTGGACAAGGAGGGAGGATTTAAGGAGCGTCTTAAAAGGAGGAGAGAAAGAGAGACAGAGAGGTCTAAGGAGAGAATTCCAGAGCTTGGGGCCCAGGCAGCTGGAAGGCACGGCTGCCAATGATGAGGTGAAAGGACTGGGGGATGCACAAGAAGCCAGAATTGGAGAAATGCAGAGATCTCGGAGGGTTGTAGGGCTGGAGGAAATTAGCGAGATAGAAAAGGGCGAGACCACGGAGGGATTTCAACACAAGGATGGGATGTTGCGTTGCAGGTGAGCCATGATCTAACTAAATGACAGAACAGGCTCGAGGGGTTGAATGGCCTCCTGTTCCTATGGGACCTCTGGAACTTGCCACGAAACCAAAACAATAAAGCCCATCAAGAATTACTTCAAACCTTGGCCAAAGTGATCGAGATGAGACTGAAATATCCAAGAGCTCAGAAATTGGTAGAATAGGCATAACTTCTGATTGCTTAAGAACTTTTTTTTTTAAAGTCACTTGGATTTAGGAGTTTGGGGTGATTTCTGTCTGCAATGTTTTCCTCTTTGACCTTTTAACCTGCAGCCAACAAATCGCAGGTCCCAGACTGCCACAAGGCCCTCCCCCACCCCGCCCCTCAAACCGCCATGCCCTACTCTTCCCTCCAATCTTCTCTCCCCCACCACAATACGTCACAGCATTCACGGAGCAACTCGCAACTTGTCATATCTCAAGACGGTGCAAGGCTGAGCTTTCAAACATCACGGTCATGAAATTCAAATTTATAAATGTTTTATATATACGTAGAATTACGGACAACCAGTTCTGGATGAGCAAACATTTTCTCCAATTAAATATTGGGAAGACCGAAGCCATTGTTTTCAGTCCCCGCCACAAACTCCATCCCTCTCCCCAACAGCTGTCTGATGCTGAACCAGACTGTTCACAACCTTGGTGTCATATTTGACCCTAAAATTAGCTTTCGACCACATGACTGCAGCATAACTAAGACTGCCTATTTCCACCTCTGTAACATCGCCCGTCTCCGCCCCTGCCTCAACTCATCCGCTGCTGAAACCCTCATCCGTGTCTTTGTTACCTCTAGACTTGACTATTCCAGTGCACTCCTGGCTGGCCTCCCACATTGTACCCTACGTAAACTAGAGGTGTTCCAAAACTCAGCAGCCCGTGTCCTAACTCGCACCACGTCCCACTCACCCATCACCCCTGTGCTCGCTGACCTACACTGGCTCCTGGTTAAACAACGCCTCAATTTCAAAATTCTCATCCTCGTTTACAAATCCCTCCATGGCCCTCATTCCTCCCTATCTCTGTAATCTCCTTCAGCCCCACAACTTCCCACCCCCCCCCCCCCACCCAGAGATGTCTTCACTCCTATTATAAATCGCTCAACCATTGGTGGCCGTGCCTTCTGTTGTTTGGGCCCCAAGCTCGGGAATCCCTAAACCTCTCCGCCTCTCTACCTCTCTTTTTTAATTCAAGATGCTCCTTAAAAACTACATCTTTGACCAAGCACCTTCCCTAATTTCTCCTTATGTGGCTCAGTGTAAACTTTTGTCTCACAATAATCCTGTGAAGCGCCTTGGGACGTTTCACTACATTCAAGGCACTATATAAATACAAGTTGTTGTTGTTTTTACAACACGGAAACAGTCCATTCGGCCCAACTTTCGTATGCTCCACACGAGCCTCCTCCCACCCTACTTTATCCCACCCTATCACCATAACCTTCTATTCCTTTCTCCCTCATGTGTTTATCTAGCTTCCCTTAAATGCATCTCTGCTATTCGCCTCAACCACTCCCTGTAGTAGCGAGTTCCACATTCTCACCCTTCTCTGGGTAAAGAAATTTCTCCTGAATTCCCTATTGGATTTATTAGTGACTATCTTGTATTTATGGCCCCTAGTTGTGGTCTCCCCCATAAATGGAAATAACTTCTCGAGGTCTACCCTATTGAACCTTTTCATAACTTTTAAAACCTCCATCAGGTCACCCCTCAGCCTGCTCTTTTCTAGAGAAAAAGACTCCAAGTCTGTTCAATCCTTTTGATAGTTATCACCTCTCAGTTCTGGTATCATCAATACAAATCCTAAGGGGGCTCAGAATTATGAGGGGTTTTGATAGAGTCAATAGGGAGAAACTGTATCCAGTGGCAGGAGGGTCAGTAACCAGAGGATACAGATTGAAGAAAATTGGCAAAAGAACCCGAGGGGAGATGAGGAGAAATATTTTTACGCAGCGAGTTGTGATCTGGAATGCGCTGCCTGAAAGGATGGCAGAAGCAGATTCAATAGTAACTTCCAAAAGGTAATTGGATACATACTTAAAGGGGAAACTTTTGGAAATGTTCTCTCTTAAATTGCTGGTTAATAAAATCCAAGGCTTGTGACATCCTGAGTTTTGTTTCTCCATGGGGCGAAAGGATAACGGTTTTAAAAATAAATAAGGGGGAAGGAACAGGAGGGAGTGGGATGAACTGGATAGCTCTTGCAAAGAGCCAGCACTGGTACAATGGGCCGAAAGGCTTCCTATGCTGTGTGATTCTATGAGCTGCGGTTGAGCCTATGTGTAACCCACTGAAAGAAATCTGCGGCTCCAGTCTTTACAATCACTCCTGCTTTTACAAGTAGTTGCAAATTCCACCTGAGCATTAATCAGTGAGCAGCGCTGATTTCTGCCAACACTTACTCTAGCACAAGTGAAGACCCACTCCCCTTTCTGACAGAAAAATTGCAGTTAAAGTGCAGCTGGAACACAGCATTTTCATCACCATAGTACCTTCCATGGCTGATCAGAGCCCTTGCATGGCCAGCATTTCCTGGTCGATCCAGACAAGTCACTTGGGACCAATTAATACCATCCACGAAAGCCTGAATCACTATCAATTAGGTGCAACTAACTACATCATCAACCATATTACTACAGAACAAGTCCACTGTGTCGCAATATATCTTGTCGGAGGCCAAGATCAAATGGATCAGCATCGACTCGAGTCAACTGCCAGAACAATTTCAGAGAATGATGACAGGACTAATACCTCAGCTATTACTAGGGCCCAAAGGAATTATAGGCAAACAGTGTTAATGGGCAAAGAATGAGGGCGGCCCACTGGGGCGAAATCAATAATTTCTTGATTTCTCAGAACTACCGTTTCACATTAGAAACGAGGACAACATCTGCAGCAAAAAACCCCAAACAGCAGAAATAACCTTTCCACAATGACTGTCCTTCCCCCTCCCCCGAACCCCCCAGTGAAAAATGGAACTCAGAACGTCACAAGTCTTTGGGTTTTATTACCCAGTGAAGAAAGAAAATTGTAAGCGATATTTCCTCTGAATGGATGGATTAAAATGGCAAGACAAACACAGCAAGATCTTTGTCTGAAGCTCCGCTCACAAACACCGGCTCTGGGTGGAGTTTCTCTCCCCAAGAACTCGCCAATTCAGGAAGAGAGATTCCCCCCCCCCCCAGACTGGTTTATTTCTTGGGAAGATGGAGTGTGGTATGCGGCGCTCAGTGACTGAGTAACGTCTTTTCACCGTAGGATCAACGCCTGCACTCGCGCCAAGGTGATGGAGAGAACGGAGAAACATCACATTTCTACAGTGCCTTTCACCACCTTGGGACATCCCAAAGAGCACCGACGGTCAATGAAGTGCTTTTGAAGTGTAGTCACCATTGTAATGTAGGGAAATGAGGCAAGCAATTGCGCGAAGCAAGCTCCCACAAACAGCAACCCGATTAATGGCCAGAAAATCTAGTGTTGGCTGAGGGATGAAATTTGGCCAGGAGATGTTGCCCTCCTGCGAAACAGCACCCGTGGGATCTTTTACATCCACCTGAAAGGGCGGACAGCAGCCTCGGTTTAACGTCTCACCCGAAAGAATGATGCCTTCCTTCTACCGTCAGCATTTATGGGTCCCGACACAAAACATTCAAAAATCGAGTCAGTACTTAACACCAAACTTCATATTTTCGGAAGAACCTTCTCTCTCAGGTTGTCCCACAGCACTGTATAGTCAATACATTATATTTGAAATATACAAGAATATAACAAGAATTAGGAGTAGGCCATATCGCCCCTTGAGCCTGCTCCACCATTCAATGTGGCTGATGTTTGACTTTAACTCCACTTTCACACCCGATCCCCATAATCCCTTGATCCCCGAAGTGTCCAAAAATCTATCGATCTCAGCCTTGAATATGCTCAACGACTGAGTATCTACAGCCCTTTGGGGTAGAGAATTCGACAGAACCTCTGAGTGAAGAAATTTCTCATCTCAGTCCTAAATGGCCGACCTCTTATTCTGAGACTGTGCCCTCTGGTTTTAGACACCCCAGCCAGGTGAAAACAACCTTTTAGCATCTACCCTGTCAATCCCCCTCAGAATATTATATTTTATTCTTCTAAACTCCAGAGAACATAGGCCCAGTCTACTCAAATCTCTCCTCGACGATAATCAGTCATAGTCACTGTTGCAATGCAGGCAAACATTGCAGTTAATTAGCACGCAGCAAGCTATTTTTGGAGGTATTAACGGAGGACAGATGTTGGCCGGGGGAGAACTCATCTCTTCTTCAAAATAGTGGTCGCGGGATCTTTTACGGCCACCCGAGAGAGCAGGCAGAACCTCGGTTTAATGTCTCACCTGCAAGATGCCACCCCCGACAGTGCAGCACTCCCTCACTAGGAGTGCCAGCCTAGATTTATGTTCTCAAGTCTCTGGAGTGGGACTTGAACCCACAACCTTCTGACTCAGAGGTGAGTGTGCTACCCGCTGAGCCACGGCTGATGCAAAGAAAATAAATGCAGATCAAAAAAAGACCATTACTGGCTTCATGTGGATAAATGTATTTTCATTTGGCGACCTCCCTCTCTGTGACACACTTAAATGCGGATAATTTAGAGGAGCGACGAATACGAGTCTCACTTTATCTCAGTGAGTTGTGTATTCGAGAATTTCAGTCCCAGTCCCACAGAAATCTGTGGGAGGGGGAAGGATGAGATTTCCCATGCCCTCTATACACACGACAAAATTGCAAATCCCTCTTTATACAGTAGGTGTTCACGGTTTCACTACAATTAACACTGAGGGAACTTTTCCCCCTCCAGGCGTGCTGTGTGAGAAGTAGAAAAAAAATACATTTTACAGAACAGAAAGACATTTCGGCCCAATGGGTCCGTGCCGGTGTTTATTTGCTCCACATGAGCCTCCTCCCACCCCTCTTCATCTCACCCCATCAACATATCCTTCGATTTCTTTCTCTCTCGTGTTTATCCAGCTTCCCCTTAAATGCTATTCACCTCAACCACTCCCTGTGGCAGCGAGTTCCACATTCTCACCACTCTCTGGGTAAAGAAGTTTCTCCTAAATTCCCTATTGGATTTATTAGTGACTATTATATTAATGGCCCCTAGTTCTGGTCTCCCCCACAAGTGGAAACATTTTCTTTAAGTCTATCTTATCAAACCCCTTCATAATCTTAAAGGCCTCTACAGGTCACCCCTCAGCCTGCTCTTTTCCGCAGAAAAGAGCCCCAGCCTGTTCAACCTTTCCTGGTAGTTCACGGTTCTGGTACCCTCCCTGCGAATAGTGTTTGCACCTCCAGCAATGCCCCAATATTGCTTTTATAAAACGGAGGCCAGAACTTCAAGTGTACGAGTGAGCATTTAAAAATATCGTACTGTGTATATTAAATACAAGCTGGGACATGCTGGCTCTAATTCACTGAGGCAGAAATATAAACACACAGCTAAATAGCCCTCAGCATAACCCTTTGAAAAGCATTAATGCTGAAGGTCCATTACTCTCTTGATTTCAGTAAGAGTGCTGACAGAATGAATGCCTGCGTGCGAGGATTTGCCACTGATATAACACAACCAACCAATGTGCAGCACAGAATGAAGTCCACGGTGATTTCACAATTAATAGAATTTTAAAGTTTTACTTTACCCAAATTCCCAACCCCCAAACCTGGATGCGTATCCTAACTTGCACTTAGTGGCTTATGGTCTACAGGGCTGTAGTGATACCCGCCCTCCTGTATGGCTCAGAGATGTGGACCATATACAGTAGACACCTCAAATCGTTGGAGAAATAACACCAACGAGATCCTGCAAAACTCCTGGGAGGACAGACGCACCAACGTCAGTGTACTTGATCAGGCCAACATCCCCAGCATCGAAGCACTAACCACACTCGACTAGCTCCGTTGGGCGGGCCACATTGTCCGCATGGCGGACACAAGACTCCCAAAGCAAGCGCTCTACTTGGAACTTCTACACGGCAAGCGAGCTCCAGGTGGGCAGAAGAAACATTTCAAGGACACCCTCAAAGCCTCCTTGATAAAGTGCAACATCCCCACCGACACCTGGGAATCCCTGGCCAAAGACTGCCCTAAGTGGAGGAAGGGCATCCGGGAGGGCGCTGAGCATCTCAAGTCTCGTCGCCGAGAGCATGCAGAAATTAAGTGCAGGCAGCGGAAGGAGCATGCGGCAAACCAGACTCCCCACCCACCCTTTCCTTCACTGACTATCTGCCCCACCTGTGACAGAGACTGTAATTCCTAAATTGGATTGTTCAGTCACCTGAGAACTCACTTTTAGAGTGGAGCAAGTCTTCCTCGATTTTGAGGGACTGCCTATGATGAGTCCTGTTCACCCATCACCCCCATGCTCACAGATCTACGTTGGCTCCTGGTTCCAATGCCTCAAAATTAATCTCATCCGTGTGTTCAAGTCCTTCCATGGCCCCGCCCCTCCCTATCTCTGGAACTTCCTCAAGCCTGACCACTGCCCCCAACCCCCCGCCCCCCCCCCCCCCACCCCCCCACCCAGAGATGTTTGCACTCCTCTAATTCTGTCCTCTTGTGCATACATTATAATTGGTCAACCATCGGTGGCCGTGCCTTCAGCTGCCTGGGCCCCAAGCTCTGCAACTCACTGCTTAAACCTCTCCGCCTCTCTATCCTCCTTAAAATCTAGCTCTTTGACTAAGCTTTTGGTCACCTGCCCTAATTTCTCTTGACGTGGTTCGGTGTCAATTTTTTAATCTCATAATACTCATGTGAAGCGCCTTGGGACGTTTCACTATGTTAAAGGCGCTATATAAATACAAATTGTTGTTATTGTTTTGGGGCAGAAGCACAAAATGAAGACTTGCATTTCTATAGCGCCTATCACGACCTCAGGACGTTTCAAAGCTCTTTACAGCCAATTAAGTACTTTTTGGGAGCGTAGTCACTGTTGCAATGTGCGAAACGCAGCAGCCAATTTGCGCACAGCAAGCTCCCACAAACAACAATGTGATAATGACCAGATAATCTGTTTTAAGAGATGTTGCTTGAGAGAAAAATATTGGCCAGAATTCTGGGAATAAATCACCTGCACTTTTGAAATAGTGCCATGGGATCTTTTACATCCATAGAGGGGGCAGACGGGGCTCGGTTTAGCATCTCATTCGAAAGACAGCATCTCCAACAGTGCAGCGCTCCCTCAGTACTGCACTGGGAGTGTCAGCCTAGATTTTGTGCTCAAGTCCCTGGAGTGGGACTTGAACCCACAACCTTCTGACTCGGAGGCGAGAGTGCTGCCCACTGAGCCACAGCTGACATGTCTTTAAAAAAAAAATTGGAATGCATCTTGCATAGTTGGTGTGTAACAATTATTATACACAGGCCTCCCTTTTGTGTATATAATCACTGATCAACATTACTCATTTTTTTTTTTACATACTGGAAACTGATGAAAAACAAATGTGCTTCCATTTACCAGGGCCCCTTTCTGGCTTGGTTAAGGTATTCAAGGGAAAATGGTGTGGAGATACAGATCTGCCAAGATCTAACTGAACGGCACAACTGATCCGAGGAGCTGAATGGTCTCCTCGTGTTCTTATTTCACTGCAACCAAATCTGGTTGAGATGGGAATTAAACACTTTCAACTTGCAAGAAAGTTCATCTATAATGTCAAGCCTAGGTTAAAATTCAGTCGGCATCATGTAAAACTGCACAGAAACTTCAGGACTGATGCAGGAGAGCTTCAAAGTCAGTTGAAATCCCAAACTCCGCGCCCTCCACCGCCTAAAAGGACAAGGGCAGCAGGCACATGGGAACACCACCACCTCCAAGTCTCCCGAGTCTCACACACATTATCCCAACTTGTAAATTCATCGGCCGTTCCTACATCATCGCTGGGTCAAAATCCTGGAACTCCCTTCCTAACAACACTGTGGGTGCAATCTTCACCACACGGACTTGCATAGAATTTACAGCACAGAAAACAGGCCATTCGGCCCAACTGGTCCGTGCCAGTGTTTATGCTCCACACGAGCTTCCTCCCACCCCTCTTCATCTCACCCCATCAACATATCCTTCTATTCCTTTCTGCCTCATGTATTCTCTGGCTTCCCCCATGCTATCTGGCTCAACCACTCGCTGTGGTCGAGAGTTAAAGCGGTTCAAGAATGCAGCTCTCCATCACCTACTCGGGGTAACTGGGGATGGCCAATAATTGCCAGTCATGCCCACATCCCGAGAATGAATTATAAAAAAAGTTTTAAAATGGGTTATAGATACACAAATCACAAGGTAGTGATGCAGGTTAATAAGGTCATGAAAAAGCAATTAAAGAACTGGTGTTCATATCTAGAGGGATAGAATTGAAAAGCAGAGAATTTAGACAGGGTAGATGGAAATAAATTGTTCCCATTGGTGGAAGGGTCGCGAACCAGTGAACACAGATTTAAGGTGATTGGAAAAAGAACCGAAGGCGACATGGGGGAAAACTTTTCTTTTACGCAGCAAGTGGTTAGGATCTGGAATGCGCTGCCTGAAAGGGTGGTGGAGGCAGACTCAATCGTGGCTTTCAAAAGGGAATTGGATAATTAGCTGAAAGAAAAAAATTTGCAGGGCTATGGGGAAAGGACAGGGGAGCGGGACTGGCTGAAGTGCTCTTGCAGAGAGCTGGCACAGGCTCGATGGGCCGAATGGTCTCCTTCTGTTCGATGATTCTTTGATTAAGTTAAGCTTGTATAGAACCCTGGTCAGACCACACTTGGAGTTACTGTGCACAGTTCTGGTTTCCATGTTTGAAAAGGATATAGAGGCACTGGAGAACGTACAAAAAAGATTTAGAAGAACGAAACCAGAACTGAGAGGTTATACATAATCAAGACAGGCTGAACAGGCTGGGGCTCTTTTCTCTAGAAAAGTGCAGGCTGAGGGATGACCTGTTGGACATTTAATATTGTGAAAGGGTTTGATAGGGTAGATAAAGAGAAAATGTTTCCATTTGTGGGGGAGACCAGAACTAGGAGCCAGAAATGTAAGATAGTCACTAATAAATCCAGTAGGGAATTCAGGAGAAACTTCTTGGAACTTGCTACCACAAGGAGTGGTTGAGGCGAACAGCAAGAGATGCATTTAAGGGGAAGCTGGATAAACACACGAGGGAGAAAGGAATAGACGGTTATGTTGATGGGGTGAGATGAAGAGGGGTGGGAGTCTGGTGTGGAGCACAAACACCGGCACAGACCTGGTGGGCCAAATGGCCTGTTTCCGTGCTGTAAATTTTATGCAAAGTGTGCTCAGTAATGAAACAGTTAACTGGTTGGTCTCCCGAGGTACCAGCTGAAAGCACAGCTCAGTACAGCAGGAGCCTATGTAAATGGTGTAATCTGAAACCAGCCCACGCACTCTCTCAGAGAACTTTACACTCTATTTCACTCCCGGACACACCCTAACTGCTCAATTTTAAAAAATCAAAATGGTGGCCAGCAGGATCGGAGTTTGAATGACATTTATTACGGAGACCCACACAAAAAGCAGTCATCGTACGAAAAAAACTAAGTCTTAATAACCAGTGACGAAACAGCTCGGATTGAGAGGGGAAAACACCACCACAGTATAACTGATCTGCACAGCACTTTGAATATTATAACAGCTTACATCAAATGGCATAAATTCAAATTCTGACCTCTAGCCCCCGCCCCACGTTTACACAGATTGCATTTCAAGACCCCTTCCTCTACTCTCCTGCTCTTTATCCCCTTCCCCCTTTCCCTCCTCCTCCTCTTTGCCAGGACAGAGTGTGTACATTGAATGTGTAATCTCACTGGGACAACACCGGATGACATGCTACAAACGGCTATTTTATAAATGGTACAGGATTTGTCGCTCATTTTTGCCCAGGGATGGAGCCAGTACACACAGCCTTGGAACGCCATCAATTACATAGCTACATCTTGAACCCAGAATATGCACAATTCCAGACACACAGTCAGGACGGAAACAAAGTCATTTTGATCTTAATCTTTATAAATCACTGCTTAGGCCTCTGTTGGAGTGGTATGTTCAATTCTGGGCACCGCACTTTAGGAAGGATGTCAAGGCTTTGGAGAGGGTGCAGCGGAGGTTTGCTAGATTGGTGCCAGGGACTTGAGTTATGTGGATAGTCTGGAGAGGTTGGGGTTGTTCTCCATAGAGCAGAGAAGGTTAAGAGGATATTTGATTGAAGTGTTCAAAATCATGAAGAGTTTTGATAGAGTAAGTAAGGAGAAACTGTTCCTATTGGCAGAAGGGTCGGTAACCAGAGGGCGCAGATTTAAAATAATTGGCAAAAGAATCAGAGGTGACATAAGGAGCAGGAGTTAGCCATTCAATGAGATCATGGCTGATCTTCTACCTCAACTTTCCTGCACTATCTCCATATCCCTTAATATCCAAAAATCTATCGACCTCTGTCTTGAATATAGAAACATAGAAAATAGGTGCAGGAGTAGGCCATTCGGCCCTTCTAGCCTGCACCGCCATTCAATGAGTTCATGGCTGAACATTCAACTTCAGTACCCCTTTCCTGCTTTCTCGCCATACCCCTTGATCCCCCTAGTAGTAAGGACCTCATCTAACTCCTTTTTGAATATATTTAGTGAATTGGCCTCAACAACTTTCTGTGGGAGAGAATTCCACAGGTTCACCACTCTCTGGGTGAAGAAGTTCCTCCGCATCTCGGTCCTAAATGGCTTACCCCTTATCCTTAGACTATGACCTCTGGTTCTGGACTTCCCCAACATTGGGAACATTCTTCCTGCATCTAACCTGTCTAACCTCGTCAGAATTTTAAATGTTTCTATGAGGTCCCCTCTCATTCTTCTGAACTCCAGTGAATACAAGCCCAGTTGATCCAGTCTTTCTTGATAGGTCAGTCCCGCCATCCCGGGAATCAGTCTGGTGAACCTTCGCTGCACTCCCTCAATAGCAAGAATGTCCTTCCTCAGGTTAGGAGACCAAAACTGTACACAATACTCCAGGTGTGGCCTCACCAATGCTCTGTACAACTGTAGCAACACCTTCCTGCCCCTGTACTCAAATCCCCTTGCTTTCTTAACCGCCTGCTGCACCTGCATGCCAACCTTCAATGACTGATGTACCACGACACCCAGGTCTCTTTGCACCTCCCCTTTTCCTAATCTGTCACCATTCAGATAATAGTCTGTCTCTCTGTTTTTACCACCAAAGTGGATAACCTCACATTTATCCACATTATACTTCATCTGCCATGCATTTGCCCACTCACCTAACCTATCCAAGTCACTCTGCAGCCTCACAGCATCCACCTCGCAGCTCACACTGCCACCCAACTTAGTGTCATCCGCAAATTTGGAGATACTACATTTAATCCCCTCATCTAAATCATTAATGTACAGTGTAAACAGCTGGGGCCCCAGCACAGAACCTTACGGTACCCCACTAGTCACTGCCTGCCATTCTGAAAAGTACCCATTTACTCCTACTCTTTGCTTCCTGTCTGACAACCAGTTCTCAATCCATGTCAGCACACTACCCCCAATCCCATGTGCTTTAACTTTGCACATCAATCTCTTGTGTGGGACCTTGTCGAACGCCTTCTGAAAGTCCAAATATACCACATCAACTGGTTCTCCCTTGTCCACTCCACTGGAAACATCCTCAAAAAATTCCAGAAGATTTGTCAAGCATGATTTCCCTTTCACAAATCCATGCTGACTTGGACCTATTCATGTCACCGCTTTCCAAATGCACTGCTATGACATCCTTAATAATTGATTCCATCATTTTACCCACTACCGATGTCAGGCTGACCGGTCTATAATTCCCTGTTTTCTCTCTCCCTCCTTTTTTAAAAAGTGGGGTTACATTGGCTACCCTCCACTCTATAGGAACTGATCCAGAGTCAATGGAATGTTGGAAAATGACTGTCAATGCATCCACTATTTCCAAGGCCACCTCCTTAAGTACTCTGGGATGCAGTCCATCAGGCCCTGGGGATTTATCGGCCTTCAATCCCATCAATTTCCCCAACACAATTTCCCGGCTAATAAGAATTTCCCTCAGTTCCTCCTCCTTACTAGACCCCCCGACCCCTTTTATAACCGGAAGGTTGTTTGTGTCCTCCTTTGTGAATACCGAACCAAAGTACTTGTTCAATTGGTCCGCCATTTCTCAACGATTGAACTTTCACAGCCCTCTGGGGTAGAGAATTCCAAAGATTCACCACCCTCTGAGTGAGGAAATTTCTCCTCATCTCGGTCATAAATGGCCGACCCCTTATTCTGAGACTGTGACCCCTGGTTCTAGACTCCCCAGCCAGGGGAAACATCCTCCCTGCATCTACCCTGTCAAGCCCTACAAGAATTTTGTATGTTTCAATGAGATCACCTCTCATTCTTCTAAACTCTAGGGAATATAGGCCTAGTCTACTCAATCTCTCCTCATAGGACAATCCCACCTATCCCAAGAATCAGTCTGGTGAACCTTCGTTGCACTCTCTCTATGGCAAGTATATCCTTCCTTAGGACCAAAACTGTGCACAACACTCCAGGACATGAGGAAACATTTTACACTGAGTTGTGATCTGGAATGGTAGTGGAAGCAGATTCAATAGAACTTTCAAAAGAGAATTGGATAAATATTTGGAAGGGAACAATATTTGCAGGGCTGTAGGGAAAGAGCAGGGGGAGTGCGATTAATTGGATCGCTCTTTCAACGAGCCGGCACACGCACGATGGGCAAAAGAGCCTCCTTAAGTGCTCTATCATTCTATAATCTGGTTGGAGAAAGGAGTTTCCAAGCCAAATCCTCAAAATTTCTGTTCACTTTCAATTGAACTCCAGGTTGCCTCTTGTTAAAGGGAATTCTTGTGAATGAAAATGTAATTGAGCGTAATTTCCCCCATTCCCTTTGCTATGGATATATAAACAAACTCATTAGGATCAACTATTAATGATGCATTCATCAGACCAGACATTGTTTTTTTTTTTAAAGCCAATCTCCCCTTCATGGTCTACAGGGCTGTAGTAATACCCGCCCTCCTGTATGTCTCAGAGACATGGACTATATACAATACACCTCAAGTCACTAGAGAAATACCACCAACAATGCCCCCACAAATCTTCTGGGAGGACAGACGCACCAACATCAGCGTCCTCGACCAGGCCAACATCCCCAGCACTGACCACACTTGATCAGCTCTGCTGGGCAGACCACATAGTTCGCATGCCAGACACGAAACTCCCAAAGCAAGCACTCTACTCGGAACTCCTTCATGGCAAATGAGCCAAAGGTGGGCAGAGGAAACATTACAAGGACACCCTCAAAGCCTCCCTTATAAAGTGTAACATCCCCACTGACACCTAGGGGTCCCTGGCCAAAGACCGCCCTAAGTGGAGGAAGTGCATCCGGGAGGGCGCTGAACACCTCGAGTCTCATCGCCGAGAGCATGCAGAAATCAAGCGCAGGCAGCAGAAGGAGCATGCAGCACCCTTTTCTTCAATGAGTATCTGTCCCACCTGTGACAGGGACTGTGGTTCTCACATTGGACCTGTTCAGCCACCTAAGGACTCATTTTAAGAGTGGAAGCAAGTCTTCCTCGATTCCGAGGGACTGCCTATGATGATGATGAATCAAATGAAAAAAGAAAATGCAGAACTCTCCAACCTACTTCTCACCATAGCTAAAAGAGATTTGAGCACATAATCCAGGCCGACACTCCCAGTGCAGTGCTGAGGGAACGCTGCACTGTCGGAGGTGCCGTTTATCAGATGAGACGTTAAACCGAAGCCCCGTCTGCCCTCAGGTGGACGTTGAAGATCCCACGGTACTATTTCAAAGAAGAGCAGGGGGAGTTCTCCACGGTGCCCTGGCCCAATATTTATCCCTCAATCAACATAACAAAAAAAGGATTATCCAGGTCATCATCACATTGCTGTTCGTGAGTAAATTGGCCGGCATGTTTCCTGCATTATAACAGTGACTACTCTTCAAAAGTACTTCACTGGCTGTGAAGTTCTTTAGGATGTGCCGAGATCGTGAAAAGCGTGAAAGAAATCTAAGTCTTTCTTTTCCAAAATGAAAAATGGGCCTGAATCACACAGCACTCAATCAACCCCACCACAACGCCTCAAAAAACAAAAAAACTCAGCGAATGTTTGGCTCGTGACGTGTAAACACTGAACGTCCAGTCAAAATTCCGCAGAAATAAAGCTGAGGGGCAGAGACTGATTCAGAATTTCTGGGGCCCAGGGTGCCAAGATCGGTCGTGGCCCTTCTGCAATCTTTCTGTTCCCTTTCCCCTCACCGTCCTCCCGGCCCCCACACACACACACGCCTCCCTAGTCCCACCCTATCATCAGAACACAAAGCCTTCGGGACATCCTGAGGTTATGAAAGGTGTCATAGAAAAGTCTTTCTTGCTACTCAACAACAACATGCATTTATATAGAGCCTTTAAAGTAGTAAAACATTACAAGGTGCTTCATGAGAGATTATCTAACAAATTTTGACACCGTTACACACAGGCAGATATTAGAATTAACAAAAATTGGGTCAACAAAGGTAGGTTTTAAGGAGCGTCTTAAAAAGGCATACGGAATACTTGCCTTTATTAGCCGAGGCATAGAATACAAGAGCAGGGAAGTTATGCTTGAACTGTATAAAACACTGGCTAGGCCACAGCTAGAGTACTGCGTGTAGTTCGGTCACATTACAGGAAAGATGTGATTGCACTAGAGAGGGTACAGAGATTTACAAGGATGTTGCCTGGACTGGAGAATTTTAGCTATGAGGAAAGGGCTGAGGTTGTTTCCCTTGGAACAGAGGAGGCTGAGGGGAGACCAATTGAGGTGTGTAAAATTATCAGGGGCCTGGATAGAGTGGATAGGAAGGGTCTATTTCTCTTAGCAGAGGAGTCAACAACCAGGGGATATAGATTTAAAGTAATTGGTAGGAGGTTTAGAGGGGATTTGAGGGGAAATGTCTTCACCCAGAAGGTGGTGGGGGTCTGGAACTCACTGCCTGAAAGGGTGGTAGAGGCAGAAACCCTCACCACATTTGAAAAGTACTTGGATGTGCACTTGAAGTGCCGTAACCTACAGGGCTACGGACCTAGTGCTGGAAAGTGGGATTAGGCTGGATAGCTCTTTGTCGGTCGGCAGGGACACAATGGGCCGAAATGGCCTCCTCCTGTGTCATAATTTTCTATGATTCTATGATTTCTATGAAAGGAGGAGAGAGGTGTGGAGGGGTTTAGGGAAGGAATTCCAGAGTAATGGGGCCCAGGCAACTGAAGGTCCCCAGCACACCACCCACCTTGACCAATGGAAGGACAGACCCAGTTCGGACTGGGATACCGCCAGTGTTTGCTGTAAGGTTCGCGGCCGCGCGCTGCCCCAGGGAGCCCGGCATTTCAATGTTACAACGGTGCATACGCGTTGTTTTAAATGGCCCAAGCAGACCCGCACAGGGAACATGGGACACCACTATTCACAGAACTTATTAACGACTTAGATGACGGGATAGAAAGTCATATGTTCAAATTTGCCTTTGATACGCAGTATTGTAGGCAGTGTCGACGAAAGCATAAAATTCCAAAGGGATAGCGACAGATTAAGTGAATGGATAAAACTGTGGCAAATGGATTTCAATGTAAACAAATGTGAGGTTTTCCACTTTGGACCTAAAAAGATAGAACAGGGTATTTTCTAAATGGTGAAAAGCTAAAAACAGTGGATGTCCAAAGAGACTTGGGGGTTCAGGTACATAGATTTTAAACTGTCATGAACAGGTACAGAAAATAATCAAACAGGCAAATGGAATGCTGGCCTTTATATCTAGAGAACTAGAATACAAGGGGGTAGACGTTATGCTGCAGTTATACAAAGCCCTGGTTAGACCACACCTGGAGTACTGAGAGCAGTTCTGAGCACCACACCTTAGGGAGGATATATTGGCCTTGGAGGGACTAATATATCCTTCATAGGTTTACCAAAGTGATACCCGGACTCCAAGGGTTAAGTTACAGGGAGAGATTACACAAATTAGGGTTGGATTCCCTAGAATTTAGAAGGTTAAGAAGTGATCTGATTGACGTTTTCAGGATATTAAGGGGAACAGATAGGGTAGATAGAGAGAAACTATTTCCATTGGTTGGGGATTCTAGGACCGGGGGCATAGTCTAAAAATTAGAGCCAGGTCTTTCAGGAGTGAAGTTAGTAAACACTTCTATACACAAAGGGTGGTAGAGGTTTGGAACTCTCTTCCGCAAACAGCAATTGATGCTGGGGGTCAATTGTTAATTTTAAATCTGCGATTGATAGATTTCTGTTAACCACAGGTATTGAGGGATATGGGCTAAAGGTGGTTATATGGAGTTAGGATGCAGATCAGTCATGATCTCATTGAAGGGCGGAATAGACTCGAGGGGCTGAATGGTCTCCTCCTTTTCCTACGTTCCATTGAGGCTGCAGTTTCTGCAATCCACCAGCAGGGGACGCCACAGGTGAATCATTTCCCCAACACTGCCACTGCCACTCCCACCGCCCGCCCGCCCGCCTGCCGCCCGCCGCCCTCCCCCCCCCCCCTCAAATCTCCACTCTACCCAGATGGCTGACCCCAAGTGACCATCAAAGACAGACGCAGACTTGGATCCCCCAGTCACGCGCTCAGCTGGCAGGAATCAAAAAGAAAAACTTGCATTTATACAGCACATTTCACGACCACCGTATGTCCCAATGTGCTTTACATCCAATGAACTACTTTTGGAGTGTAGTCACTATTGTAATGTAGGAAATGCGCACAGCAAGCTCCCACAATGTGATAATTACCAGATCATCTGTTTTTTTGTTATGTTGATTGAGGATAAATATTGGACCCAGGACACCGGGGATAACTTCCCTGATCATCTTCGAAATAGTGCCATGGGATCTTTTACGTCATGTGAGAGCGCAAACTGGGCCTTGGTGTAACGTCTCATCCGAAAGATGGTACCTCCGACCGTGCAGCCTATATTTTTTTGCTCAAGTCTCTGGAGTGGGGCTTGAACCCACAACTTTCTGACTCAAGAGGCGAGTGTGCTGCCCACTGAGCCACAGCTGACGAGAGGTCTTCCAAGTACTGAAAATGCCACGTTAGTCCTTTACCACTTTCATAGGGGATGGACAGCGGCGACATTCTCGATTGTGCTGCTCTCGGATCCTGAATGGGAACAACACGGCGAAGACATAACTCGTGTGAAAACGCTCTGAAGCTTGCGGAACCAATTCATTAATAAGTAAGAAGCTATCTAAAGTTACTTGCTGAAGCAAGACCAAAACCCCATACCAATCAATTAACGTGTAATACATAAATGCAGAAATAGTTTGCAGATGGTGCAATCCATCAGCCCTAAGGGTGAAGGTACCATTACTCACACTAGGCTGGGTTGACATTACCAATTCACTAATCATTTGTTCAGTGACTCTTCATTTCTACGACTTCCCTCGTCAAACTTGCAACAGGCACTGTTCCAAAGCATTCCCTCAGAAATGGTTTCTACAGCACAGCTTCAGTCTGGCCAAGAGTGAATCTTTGCAACGGTGGCTTAACCCCGCTCACTTTCAATGAGGTCATTTTGTGCGCAATCTCCGATCCAGCCCTACACAACAGTGCCTCCTCCTCTTCATTCATTGATTGATTGATTGATTGATTGATTGATTGATTGATTGATGTCGACCTTTTATATGGAAAAACCGCACGCCTGCGCGGGAACTTGAATGGGCGGCGCACCCAGAACAAAATTAGAAAGAAAAGACTTGCATTTATATAGCGCCTTTCATGGCCACCGGACGTTTCAAAGCGCTTTACAGCCAATCAAGTACTTTTTGGAGTGTAGTCTCTGTTGTGATGTGGGAAACGCAGCAGCCAATTTGCGCACAGCAAGCTCCCACAAACAGCAATGTGATAATGACGAGATAATCTGTTTTTTTGTTATGTTGATTGAGGTATAAATATTGGCCCCGGGACACTGGGGATAACTCCCCTGCTCTTCTTCAAAATAGTGCCATGGGATCTTTTACTTCCACCTGAGGGGGCAGACGGGGCCTTGGTTGAACGTCTCATCTGAAAAACGGCACCAGTGACAGTGCAGCGCTCCCTCAGCACTGCACTGGGAGTGTCAGCTTAGACTTGTGCGCTCAAGTCCCTGGAGGGAACACTGGTCCCAAGGCGCTTCACAGGAGCGATTATTGAACAAAATCTGACGTGCACAAGTTAACTGCTGCGTTTCCTACATTACAACAGTGACTACAGCCAATGATGTGCTTTTTGAAGAGTGGTCACTGTGGTAACAATGCAGGGAAACGCGGCAGGCAGCTCACCTCCCCCAGGAGATCACATGGTCTCGGGTGGGGTGGGGAGTCTACATATTGCGGTGGACAAGGCATTGCAGTTGCGTGGGACACACTGGATGGACCAGAGGTACTTTTCACTCTTTGTACACTCGTAGGTTTCATTTAAACTGTCCTTGTAGAAGTCTACAAGTATTTAGATTGATCAAGATCACTATAGTTCTCTACAAACTACTAACAGACCAAATAAATCATCGGCCGCAATGTATGTACCAGAGGAGATGCAATGGAAAATCGTCATGATGAGAATTCATTGTTTTTGGTCCCCATCACAAACTCCGTTCCCTAGCCACTGACTCCATCCCTCTCCCTAACTCCTGTCTTAGGCTGAACCAGACTGTTCACAACCTTCATGTCATATGACCCCGAAATGAGCTTCCGACCACATATCCGCAGCATAACTAAGACCATCTATTTTCACCTCCGTAACATCGCCCGTCTCCGCCCTTGACTCAGCTCATCCGCTACTGAAGCTCTCATCCATGCCTTTATTAGCTCTAGACTTGACTATTCCAACGCACTCCTAGCTGTCCTCCCACATTTTATCCTACGTAAACTAGAGGTGGTCCAAAACTCGGCTGCCCATGTCCTAACTTGCACCAAGTCCCGCTCACCCATCACCCCCGTGCTCGCTGACCTACATTGGCTCCCGGTTAAGCAATGCCTCGATTTCAAAATTCTCATCCGTGTTTACAAATCCCTCCATGGCCTTGCCCCTCCCTATCTCTAATCTCCTCCAGCACCACAACCCCCCTTTGAGATGTCTGTGCTCCTCTAATTCTGCCCTCTTCAGCCAATTTGCGCACAGCAAGCTCCCACAAACAGCAATGTGACAATGACCAGATCATCTGTTTTAATGATGTTGATTGAAGAATAAATATTGGCCCCAGGACACTGGGGATAACGCCCCTGCTCTTCTTCGAAATAGTGCCATGGGATCTTTTACGTCCACCTGAGGGGGCAGACGGGGCCTCGGTTTTAACTTCTCATCTGAAAGGCGGCACCTCCGACAGTGCAGCGCTCTCTCAGCACTGCACTGGGAGTATCAGTCTAGATTTTTGTGCTGAAGTCACTGGAGTGGGACTTGAACCCATGACTTCCTGACTTGGAGGCGAGGGTGCTAACCTGATTCATGCCGGTGTTTATGCCCCACACGAGCCTCCTCCCAGCCCTCTTCATCTCACCCCATCAGCATATCCTCCAGTACCTTTCTCCCTTGTGTGTTTATCCAGCTTCCCCTTAAATGCATCTATGCTATTCGCCTCAACCAATCTCTGTGGTAGCGAGTTCCACATTCTCACCACTCCCTGGGGGAAAAGACTACATCCGACATTGAGCACATTACATGCTTACAAAAAAAAAATTCAGTTGAAGTCCTCCCAAATTTTTGTTGCAGATTGCTGAGCACCTCATCGACGGGTTTTGCGAGGCAAAGAATTATCCCGGTTTCTATAAAATGCAATAACCAGCTAACTGTGGTCTCTTCAAAGCCTTTGTCTGGTTAAAAGGATTCCATAATTTACAGCATGAAAGAGACCGTTTTAATCGACCAAACCGAACTGAAACTTCAAATGCAAATCCTTGTGTACAACATCCCTCCCTGCCAGAGCCTCTGGATCCATTCCAGGAGACCAAACAGTTACAGTATGGAGAAAGCCAATTGAGCAAGAACTTGCCCTTGTTTTTATCCTAATTATCAGAACAGATTTTGGGTTTTTTTTTGCCCTTCTCGTTCTTATTTTTGTAAATGTAGCTGCGAAGTCTGCAGGCGGGGGACGTTCTCTGATGAACGTTCCGGAATCTGCTTTCTGCGTCCCACTATCGAAGCGCCCGCGCGATTTGCTAACGAGAAAACCTTTTTTTTTATAAACTTCTCAGCCGACGGGCTAAGAACTGCAGAGTGAGGTTGAAAACCAGAGGGAGAAAGGGAAGAAAGCACACAAACCCGCCTTCAGGTAAACAGCAAGATAAGCAGAGAGAGAGAGAGAGAGAGAAAAAGAGAGAGAAAAAAGAGAGAAAGAAAAATAAGACATTGTTTTGGATTAGGAAATCGTTGCCACAGAAACAGTTGATAATTAACTACATTCAGCCGGCAGCAGAGCAGGACAAAAGCAAGACGGCCAAAGCAGGCGGGAGCTCAGAGTGTGTGCTGCACAACATCTTATGCAATCTGCCATTCTCTGACAACAGAGTCTTGGCTAAGATTGCAGAACATGCCACGAGAATGGAACCGGGGATCACGCGACAGACCGACTTTTTAGGGGGTGCTGGTGGGGCAGAGGGGTGTGGGAGAGAAATGAATGCAAGCCTGGACAGTTGTCGCTGCAAGATCCTGAAAATCCCCTGGGGAGACAGACACACCAACGTTAGTGTTCTTGTTCAGGCCAACATCCCCAGCATTGAAGCACTGACCACACTCAATCAGCTCCATTGGGTGGGCCACATTGTTTGCATGCCTGACACAGGACTCCCAAAGCAAGCGCTCTACTCAGAACTCCTACACGGCAAGCGAGCCCCAGGTGGGCAGAGGAAACGTTTCAAGGACATCCACAAAGCCTCCTTGATAAAGTGCAATATCCCCACCGACACCTGGAAGTCCCTGGCCAAAGACTGCCCTAAGTGGAGGAGGAGCACCTCGAGTCTCGTCGCCGAGAGCATGTAGAAAACAAGCGCAGGCAGCGGAAGGAGCGTGCGGCAAACCAGACTCCCCCCCCACCCTTTCCTTCAACCACTGTCTGTCTCACCTGTGACAGAGACTGTAATTCCCGTATTGGACTGTACAGTCACCTGAGAACTCACTTTCAGAGTGGAAGCAAGTCTTCCTAGATTTCGAGGGACTACCTATGATGGGCAGTCCATCAGTGAGAGATTCAGTACAACCCCCAAGGTCAGCGAGTTACACAGAATGTACAGCACAGAAACAGGCCATTCAGCCCAATTGCTCCGTGCCGGTGTTTATGCTCCACATGAGCCTCCTCCCACCCCTCTTAATCTCACCCCATCAGCATATCCTTCTATGCCTTTCTTCCTCGTGTGTTTTACATCGGATATGCAGCACAGGCCATGCCGGTGTTTATGCTCCACTCAAGCCTCCTCCCGTCTTTCCTCATCTAACTCCATCAGCATAACCCTCTGTTCCCTTCTCCCTCATGTGCTTATCTAGCCTCCCCTTAAACTCATCTATACTATTCGCCTCCACCACTCCCTGTGGTAGCGAGTTCCACATTCTCACCACTCTGGGGAAAGAAGTTACTTCTGAATTCCCGATTGGGTTCTTGGTAACTATCTTATATTGATGGCCTCTAATATCTACATAAAAACGTAAGAAATAGGAGCAGGAGTAGGTAAATTGGCCCCTCGAACCTACTCCGCCATTCAATATCATGGCTGATCTGATCTTGGCCTCAACTCCATTTCCCTGCCCGCTCCCCATAATCCTTGACTCCATTATTGTCAAAAATCTGTCTATCTCCACCATAAATATATTCACTAACTAAGTCTCCACAGCTCTCTGGGACAGAGAATTCCAAAGATTCACGACTCTCCGAGAGAAGAAGTTCCTCATGTCCGCCTTAAATGGACGACCACTTATTCTGAAACTATGCCCCCTAATTCTAGATTACCCCACAAGGGGGAACATCCTCTCTGCATCTACCCTGTCAAGCCCCCTCAGTATCTTATACGTTTCAATAAGATCACCTCTCATTCTTCTAAACTCCAATGAGCATAATAGGCCCAACCTTTCCTCACAAGACAACCCCTTCATCTCAGGAATCAACCTGGTGAACCTTCTCTGACCTGCCTCCAATGCAAGTATATCCTTCCTTAAATACGGAGACCAAGACTGTACGCGAAGCTCACTGACCCGTGTGATGACACCAACACATCACCCACCGTTGAAACTACCTCACTTCTCAGGCGGTTGACTTTCATGTTTAATAGCAAGGGAATGAAGAGTGATGCAACGAAACAGACTTTACTTCAATACAACGGATTTTTAAAATAAGCACATACCCCAGTAAACCAAACTGCAAGTAACCGTGCACAAATCGAGGTCTTACAGACTGAATAGCTCCATAAAGGGGAACACTCAAACATGGCCCATTCATCTGTAGGTTCTTGGGATAGACTTTGGTATGTGAATCTTACTGCAGTCCATAAAGCGTTCAACAGAGCTCAGAATCTTTAATTGTTAATAATTGTTAATGCCTATTCCAGGGACTTGAACACAAAATCTAAGCTGACCAGTACGGCACCGGGAATGAGTGTGCACTGACAGAGGCGCAGTACTGAGGGAGCGCTGTAATGTCGGAGGGGCAGTACTGAGGGAGCGCTGCACTGTCGGAGGTGCCATCTTTCGGATGAGACATTAAACCCAAGGCACCGTCTGCTGTCTCGGGTGGATGTAAAAGATCCCATGGCCACTATTTCGAAGAGCAGGGGAGTTATGCCCAGTGTCCTGGACAATATTTATCACTCAACGAATATCACTAAAAAAAGATAATCTGGTCATTATCACATTGCTGTTTGTGGGAGCTTGCTGTGCACAAATTGTGCTGCTGTGTTTCCTACATTACAACAGTGACTGCACTCCAAAAGTGCTTCATTGGCTTTTGGGATGTCATGAGGTTGTGAAAGGTGCTGTAGAAATGCAGGTCTTTTAAAAAAAAATAAATAGCCCAGCTTTTCAGAGAATTGGAAAATTAGGTCTATATGTGTGACTCCAGTCCCACACCAACGTGGCTGACACTTAACTGCCCACTTAACCAGCTGTATCAAAACTCATCACACAGACTGCAGTGGTTCAAGAAGGCTACCCTAACCTTATCTGGGCAACTTGGAATGGACCATAAATGCTGGTCTTGTCTGTGACCCACACCCAGAGAACAAAGGGGAAAAAAATGGTACAAGGGTGTTCACCCGACTGTGCAGGAAGAGGCCATTTGGCCTGTCCTTCTGTGCTGGATGGGCAACGAGCCCACTGCACCACCCAGTTCCCACAATTCATGGTTAACTGAAAATAGAGGGGGTTAAGCCCAATGTTTCTTTAAATGTATTTGGGTGCGCGGTCCCTTTAAGGGGTTGTTTGGCCTATTCAAAATACCACTCGTGCAATTTTTCCCAGTGAAAGTTCGGTTGGGCAGGAGATCCAGAGTGCTGCAAGATCTCGCAGCTTAAAGGGAACATAGGAGCATAAGATTTCAGAGCAGGAGTCGGCCATTCGGCCCTCGAGCCTACTCTGCCATTCAATAAGATTATGGCTGATCTTTTACCTCAACTCCACCTTCTTGCAATATCCCCATATCCCTTGATTCCCTGAATATTCAAAAATCTACCGATTTCAGTCTTGAATATACTCAAAGACTGAGCCTCTGGGGTAGAGAATTTCAAACATTCACCACCTTCTGAATGAAGTTCCTCTACATCTCAGTCCTAAATGGCCGACCCCTTATTCTGAGACTGTGATCCCTGGTTCTAGACTCCCCAGCCAGTGGAAACATCCTTCCTGCATCTATTCTGTCAGGCCCTGTAAGAAGTTTGTATGTTTCAATGAGATCACCTCTCATTCTTCTAAACTCTGGAGAATACAGGCCTAGTCTACTCAATCTCTCCTCATTGATTCCTGGGATGGGGGGGATTGTCCAGTCTGGTGAACCTTTGTTGTGTCTTCTCTTCTGTGTTTCCAATATTATAACAGTGACTACACTTCAAAAAGTACTTCATCAGCTGCAAAGATCTTCCTGACCTCCCGAGATCTTGAAAGGCGCTACAGAAATGCAAGTCCTTTCTTTCTTTAACTTGACAAATCTGCTCATAAAACCACATTCCAAGAACCACACATTTTAACAGCTTGAATTCCCCATGGTCTTTCTTCAATAAAGAAAAACAGGAAATAGCCTGATTAAAGATGAGTAACCGACCATGAGTAACAGAGACATGATAAAACACATGGAATTATAAATTCTGGTTTAGAAATACAATCCTAAACACACTCCTTGTACCTCATACTCTTGTCCCACTTATAAACAAGCTGGAAATGGGCAAACTGCAGATTTCTTGCAAAGCTCAAACTAAACTTGCCGTTTACCTCCTGTGCTTGGTCAGCTACCATTGAACGGTGCCTGTTTTGGCTCAGAGGTAAGCTCTCTATCACCTCTTCAGTCAGAAGATCATGGGTCAAACCGAGGCCCCGCTTGCCCTTTCAAGTGGATGCACAAGATCCCAAAGTCACTATTTGAAGAAAAGCAGGGGGAGTGGGGGGAAGTTCTCCCCGGCTGCCCCTACAGAAGATGTGTCTCAACCAACTTGACTAAAATTGGCCATTTCTCACATTGGGAGACCTTGCTGTGGGCAGATTGGCTGCCGTGTTTCCGGCATTACAACAATGGCCACACTTCCAGAAGTACTTCTCTGGCTGTGAAGCACTTCAGGACATCCGGAGGTGACGAAGGTTATTATATAAATCCAAGTGCTTTCTTTAAATTTTGACCTCGTTTGCCTGACCCAAACAAGTGGATATTAACACTCACATTCAAAGAACAGGGAGTTCTCCTGGTGTCCGGCCAATATTCCTCCCTCAACACCAAGAATCAGATTAACTCATCGCTGTGCACACAAATGGTGGCCGTGTCCATCAGCATAAAAATGATTTGCACTTCTCAGTCAATTACTGAATGTGAAGCAATTTGGGATGTCCCGAGCGAGGCGATGTGCTGGGAATTGCATGCAGCGTATGATGTACGTGCAACCGAAAAGGCCTCGCAAATGCCAGTTCTCAGGGCGTGATGTGTACGCGCCAAAAAACGGCTTTTGCGATCTTTCAAAATGTCTTTTGACAGATCGCATGCATCCCCCGGGAGAAGGACATCCGCGGGGCAGAGATTGAGCTATTTGCCCAACTTCTGCCCAGCGAATATCCTTCAAACTCTTTCACCTAGTAAAAGCAGGCACATAGCTTACTTTTACCAGCATAAGAGTTTTAAAACATAGAAAAATTAAATTTAATCTCATCTTTATATTAAAAACCTTGTCCATTAAGGTAAGTTTATTTTTAACCCTATTGAAACATATAAAAAAAAAAATTTAACAAAAGAATTTTTCTAAAACATTTGAAATTGAATTTCAATTAATTTTAAATATGTGAGGTCGTTTTTTTAAAATTTATTGTGCGGTTTCTCTTGTTTTGGGGTATTTTTCTCATTAATAGTAATGGGAGCTCGTACAAATAGGATACGAATATGTACCTCGAAGACATGTTCCCTGGCACTGCACAGTGAAACTAGTCCTCCGACCGGAATCCTACATTCCTCCGAGACCAAGTATCTTCGTAAATTTTTGGGGGTCGGAGGCGTTGGCCCGAAGAAAGCCTCCGACCGCAATTTTCCCCCCAATATGTAAATGTAAATTATTTTGAAGACGAGCAGGGGAGTTTTCCCAATCTTGGTCAATATTTATCCTTCAAGAGATATGGGAATCGGGCGGGAAATTGGAGTTGAAGTCAAAGATCAGCCATGATCTTATTGAATAGTGGAGCAGACTCGAGGAGCCGTAGGGCCTACTCCTGCTCCTGCTCCGACGTCTTCGGTTCTTTCTGATCAGCTCCCAATTATTTATGTGGTTACCACTGCATAATTACGTGGTTTATAAAACGTAACTCGAGAAACAAATTGGCTTCAAAATCAAATATTTACAAAAACTCACAAGCATAATTAAAATTTTTACTGATATAAAGCTATTTGGTGTTTGTTTATAAAAGAAGTCATCTCATTTGGTTACTTTGATGCTTTGAAAAAAGATGACTTAATTAAGGCAAGAAAGGAATCCAAATCATTCGCATTCCCTGGACACTAGGAAGCATAAATTAAAGCTTTGGGCTTAAGCCAAAGTAATGATCCCATTAAATAGCAACATGCCTACATTTCTCACAGCTCGTTAACTCACAGACTCTGAAGGATGCTACCCAAAACAGTAGATATTGTTAAAATTCTTAAACGCACACTTCCTGTAAATGTCATGTGTGTGCGTGAGTGTGCCAGTGAGTGCGCGTGCGAGAGTGCGAGTATGTGCGTGTCAGTGAGCAAGCAAAAATGTATGTTGGCGAATGTGTGATTTCACACAGCACTGCCCCCCAGTCATCAAGATCCACGGTGCGGCCCTGGACAACGTGGACCACTTTCCATACCTCGGGAGCCTATTATCAGCAAGGGCAGACATCGACGACAAGGTTCAACACCGCCTCCAGTGCGCCAGCGCAGCCTTCAGCCGCCTGAGGAAGAATGTTTTCGAAGATCAGGCCCTCAAATCTGTCACCAAGCTCATGGTCTACAGGGCTTTAGTGATACCCGCCTTCCTGTATGGCTCAGAGACATGGACCATATACAGTAGACACCTTAAATCGCTGGAGAAATATCAACAATGTCTCCGCAAGATCCTGCAAATCCCCTGCGAGGACAGACACACCAACGTTAGCGTTCTCGATCAGGCCAACATCCCCAGCATCAAAGCACTGACCACACTCGACCAGCTCCATTGGGCGGGCCACATTGTTCGCATGCCTAACACAAGACTCCAAAAGCAAGCGCTCTACTCGGAACTCCTACACAGCAAGCGAGCCCCAGGTGGGCAGAGGAAACGTTTCAAGGACACCCTCAAAGCCTCCCTGATAAAATGCAACATCCCCACCGACACCTGGGAGTCGCTGGCCAAAGACCACCCTAAGTGAAGGAAGAGCATCCGGGAGGGCGCTGAGCACCTTGAGTCTCGTCGCCAAGAGCATGCAGAAAACAAGCACAGACAGCAGAAGGAGCGTGTGGCAAACCAGACTCTCCACCCACCCATTTCTTCAACAGCTGTCTGTCGCACCTGTGACAGAGACTGTAATTCCCGTATTGGACGGTACAGTCACCTAAGAACTCATTTTTAGAGTGGAAGCAAGTCTTCCTCGATTTCAAGGGACTGCCGATGATGATTATGATGATTTCATATATTTTTCTTCTTTCAGTTAAAAATACTTCTCAATTCTGAAGGGCTCTCTACTTTGGCAAAATCACACTCTCATCGGCTCTTAAGATGCCATTTGAGAATGGCCATTGATTGAATAGCAATCTTCAAACCCACTGCACAGCAGATGAGTGGAACTGCACATATTGGCCAGTCTTCAAAGGATGTTGACGTTTTAAGAAAAATACCCTTCCCCTAATACTGTTGGAAAGAAATGGATTTGAAGCTAGCAGGTGGAACCAGACTGCCTCAGGCCTCCACTCTCTAAACCTGCCTTACATGTTCACACATGCCTTGTATAGGTAATGTGACACTACCCAGCACACGTCCCAACTCAGGCTGTGCACATTGTAAACACATGCACAGTTCAGTCTGCCTGGTTAAGATGAAGCAGGGTATGTGCATCTTTAGGCCACTGTTGTGAGCTCAGAATCTGCAAGATAAATTTTTCCAACATACATCTCTAAACTTGTCTAAAGCAATACTAGAAAATGACCATCTTTTCACAGGCGGCATAGAAAAAAAGACTTGGATTTATATAGCGCCTTTCACGACCACCGGATGTCTCAAAGTGCTTTACAGCCAATGAAGTACTTTTGGAGTGTAGTCACTGTTGTAATGTGGGAAATGAGGTAGCCAACTTGCATACAGCAAGCTCCCACAAAGTGATAAGTATTGGCCAGGACACCAGTGATAACTCCCCTGCTCTTCTTCGAAATAGTGCCATGGAATCTTTTACACCCACCTGAGAGAGCAGATGGAGCCTCGGCTTAATGTCTCCTCCGAAAGACGGCACCTCCAACAGCGCAGCACTCCCTCAGTACTGTGCTGGAGTGTTAGCCTGGATTTATGTGCTCAAGTTCCTGGAGTGAGACTTGAACCCACAACCTTCTGACCCAGAGATGAATGTGCTACCCACTGAGCCACAGCTGACACAGTGAATAAATCCAATCGGGAATTCAGGAGAAACTTCCTTATCCAGAGAGGGGTGAGAATGTGGAACTTGCTACCGCAGGGAGTGGTTGAGGTGAATAGTATAGAGGTATTTAAGGGGAAGCTGGATAAACACGAGAGAGAAAGGAATAGATGGATAAGCTGATGGGGTGAGATGAAGAGGGGTGGGAGGAGGCTCGTGTGGAGCACAAGCACCAGCACGGACCCATCGGGCCGAATGGCCTGTTTGTGCTGTAGATTCTATGTAATAAAAATCCGTTTCCGACCATACCATTTGAAAAAACAATAGTTCAGTCAAAGAATGCTGGTGTTGCTTATTTTCTACACTTTCAAAAGCTGCTTTATCGTGTCATCTAATCCCTTTGCAAGAAATTCTTATCCGCAACACCAAAACTTAATTGCATGAGTTTCTCCACATCAGGAGTCATGTGGATGGATTGTGTTGGGACGGAACATTTTTCATCTCAAAAGGTTGATGCGTTAGTGTCAGCCGTGGCTCAGTGGTTGGCACCCTGACCTTGGTCAGAAGGTTGTGAAAGAAAGACTTACATTTATATAGCGCCTAACACGACCACCGGATGTCTCAAAGCACTTTACAGCCAATGAAGTACTTTTAGAGTGTAGTCACTGTTGTAATGTGGGAAACGTGGCAGCCAATTTGCACACAAGCAAGCTCCCACAAACAGCAATGTGATAATGACCAGATAATCTATTTTTGTTATGCTGATTGAGGGACAAATATTGGCCAAAGGACACGAGGGATAACGCCCGTGCTCTTTTTCAAAATACTGCCATTGGATCTTTTATGTCCACCTAAGGGGGCAGGTAGGGTCTCGGTTTAACGTCTCATCTGAAATATGGCACCTCCGACAGTACAGTCAGCCTAGATTTATGTGCTCAAGTCCCTGGACTGGGGCTTGAACCCACAACCTTCTGACTCCGAGGCGAATGTGCTACCCACTGAGCCACGGCTGACACTGAATAAATCCAATAGGAAATTCAGGAGACATTTCTTTGCCCAGAGAGCGGTGAGAATGTGGAACTCGCTGCCACAGGGAGTGGTTGAGGCGAATAGCAGAGATGCATTTCAGGGGAAGCTGGATAAACACGAGGGAGAAAGAAATAGAAGGATATGTTGATGGGGTGAGATTAAGAGGGGTGGAAGGAGGCCCATGTGGAGCATAAACACTGCTGTAAATTCGATGTAACTCCAAATAGTCAATCAGATACTTGATTGTCTCTCTCTCTCTCCCCATTAAGTTACCAGAGAGGATGCCGAGTCTCTGAATATATAGATAGATAGATAGATTTTGAGTCCAGAGGAATCAATGGATATGGGCATCAGGTGGGAAAGTGGTGTTGAAGTCGATGTTCAGCCGTGATCTTATTGAATGGCGGAGCAGTAACAAGGGGCCATATGGCGGGAGGGAAGCGAGCGCGCGCGGGGCAGAGAGAGAGAGAGCGCGTGCGCGGGGGAGAGAGAGAGAGAGAGAGAGGGCGCGTGCGCGGGGGAGAGAGAGAGAGAGAGAGAGAGGGCGCGTGCGCGGGGGAGAGAGAGAGAGAGAGAGCGGGCGCGCGCGCGGGGGAGAGAGAGAGAGAGAGAGCGGGCGCGCGCGGGGGGAGAGAGAGAGAGAGAGAGAGCGGGCGCGCGCGGGGGGGAGAGAGAGGGGGAGAGAGAGAGAAGCGGGCGCGCGCGGGGGGGAGAGAGAGAGAGAGAGAGCGGGCGCGCGCGGGGGGGAGAGAGAGAGAGAGAGAGCGGGCGCGCGCGGGGGGAGAGAGAGAGAGAGAGGCGGGCGCGCGCGGGAGAGAGAGGAGAGCGGGCGCGCGGGAGAGAGAGAGCGGGCGCGCGCGGGAGAGAGAGAGCGGGCGCGCGCGGGAGAGAGAGAGCGGGCGCGCGGGAGAGAGAGAGCGGGCGCGCGCGGGAGAGAGAGAGCGGGCGCGCGCGGGAGAGAGAGAGCGGCGCGCGGAGAGAGAGAGCGGCGCGCGCGGGAGAGAGAGAGCGCGCGCGGGAGAGAGAGAGCGCGCGCGCGGGAGAGAGAGAGCGCGCGCGCGCGGGAGAGAGAGAGCGCGCGCGCGAGAGAGAGAGCGCGCGCGCGGGAGAGAGAGAGCGCGCGCGCGGAGAGAGAGAGCGCGCGCGCGGGAGAGAGAGCGCGCGCGCGCGGGAGAGAGAGAGCGCGCGCGCGGGAGAGAGAGAGCGCGCGCGCGGGAGAGAGAGAGCGCGCGCGCGGGAGAGAGAGAGCGCGCGCGCGGGAGAGAGAGAGCGCGCGCGCGGGAGAGAGAGAGAGAGAGAGAGAGAGAGAGAGAGAGAGAGAGAGAGAGAGAGCGCGCGCGCGGGAGAG